>NW_026533250.1:5427500-5915000 GCF_028296485.1 Oppia nitens
GTATTATTTTAAAATATAAAATACATAATTTAATCTTAAATTATTAATTTTAATTTACTTGAACACCAAAAACAATACAATAACTATTTAATTTTTCTTATTGACTATTTTTTTTGCATTATTTGACAATCAAATAGTTTTATATAAAAAAAAAATTAATTAAATTTAATTTAAAAATTATAGGTCAGCAGCAGCTGTCAGTTAAATAAAGAAAAATTAGTTAATATTGAAGTAAAAGAAAGTCAAAGCATCGATAGTGAGGATGAATTGGTGTCGACTATCTATAATCACGGACCGGTCACTGTCAGCATTCATGCGACCAAAAAAAAATTTTATAATTATAAGTAATTAAACAATTTTTAAATTATAAAATATATTATATTTAAAAAAAATTAGCTAAGGTTTCGTAAAAAATTTAGTTTTTTTCCAAAATTCAAACTTTATATATACAAGTACACATACAGTATATGGTAGATATATAGTATATCATGGTAGGGGGAAGGGTGTTTAAACATGATTTTGAATTTTAGGACTGGTATGAAATTTTTACATTAATTAATATTAATTGATATCACACTTATAAATTAATTTGTTACTTAATAATGTTATTTTAACTAATTTTGATTTTTATATATTATGTATTTTATTTAAAACAAAAAAAAACAAAATAAGAAGCGGCATATTTGAAGATCCTTTATGTAATCCCCAAGGAGTTAATCATTATATGACTGCTGTTGGTTATACAGCCGATTATTTTATACTAAAAAACAGGTAATATACAGACACATACATACATACACATACATACACACACATACACACACATACACACATACACACATACACACATACACACATACACACATACACACATACACACACACACACACATACACACACATACACACACATACACACACATACACACACATACACACACATACACACACATACACACACATACACACACATACACACACATACACACACATACACACACATACACACACATACACACACATACACACACATACACACACATACACACACATACACACACATACACACACATACACACACATACACACACATACACACACATACACACACATACACACACATACACACACATACACACACATACACACACATACACACACATACACACACATACACACACATACACACACATACACACACATACACACACATACACACACATACACACACATACACACACATACACACACATACACACACATACACACACATACACACATACACACACATACACACACATACACACACATACACACACATACACACACATACACACACATACACACACATACACACACATACACACACATACACACACATACACACACATACACACACACACACACACACACACATACACACACATACACACACATACACACACACACATACACACACATACACACACATACACACACATACACACACATACACACACATACACACACATACACACACATACACACACATACACACACATACACACACATACACACACATACACACACATACACACACATACACACACATACACACACATACACACACATACACACACATACACACACATACACATCATATAATTATATGATTTAATAATAATTTGCTAATTGTTTTATTTTTTATTTATTTATTTTTTGGGTACAACAGTTGGGGTCAAGATTGGGGTGAAGACGGCTACATAAGGGTGTCCAGGGCTAAGGTTGCAGAAAATTGCGGTCTTTATTTTCAATCATATTATCCAGTGATGACCAATGCTGTCGAAACTGATAAAATCAAAGATAAACTAAAGAAAATTTAAATAATTAGCTAAATATTAATAAATAAATTTACTGTAATTGTAGTTTATTTTATTATTGAAAAAAAATTATTACTATAGTATAATTAATTTTACATTAAATGTGTATATATATACTGTATATAAATATAGTAGTATAACAAAAAAAATAGTATAACTAGAATATAATTAATAAAAGTTTTAGTGAATGTGTAAATTAATTACAAATAAAATTTTTCTAATTTCTAATTTTACTAATTTAAAAAAATATTAATATAATAATAATAAACTAATACTTGCTTTAAGTTAATTATTTTGAAATATTATTACGAGTTTAAAAAAAATTTGTTTATAAACTATGGAAAGTATTAACTTAAATAATAAAAAATAATATATATGTATAACTTATAAACTCAATTTGTCTTTATCTGTGTAATATTAATCACATAAAAAATAGTATAAAAAGCATTTAAATGACATACAATTTATTAATTCTACTATTTTTTTGTAAATTGATTTAAAAAGTAATATAACTAATAGTCAACATTATTAATAAATATTTTATTATAGTATATATACATATATATATAAGTCTTTAAAGTTAACTTTGATTATTTAGAGAATTTTTTAAAATTTTATTATTTTTTTAAATTAATAGTCACAAATACAACCATATGGTTTTTTTTATTAATAATGTATCAAAATTAAAGTAGGGTCCGATCAAATTTTGCTTCCTAGTTTTATTTTTATTAATTTTTATATAAAAGTTTCCCGGGTGGTGGGGGAAAATTYATAGGAAATTTACAACCTATTGACCACCCCCAAATTCACAACACATTTTATTATTATTATGTTTRARTATACATGTTAAAACGGTATCACTAAGTTTATTAAAAAAAWTTAAAWTATTTTAATATATTTTGTGTGTGTCTAGTGAATAAAATTATTAAAAAATTTTAATTATGGAAATTTGCTCAAACTCTAAAAAATACAAGTAAAGTACGTATCATTAATAAACAAAATGTTTGCTAAAATAAATTGTACAAAAAAATTGAATATCATAAAATAAAACATATGCATTTAGTTAAACAACTAATTTAATAAAAAAATTGTGTTAATTAAAAAAAAAATTAAAAAAATACAATAAAAATATAATAAATTAGAAAATGAAGTTTTCAATTGTTATTGTAAATCAATTACTAATTGAAATATTAATACTACTATTGGTATTGGATTTATCTAATCAGTCGGAACCGATTAAATTATATCCTAATCTAAAACAGCCGCTTAGCCTACCTGAGCGCGAAAAAATAAAATTTGATAATTTTGAAGAAATTAAACTTCATATGAAAACAATTATTGGAAATACTGAAAAGCCTAAAAGTAAATATATAAAAATATTATATATATATTGTATTATTATTATTATTATTATAGAAATTATAATAGTATATAAAATTTATATATATATATAAGGGGCTGAATGAAAAAGTTTACTAGCTTAATTTTTAAATAATAATATTTTATGTTATTTTTTGCTAAATTTACACATAATACATTAATTAGCAATAGTTTATGTATATGTGCATGATCATATTTTTTATTTTAAGTTATTTTTAATAATGTTTAATAATATACATAAATTTTAAAAAGTAAGTTTTTAAACTATATTTAAATTAATAATTATAATTATATAAACAATTTTGTGGGTAACACTAGTTAAATAATTATGAGAATAATTAAATATTTTTATTATTATTATTTAATATTAATTAATTTTAAATTAATTTTTGTTTCACTAGAAAACAAAATTTCTGTTATCGACTTTGACTTAACTAAAATTGATTTGAAAAATGTGACACAAATCGTATCATTTTATAATGATTATACAGTTTGTATTATTATTATTATTATTATTATTTTGTTAAATATTATATACAGTAGTAGTAAATTAATTGTTGTTTAATTGTTAAAATGGAAAATTATTATTAATAACTATTTTTTTTGTTAAATTATTTTATTTATTTATTATTTATTTATTTATTTTAAAGAAACATTTCAACAAAAAATATGAGACCAAACATGAAGTGGAGGAACGAATGAATATATTTAAGGAAACAATTGTATCGATTAATGAACACAATTCCGATGACTGTTCCCATTATACACAGGGTATCAATGAATTATCAGATATGGTTAGTAATTATAAATATTATATATACTATATATATATATATATATATATATATATATAGTATCTCATTTACCCACAAATTAATTAATTAATTAATATACTGTTTGGTTATAAATATTATATAATTATTATTATTGATTTTTTACCCGGAACAAATGTAGATTATAGAGAGTCAGTAGAAACTTTTATTGAAGATTACTTGACCCAAACCCAACCCAACCTCACCCAACCCAACCTCACCCCACCCAACCACTCACTAACCCCCTTAACTAACCTAACTAACTAATAATTAAGTAAATAAATTAACATTTTTATTAAGTATAACTGCATAAAAAAAACTAATATTTTTTTACTGGCTATCTATTTACTGCACATTTTAGTCGATTTTTTTTGTTTATTTGTTTTATTATTTTTTATTTATTGTTACTTTTGTTGAAAAATTTTTTTGATCAAAATGTTAAGACATGGCCAGAAATTGTAAAACAAAAATTGGGTTTAAATAAAGAAAATGTGACCAAAAAAAGCAAACTGCCTACAAGTATGTATACTCTCTCTCTCTCTCTCTCTCTCTCTCTCTCTCTCTCTCTCTCTCTCTCTCTCTCTCTCTCTCTATTTTTCTCAGATATATATATATCTATATCTATTTAATAAGTTACTTTTATATACTATAACTGAGCCCAGGTATATATATATATAGTATTAACTTATTATTGTTGTTATTATTAACAGTAACATTATATTCGGCAACCGAAACACCCGCTAATAAAATACCGGTTGAATGGGATTGGAGAAAGTATGGTATTGTAACACCACCTAAAAAACAGGTTACAAACAAACAAATAATTTTTATATTATCAATTAAATCAATTAAAATACATATATCAACTAATCAGTTATTAGTTTAAATAATAATAATTAATAAAGTTAATTAAGTAGCTATACTATCATACATAGTTATATAAAGTATTTATTATTAAACTAATATACATGTTAAACAATTATATTGATTTAATTTACATATACATATATATATATATATTATAATTATCTTATTTGCAATTTTTTATAATTATGTTTTTAGTTTTTTTGGGGGGTTGATATTTAAGAAAAATATTTTTACCATTTATTACAAATTTAATTAACAAATATTATTATTAATAAAAATTTTATAATAATAAAAATGTTTAACTTTAATATCTCCACAAAAAAACTAAACATAATAATCAAAAAAAAAATATTGTAAATATAATTATCTATAAAATTAAAAAAAACTATAATCTATATAAATATCACATCAACAAAATACCTTGACACTTTTATTTTTATTTATTAGCTAACTTGTGGTTCGTGTTGGAGTTTTTCATCTGTATCTGTATTGGAAAGTAAGTAATAATAATAATAATAACAACAAACAAAAAACAAAAAACTTATTTTTAAAATTATATACATATATATATACAGTTTATATATACATAATAATAATATAATTTTTTTATTTACATATAAACCCCCCTCCCCGCCCCCCCAAAAAAAACCAACAAATAGCTTATCTAATGAAAATACAGATCTCTGAGGGAAAGTTTGATCCGAAAAATCAATTGACATTAAGTGAACAAAATTTGTTGGACTGTTCCGGTAGTTTCGGTACACAGGGTTGCGATGGAGGTCTGTATTATAGTTATTATTATTATTATTATTATTATTATTATTATATATTTTAAAGAAAATTTTTATTAATTAATATTAAATTCACAATAAAAAAAATACTCAACAAAAACTTTATTATTTAAAAATTATTTCAATTAAATTACTAATAAATAATAAATTTATTTATAGGCAGTACTCGAATGGCATTTAATTATCTTAAAGAAAGTAAAGGACTCAATACTGACAAAGAATATCCATATATTAATAAAGTTAGTAATAATTAATTTAAAAAAAAAAAATAAATTTAACAATTTATACCATAAAAAATATTTTAAAGAAAAATAATAATTATAATAATAATAACAATAATTTACTAGCATTTCAATCTAGAGATTTAATATTATTAGTATTATTATTTTAAAATATAAAATACATAATTTAATATTAAATTATTATTTTTAATTTACTTGAACACCAACACAAAAACAAAACAAACTAAACAATAACTATTTAATTTTTCTTATTGACTATTTTTATTTTTCGCATTATTTGACATTACTCAAATTTATATATATATTTTTATATAAAAAAAATTAATTAAATTTAATTTAAATTAAAAAAAAAATTATAGGTCAGCAGCAGCTGTCAGTTAAATAAAGAAAAATTAGTTAATATTGAAGTAAAAGAAAGTCAAAGCATCGATAGTGAGGATGAATTGGTGTCGACTATCTATAATCACGGACCGACTACTGTTAGCTTTCATACAACCAAAAAAAATTTTAAAAATTATAAGTATTTAAACAATTTTTAATTATAATTTTTAAAAAATTTTATATTCAAAAATTTTATTCAGCTAAAAGTTCCAGAAATTTTTTTTTCAAAATTCAAACTATATTATACAGTATACGGTAGATATACAGTATATCAGGGGCGGGGGGAGGGGGTTAAACAAGATTTTTAATTTTAGGATTTTTAAATAATATTTTAGGATTTTATATAACTATTATTATTATTTTTTTTGAAAATAAAACTCAAGGAAAAGTAAAAATTTTTCCATTAATCAATTTAATTTGAATTATTATTTTAATTAATTTCAATATAGTTTATATCACTTATAAATTATTAGTTATTACTTAATAATGCTATTTTAACTAATTTTGTTTTATTTATATTATGTATTTTATTACAAAAACAATATAAGAAACGGCTTATTTGAAGATCCTAAATGTATTGCCAAAAATATTAATCATTATATGACTGCTGTTGGTTATACTGCCGATTATTTTATACTAAAAAACAGGTAATACAAATACACACATATATACACACATACATACACACATACATACACACATACATACACACATACATACACACATACATAATTTTTATTAAAAAGGTGTTTTTGATATTAATATTAGTATATTTAGTATCAAACACACTCACACATACACACAATACACAAACAATTAATAAAAATAATTACTAACAATTGCATAATATGGATAATCCGGTACACATACACTCATATATACACACACATAGATAAACAAACTGAGCATATAATTGTATGATTTAATAATAATTTGCTAATTGTTTTATTTTTTATTTTATTTTTTTTGTTGAGTACAACAGTTGGGGCCAAGAGTGGGGTGAAGACGGCTACATAAGGGTGTCCAGGGCTAAGGTTGCAGAAAATTGCGGTCTTTTTGAACAATCATATTATCCAGTGATGACCAATGCTGTCGAAACTGATAAAATCAAAGACAAACTAAAGAAAAATTAAATAATTAGCTAAATATTAATATTAATAAATAAATTTACTGTAATTGTAGTTTATTTTATTATTGAAAAAAAATTATTACTATAGTATAATTAATTAATGTTTTCAATGATGTACAGTATGTTGATGAAAAAGTTATATGTATTTTGAAATTAATTACCAATTAATAAATCATTAATAATTAATTAGCTTTAATATTTAGTTTAATATTACCTTACTATTCAATATTTAATTTTATTTAATAATTGCTATCAAATCACTCAGACAACACACACATACAGTGAGTGAGTGAGTGAGTGAGTGAGTGAGTGAGTGAGAGAGAGAGAGAGAGAGAGAGAGAGAACATATGGTTTAATTTTATTTGAAAATAACTAAAACTTTAACTTTTAACTAATAAAACAATCAACAACAAAAAAATAAAATGAAGTTTTCGTTTGATTTTGTTAATCAATTATTATTAATAATATTATTAATAATAATAATAATATTGTTATCGGATTTGTCTCATCAATCATCAATAAATGATTCAACAAAATCAACCAAACAAACTTTCCGGGATAAAATATTATTTGATAAATTTCAAAAAATTAATCTTACTCTTAGAGCTAAAATATTTGATAAAAATACTGTAAAAAGTATGTTATATATTGTATTATAATATTAAATTAATTACAATTAATATTAAAATAATATATATATAAATTTTATTATTATTATAATTAGTAAACAATTTTGTTTTACATTAAATTATGATTATAATTAAATTATAAGATATTATTGATTATAATATTTTTCAATATTAATTAATTAATATATATATATATGCTTTTTTAAAAAAAGATATTCAAAATAATACTATCATCGACTATGACTTATCTAAACTTGATGTACAAAATTCAACACAAATTAAAACTTTTTACAATGATTATAAAGTTTGTATTATTATTATTATTAATAATGTTAATTGTTAGAATATTATAGATATTATATATAAAAAAAATTAATATTTTTATTATTTTTTTTAAATATTTTTTTTTAAAGAAATTTTTCAACAAAACATATAAAACCAAAGAGGAAGAGGAAGAAAGGGTCGGTCTATTCAATGAAACAATTGTTGCTATAAATATACACAACGCCGACGACTGTTCCCAATATACGCTGGGTATCAATGATATGTCAGATATGGTTAGTAATTATATTAATTTATAAATTTCTAGAAATAATAAAAAATAATAGAAAAATTTCTAGAATTTTTTTTTTAAGAAATATCTGTCTGGAATTTTTTTTTATTACAAGTAATAGTTAAATAGTAGTAGTAGTTATTGTAATTTAATTAATAATAAAAGTAAAAAAATCAAATCATTTTTTTTTATTATATTAAACTAATAGTATAATTAAATGAGTAATAAATTTTTACAAAACTATAATTTATATATATATATATATATTGGAGCTCATAGTATAATAATATTTAATATGTGTAATTATTATGATTATTACTAATTTTTTTGTTTTTATATTTAATTTATTTACATTTGTTGTCATCAAAATAAAAATTGTTTGAAAATAACTAAAAAAAATAAATAAAGACGTGGGAAGAAATTAATAAACATAGATTTGGTTTTATAACAGATAATCCTAAAGAAAAAATGCTTAAATGTATGTATAAACTACTATACAGTATATATATGTCATAATTTTTTATACTATTATATAATTGATTGTCTATATATATATATATATATATATATTATGCTGAGTTTATAACACTTGATAGTAATTTTTTTTAAAATTTTGTTAAAAAAAATAATAATACTTGTTATCAGTTTTATAAATTTTTAAGATTTTTTTTATATAATAAAAATAAACAAAAATATTAATAGCAACAACTAATACAGTCCAACAATAACAAAATTTTTAGATTTTATATTTTAAGATATTATTATTATTTTTTGTCTTTTTTTTGTTGCATTTTTTTTTATAGATATGGTATATAATGTATAGTATAGTAATGTATATACTATCACTTAATAGTCTAGTATTAGTAAATTATTTTTAATATGTTGTTATTTATTATTTATTTTTGTTATTGTAATTATTTATTATTATTAAAATTTCAGTATCATTTACATCCAATGACAATACATCTAATATACCCATTGAATGGGATTGGAGAAAGTATGGTATAGTAACACCAGTTAGATTTCAGGTATTATAAAATTAATAATTATATTATTAATAAATTATTATTTATACACACAGTATAAACTAAATATATAATTGGCAATAATTATTATTATACCAAACCTACTGTATTATCAACTTTAATAAAAAATTAAATTGTTGTTTTTTATTATTAAATTACAAAATAATATGTGTATGTATTTAAAATAGTTTATTGGGTAATCTATAGTTTAAAATATAATTTATCATTGATATTGATATTTATTAAATTTGTAATATTATCAAACATTTATAGATTGATTATATGGTATGTCTAGTCATCGTTAATAAATGTTACATGATAACTTTTTTTTTTGTTAATAAAATATCTATAATACAAATATTTTACTGTTATATATACAGTATAAATATTTTTAATTAATTGTAACAAAAATACCAAACATTTAATAGTATTAATTATTAGATATATTATATAATATACTATAATAATCCAACAACAACAAAAAAATTATTATTATTATTATTATTATATTATATATCATATAAATGTTTTTTTTAGGATACTTGTGGTTCGTGTTGGAGTTTTGCATCGGCCTCTGTATTGGAAAGTAAATTACCTGAAAATTACTATTCAATTATTTTTGTTTTGTTTTTTTTTAATAATATAATGCTTATTATTATTATTATTATTATTATATTGAATCTAACGATTAGGTCATAGGATGAAGGCTCAGATAGCTGAGGGAAAGTTTGATCCGAAAAAACAATTGGAAATTAGTGAACAAAATCTCATCGACTGTTTCCGTGATTTCGTACCTAATGGTTGTGATGGAGGTCTGTATGAAAATTATTATTATTATATTATTAAAATTATTATTAAGTATTAGTAAAATTATTAGTAATTATTATTAATTATTATTTAAAAATTGAAATGGAAATTAAAAATACTATCATATAAAATGTTTAGAAATTTTGTTTATTTTTATTACATTTTTACATTTAATAAAATTTTATTTAAATAAATTTTATTTATTATTTTTTTAGGCAATACTCTTTGGGCCTTTAAATACGTAGAGAATGTTAAAGGACTCAATAATGTTAAAGATTATCCATATGTTAATAAAGTTAGTAATAATTTTTAGTTTATTTTAAATTGTGTGTATGTGTGTGTATGTGTGTGTATGTGTGTGTGTGTGTATGTGTGTGTATGTGTGTGTATGTGTGTGTATGTGTGTGTATGTGTGTGTATGTGTGTGTATGTGTGTGTATGTGTGTGTATGTGTGTGTATGTGTGTGTATGTGTGTGTATGTGTGTGTATGTGTGTGTATGTGTGTGTATGTGTGTGTATGTGTGTGTATGTGTGTGTATGTGTGTGTATGTGTGTGTATGTGTGTGTATGTGTGTGTATGTGTGTGTATGTGTGTGTATGTGTGTGTATGTGTGTGTATGTGTGTGTGTGTGTGTATGTGTGTGTATGTGTGTGTATGTGTGTGTATGTGTGTGTATGTGTGTGTATGTGTGTGTATGTGTGTGTCATAAATGATATTGTAATTGCTTATAATTGTTGCTTTGTTGCTAATTATGTATTTGTCTAAAATATTGATAGATTGAATAGGGGGTGGGGGTTATGTTATAGTCAATAAAAGTGAATTAATTAATTAATTTCAAATAAATTTCAATAAACAGCAGGAAAATTGTAAATATAATAAAGAAAAGCGAATCGATTTAGACATAAAGGATGTCATACGTACTGAATCGGGCGATGACGAGGAACTGGTGGCCGCTATCTATACACACGGACCGGTAACTGTGGGCATACACGCGACACCAATATTTCACAAATATAAGTATCATAAATATTATTATTATTATTAATGAATAATAAATTGTATGATTCATATAAATGATTATAAAATATATATATATATACTGTATATAATTATTTAAATTGAATGATTTTTTAAAAACTTTTTAAATTTTTTTTTTAATGATTTTACAAATTTAATTTATATGACAACTAATGACAACAACAAAAAATAAGAAACGGTATATATAGTGATGTTGAATGTGATGTCCGTGAACTTAATCATGCATTGGTTGCAGTTGGTTATCATCCAGATTATTTCATTGTAAAAAACAGGTATACACATACACATACACATACACATACACATACACATACACATACACATACACATACACATACACATACACATACACATACACATACACATACACATACACATACACATACACATACACATACACATACACATACACATACACATACACATACACATACACATACACATACACATACACATACACATACACATACACATACACATACACGTCAAATATATACGGTATATTAATATACACTTTATTATAGATTTGAAAACAAATTTAATATTATTTTAAATAATAATAATTAATTGTTAATTAATTTGTATTATTATTATATTTAAATTATTTAATACCGTATAGTTGGGGTAAACAGTGGGGTGAAGATGGCTACATGAGAGTGTCCAGGTCTAAGGTCAACACTTGCGGTATATCTCAACAATGCTATTATCCAGTGCTGACCAATAATGTCAATACTGATAAAATCAAAGACAAACTAATAAAATATTAAATTTTTAATAATTAAATAATATTAGAAAATTAATTTGCTATTTATATAATATAGTGTATATAAATTAGTTTATAACTACAGTAAAACTTAATAATAAAGTTTTGCTTTTATGTTTATATATATATATATATATATATATATATATTTATGTGTATTTTTAAATTAGTTGCAATTAAAATTTTATATATCATTTAGAAAATACGAAAAAATACAAGTAATTTTAAATATTACAATAAAAAAATTATTTATTTATTTTTATTTTTTAAATCACTTACAGCCACAACATATATGAATAAGACTTTATTTGTAGTCAATTAAGATATTTACTTTAAAATATATAAAATATTTAATTTAAAAAAAATTAATTAATTAAGTCTCAAAACACATATATTTGGGGGGGAGGGGTGAAAATAGTTTTGTTATGGTTATCCCGGTTTAAGTATGTAATAAATGTGCTTTTTATCCAGTGATGGCCTAATAACATAATAGACATACTAAATTGAAATTAAATAAACAAAAAACTAAACTAAATTTACAGATATTATTATATATTATATAATATTATAATATAAATTTATATAAACTCTACTAGGCTATTTTTTAGAAAATAACAATTTTTAAGTTTCTATCTGTATTTTTAGATGTACATGTATTTTAATAAATTAATTTATATATATATATATACAGTATATATATTAATTAGAAAATTATCAAATACCTGTTTTTGATGTGTTTACTTTTTTTTAAAAAAATACTATTAAATAACATGTAAATTAACTAATTTTAAAAAATTTAATAAAATAATTGACGTGTTAAAAATATAATAAAAACATAATTAAATCAATTTATTAAATTTATAGTTATTATTATAATTGTTTTAGTTATTAAAATTACAAAAAAATCTATATTTTTATAGATTTAACAAAATAAACTAAATCATATTTAATTTAAAAACTGATAATAATAAAACAAATAAATTTGGTAAATAATAATAATTTGCTAATTAAATTGTATTAATTTATTGTTTGTTTTTTTAATTATATGATTTAACCGTTTGGGAACAATTGGGTCATAATTTTTTTTGTGGTCAGATAGTGGGTCTACATAATTGGTTTAACCCCCCCGGTGTTAACGACTGTCCTATTGCTGAATAAAGCTGCTATATATCCCAGTGCTGGCCAACTATAGATACTAACCGATCAAATAAATAATCTCAAAAAAAATTATATAAATTTATAGTATATAAATATAAACTTAATTAATAACTGTACAGTATATAGTATAATTAATTTATAATTTTTTTTAGTAATATTGTCTACGTGTATGTATTGAAATATATATATATTTTATTTTATTTAAGTAAACACATTTTTTTAAATTAGTAAATAGTATCTAATTAATGTTTATTTTATTAATAAATRAAAAAAAACTAATAAAAAAATGAAGTTTTCACTTATTAGTTCAAATCAATTATTAGTATTTAAATTAATATTAATAATATAATGCTAACTGATTTATCTCATCAGAAACTAAATATTATTAATAATATTATTAATAWTAATAATAATAATAGTTTGCCTAACAATTTGATTGTAAGGTCGCATTTGATTGGCGTCAAAACAAAACAAACTTATTCATCGAAAAACCCAGTTAACTATCAACACTACCAGAACCTGACCCTAAACCTACCCGGCCGTCATAAACTTGAATTTGATAAATTTCAAAATATTAGACTTAAATTAAATAGTGGATCAGTTAATGGTAAACATACTAAAAAAAGTAATTTTATAGGTATATATATATATATATATATATAAATTTTAATTATTATCAATTAATTTACAAATATTATTATTATTATTATTATTAATCACATCAATTATATTAGTAATTTTTCTATATATATATAATTTATTTATTTATTTATTAATATATAGGTTTTTTTACACCAACAAAAAAAGATATTGAAATTAATACTTTTCTCAACTATGACTTAACTAAACTTGATATACAAAATTCAACACAAATTATCAAGTTTTACAATAATTATAAAGTTTGTATTATTAGTATTAGTATTATTATTAATATTTAAATTTAATTATTTTTTATTTGTTTGTTTGTTTGTGTAATTTAAAGACATTGTTCAACAAAACATATAAAACCAAAGAGGAAGAGATAGAAAGGGTCGGTATATTCAAGCAAACAATTGTTGCGATTAATAAACACAACGCCAACGACTGTTATCATTATACACAGGGTATCAATGAAATGTCAGATATGGTTAGTAATTAAAAAAATGTATTTAATGTAATAAAAATCTATGATCTGATACAAACATATATATAWAAAATACTAAATATGTTATAAGGGTTGGCAACAAAAAAATAATTAGAAATTTCTAAAAAGGAGAATATTGTAAAATAATAGAGAAATAACTAAAATAATAGAGAATTTTCTAAAAATAATAGAGAATTTTCTAAAAATAATAGAGAATTTTCTAAAAATAATAGAGAAATTTCTAAAAATAATAGAGAATTTTCTAAAAATAATAGAGAAATTTCTAAAAATAATAGAGAAATTTCTAAAAATAATAGAGAATTTTCTAAAAATAATAGAGAATTTTCTAAAAATAATAGAGAAATTTCTAAAAATAATTGAAATATTTCTAGAAATATTCTAAAATAAATTTTTGTGATCATCATGTAAATTTAGTTCAATAGATATTAGTTATTCTTTAACATTATATTTTAATTTGAAAGTAATAATTAAGTATTATTATTATTAGTTGTAGTATATTAATTAATAATTTTAAGTAAAAATTAATCTATTTTTTAATTATATTAAACTAAAAATATAATTAAATGATTAATAAAATTTTACAAAACTATTTATGTATATAGGGATCCCGTTTGTATGTATATATATATATATATATATATATGTGTGTGTGTGTGTGTGTGTGTGTGTGTGTGTGTGTGTGTGTATTGTCACATTAATGTATTATAAATTGTATTACAATAGCTATTGATTTATGCGATTCAATAGTATAATAATAAAATAAAATTTCTATAGAAATATTGAAATATATTCATATTGAAATTTACTAAAAGTGTCTATTAGAAATTTCTATTTGCCCATCTCTATTTGCTATCATATATTAATTAATTAATATTGATTTTTTTTAAATAAATATTTTATTTAATTTTTATTTTTATGTCATCGAAATAAATAATAAATTAAAAGACATTGGAAGAAATTAAAAAACATAAATTGGGTTTAATTAAAGATAAACCTAAAGAAAAAATGCTTAAATGTATGTATAAACTACTATACAGTAAATATAACATAAATAATATATATATTATATATAAAGTTATATAATGTCAATATAATAATATAATTAAAAATATATAAATGACATTTGATAGTTGGATAAAAAATTTAAGTAATACTTGTTAATTTTTATTTATTTTTTTTAAATTTAAATAAACAAAAAATTATTAATAATTGTAAAACAACATCAACAAAAATTTTACACTTTTATGATTTAATTTAAGTATTTAATTTAATATTAATAATCTCAGCAAACATTAACAAAACATTCATTAAATATCTTTAAATTTTAAGTAATAATTAATAAAAAAAAAGTTTTATTTGCTATTAAAAGTTCATATAGTTTTGTCTGAGTATTGTACAGTATATAAGTTATACTATCATTACTTATTAGTCTATTATTTAGCAAATTGTTTGTTTGTTTGTTTGTTTGTTTGTTATTTATTTATTTATTTATCTATTTAATTGTAATTATATTTTATAAATTTTAGCATCACTTGAATCAAATGACAATACAACTAATACTAATATACCCATTGAATGGGATTGGAGAAAGTATGGTATAGTAACACCAGCCAGACATCAAGTATTTATAACTTAATAATATTTATTATAATATACAGTATATACTGTATATCAATATATATACAAGTATATACAGTATATTGATATAAGTTATAAGCTACTGTATAACTTATAATTTAATTTATTTACATGTTTTATTTATAAATATACCTATATAAATAAATATATATACAGGTATATATATATATATATATATTTAATTATTAATTAAAATACAACAACAACAACTACTACTACTATTATTATTACTACTACTACTACTACTACTACTACTACTACTACTACTACTACTACTACTACTACTACTATCACTACTACTACTACCACTACTACCACTACTACCACTACTACTACTAATAATAATAATAATACTTATGTTTATTAATTGTAACAAAAAATACCAAAAATAGTAATAAATATTATATATAAATGTTTTTTTAATTAAAGGATACCTGTGGTTGTTGTTGGAGTTTTGCATCGATTGCTACACTGGAAAGTAAATTACCTGAAAATAACTATTCAATTATTTTTGTTTTGTTTTCTAATATAAACTATTAATAATAATAATAATTAATTAATTAATTAAATCTAACCATTAGGTCATTTAATGAAGGTTCAGATTTCTGATGGAAAGTTTGATCCGAAAAATCAATTGACATTAAGTGAACAAAATCTGATCGACTGTTCCGCTAGTTTCGGAACCCTTGGTTGTGATGGAGGTCCGTATGAAACCTATTATTATTATTATTATAATACTTTAAATAATTTTGTTATTATCTTTTTTTAAAAAATAATAATTACTATTGAAATAAAAAGTAAATAAAAACTTAAGTAAATAGAAAATGATTAGAAATTTTGTTTTTTAATATTAATTACATTTTTAATCAATACATTTACTAAATCCTATTTAATATATTATTATTATTTATTTATTTATTTAGGCAGTACTCGAATGGCCTTTGAATACGTACAGAAAATTAAAGGACTCAATAATGTTAAAGATTATCCATATATTAATAAAGTTAGTTATATTTTATATTTAGTTACAATTATATAGTGTGTATATGTGTTTGTGTTTGTGTATGTTTCTGTATGTGTATGTGTATGTGTATGTGTATGTGTATGTGTATGTGTATGTGTATGTGTATGTGTATGTGTATGTGTATGTGTATGTGTATGTGTATGTGTATGTGTATKTATGTATGTATGTATGTATGTATGTATGTATGTATGTGAGTGTGTGTATGTGAGTGTGTGTGTGTGTGTATTTGAGTGTGTGTGTATGTAAATGTATATGGGTGGGGATTTATATTATAAACAATAAAAATTAATTAATTAGATTAACTAACTAATAGATTAATTAATTAATTAACTAATTTGCAAACAGCCGGTCGATTGTAAATATAATAAAGAAAAGCGAATCGATTTAGACATTAAGGATATCATACGTATTGATTCGGGCGATGACGAGGAACTGGCGACTGTTATCTATAAACACGGACCGGTATCTGTGGGCATACACGCGACACCAATGTTTTATAAATATAAGTATCATAAATATTATTATTAATTTGTATGACTATATGAATAAATGACTATAATATATATATATATATATATTGTTTTTTAAACTCTAATTTTTATGATTTTATAATTTAATTTATATGAAAACAACGAAAAAATAAGAAACGGTATTTTCAATGATGTTGAATGTAATGCCAGTGATATTAATCATGCAGTGGTTGCAGTTGGTTATGATCCAGACTATTTCATAATAAAAAACAGGTATATATATATACACACATATAATATATACAAATACATATAATACACATACATATAATACACATACATATAATACACATACATATAATACACATACATATAATACACATACATATAATACACATACATATAATACACATACATATAATACACATACATATAATACACATACACATAATATAGTTACAAAATAATAGCCTATAATATCTATAATATAGATTCTATATCATATTTATTATATAATAATCTAAATCATATATATATATATTAATATAATATACAATTTAATATGATTTTAAATAATATTAACAATAATGTTGTTAATTAATTTGTATTATTTTTTGTTTGTTTGTATTATTTGATACCGGTTTGGGGGGCGGAGTAGTTGGGGCACACATTGGGGTGAAGATGGCTATATAAGAGTGTCCAGATCTAAGACTAACAATTGTGGTGTTTCTGAACAATGCTATTATCCATTGCTGGCCAATGATATCACAACTGATAAAATCAAAGACAAACTAATTAAAAAAATCTAATTATTAATAATTAACTAATTAACTAATCTGTTTATATTGTATATTATATAGTTTATAACTACAGTTAAACTTAATAATAATAATAATAATACTGTAGTTTTGCGTTTAAGTTTATATAGATTTATATATGTATTTTATTTAATTAATTACAATTAAAATTTTGATATCAATTAGAAAATACGAAAATTACTTTTATGTTTAATTTGAATATTAAATATCATTATTTTTTTTATATAAAACAAAATCATTTCCAGACACAACATATGGTTAGACTATTTGAATACAAGTAAAATAATTGTAATTAATATATATTATATATACATATTATATTATAAAATAATATAATATATTTATCTATCTATTATATATATAATATTAATAATAATAATTATTTAATAATTATAATAATATTATATATAACCTACCACAGTTTTTTTCTTGTGATTATATAATTTATATAAAATCTACTAGACTACTTTTTTATTAATTTTTTTTATTTTGATATATCCATTAGAAAATTTGCAAAAACCTATTTTTTGTTAGTTTACTTTAAAAATATTTTAAAAATAACATGTAAATTAACTAAAATGTAAATGATAAATTTAATTAATAAAAAAAATATGTACATATATAACTATTTTGTTTGTATATTTTTTTGAAAAAAATTATTTGATTTCACAGTTTTAGGAAACAGTTGGGTCACAATTTTATGCTCAGATAATTGGCTAATTAATTGGTTTAAACAGGTCTAAGGGTATGCTATTATTATTATACCAGTGCTGGACACTGATATATGTCGGGTATGTATTACATAATTAATAACTACAGTATAATTAAATTTTTTTTTGTGTACGTGTATATATTTTTTTAATAATTAAGTAAAATTTTTTTAAATCATTTCAAAAAAACAAGCAAATACTACAAGTTTTTATTTTTGAATATTAAATAACACTTTTATATAAAAAAATTACTTACAAATACAACATATGGTTATTAATTATTTGCAAAATTGACGTAAAAAATATATAACTTTTTTAAAATAAATTAATTTAAATTAATTATTTTGTAGTCCAATTAATTTATTAAAAATTTATTAAACAATATATATATTTTATTTTAAGTAAACACACTTAAAATCAGTAAATCGTGTTAATTAATATATTTTATTTATTATATTTTATAATAAATAAAACTAAAAAGAAAATGAAGTTTTCACTTATTAGTTCAAATCAATTATTAGTATTAGTATTAATAACAATAATACTAATGCTA
The DNA here is from genome assembly GCF_028296485.1 of Oppia nitens. Lineage (NCBI taxonomy): Eukaryota > Metazoa > Arthropoda > Arachnida > Sarcoptiformes > Oppiidae > Oppia > Oppia nitens. The sequence goes on from NW_026533250.1 coordinate 5,447,293, forward strand.
TCGGATTTATCTCATCAGAAACCAAATATTATTAATAATAACAAACCACTTAACAATCACTTCAAAAATCTGGGCCTAAACCTACCCGGCCGTCATAAACTTGAATTTGGAAAATTTGAAAATTATAGACTTAAACCAACTAAGCTTCTTGGTGGTAGAAATACTAAAAAAAATAATTTTATAGGTATTTAAAAATAATTAAAAAAATTACAATTATTATTATTATTATGTCCTATCAATTATATATTAATAATTATTATCTATAATATTTATATATATATATATATATATATTGATATATATGTTTATTTAGCACCAAAAAATGATACTGAAATTAAAGCTTTTCTCAACTATGACTTAACTAAACTTGATGTACAAAATTCATCACAAATTATACCGTTTTACAATAATTATAAAGTTTGTATTATTATTATTATTATTTTGTTAAATATTACAAAAACAAAACTATTTTATAATAATTATTATTAATATTTAATTTTTGTGGTGTTTGTGTAATTTAAAGACATTGTTCAACAAAACATATAAAACCAAAGAGGAAGAGATAGAAAGGGTCGGTATATTCAAGCAAACGATTGTATCGATTAATAAACACAACGCCGACGACTGTTCCCATTATACACAGGGTATCAATGAAATGTCAGATATGGTTTGTCCTATATATTTATATATTAATTAATTAATTTTGATTTAAATATTTTAAAAAATAATATATGTGGATGATATATGTTATAGATTATCTTAATTTTATGTTAAATTACTTTTTTATTTTATTTTTAAATTGTTATCATTATTTTATTTTATTTTAAAAAAAACATCAAAGAAATGGCCAGAAATACAAAAACAAAAATTTGGTTTTAAAAGACCAATTGCAAGAAATAAGACAAAGAAAATAAAATTTGATAAAATGCTTAAATGTATGTATGCTCTCTCTCTTTCTCTCTCTTCTCTCTCTCTCTCTCTCTCTCTCTCTCTCTCTCTCTAATGTAAAACATTTTAGACAAAAATTTTGTAAGTATTATTCCAATCATTCATTCCCTCCCTCCCTGAGCTCAGATTGTATAGATTTTTTTTAAAAAAACGATTACATTGATAACTAAAACTTAAACCAAACTCCCCTCCCATCCCCCCATTATTTTATTGTTGATTAAAAATAACAAATATTACTAATTTTGCCTAAGATTTATATTATACAGTAGTTTATACATTATTTATATATTGTATACTACAGTAGTCACTTATATTATAACTCGGGTGCTATCAAATTGATTGATTGATTAATTAATTAATTAATTTTTACTATAATCATTATATATATATTTTTGTACAATAAGCTTCAAACTATGATGACAATAATATACCACTTGAATGGGATTGGAGAAAGTATGGTATAGTAACACCATCAATAAATCAGGTATCAAAAAATATCTAATTATATTAATTTATAGTCATTATACAGTATATTATATATATATATATATATATATAGAGAGAGAGAGAGAGAGAGAGAGAGAGAGTAAATATATGTATTATTTTAATATTTATTTATGACTCATATTATTTTATTATTTTTTAACTAATTTAATAAATGTAAAATTAATTTAAACTAATAGTACAGTAGATATAAAGATAAAAATATTGTAAAATTTATATAATAATATATATATATATATATATTATTGTAGAAATTTTCACACAAACAAACAAAAAGATTTTTCATATTTAAATTAATTAAATTAAATAAACAATTTATTATAGAATTTAATAGATATTAACTATAAATACATTTATTTCTAACTTTATAATATATTTTATATAAGATTAGATGATTTTTTTAAATATTATATTAGAGTATAAATTATAATAGAAAAATATAGTAACTAATAAAAAATGTATGATTTATTTTATAATAATAATAATAATAATAATAATAATAGATTATAATATATTGACAATAATATTGATAAAGCATAATTTTATCTATATATTGAATTTTCATATATAATTTATTTAATTTTTTTTTTGAAAATAAATTTTTAGGGAAATTGTGGTTCGTGTTGGAGTTTTGCATCGGCATCTGTATTGGAAAGTAAATAATAATAATAATAATAATTTATTTCAATTAAAGCTATAGATTAATTTATTTTAATAATAATAATAATTATTATTATTATTGATAAACCTATCCTATTATTATTAGGTCATCTAATGAAGGTTCAGATTTATGAGGGAAACTTTGATCCAAATAATCAATTGATATTAAGTCAACAAAATCTGATCGACTGTTCCCGTGAATACGGAACGGAAGGTTGCGAAGGAGGTCTGTATTATAGTTATTATTATTATTAATATTATTATTATTATTATTATTATTATTATTATTATTATTATTATTATTATTATTATTATTCTGTATAATAATTAATTAATAAATATTTATATTTTTTAAATATATATATTTATTAGGTAGTAGTAAAGATGCCTTTGAATATGTACAATCAGCTAATCAACTCAATACATACAATACATATCCATATACTGGAATAGTTAGTTATATTTATATATATATATATATATGTTTTTTTGTTGTTGAATATATTATCAATAATAATTACATTTGTAATTTATAAGAAAAATAATTATTATTTTTATTTATATGAATATATTTATATATATATATAATTAATTAATTCAATTGACACATTCAGCCCAACTACTGCCAGTTTAATAATAATATGCGAATCAATGTCGACATTAAAGAAGTCAATCGTATAACTACCGGAGCCGACGATGAATTGGTGTCAGCTATCTATAGACACGGACCGGTCACTGTTAGCTTTGAAGCAAACCTAAATTTTATGAATTATAGGTATTACTAATTAATATTATTTTATTATCACTAATACTATACATTACTGTCAATAATTAACTTTATATAATAAATTACAAATAATTTTTTGTTAACACTATATACAATATTAGAAAGTATATATGAGTAGCAATTTAATTGGTATTATTATTATTATTATTATTATTACTACTACTACTACACTACTACTACTACTACTACTACAACTACTACTACTACTACTACTACTACTACTACTTATTATTATTATTATTATTATTATTATTATTATTATTATTATTATTATTATTATTATTATTATTATTATTATTATTATTATTATTATTATTATACATATATTTAGTACTGTATTAACATAAATTAATTTTTTTTCTTTTAATTATATATTATTTAAAACAACAATAATAACAACAAACTAAGATCCGGTATATATGAAGAACCATTTTGTATCAATAATATCACTCATTATATGGTTGCTGTCGGTTATACGCCCGAGTATTTCATAGTAAAAAACAGGTATATCATTAGTTACTACTATACTATACTATATATATATATATATATATTGATATAGATTTTTAAATGATAGTATAATTAGACACTGATATGATTAGATATCAAATAAATTAGTTATTTATTTATTTTTTAATTATTTGATACCCGTTTGACTGGGTGTGTGTGTGGGGACAGTTGGGGCGAAAATTGGGGTGAAGGTGGCTTTGTAAGATTGTCCCGGTCTAAGATAAACAACTGCGGTATCAGTGAACAAGACTACTATCCAGTGCTGGCCAATGATGTCGGAACCGATCAAATGAGAGACAAACTAAAAGAAATATATTAAATTAAAACCAACTATATATTTGTTTGTACAGTACTAACTAGAAAACACGTATTTTATATATATACAGATATTAGTATTATTATATTTAATATTATAGTTTAACATTAATTTAACATAATTAAAAAAATTGTAAAAAATTCAATAAAACAATAGATGTGTTAAAAATATACAAAAATAACTTTTATATATATAAATAAATCGATTAATTGATTAAATTAACAGTTATTATTATTATTATTATTATTATTATTATTATTATTATTATTATTATTATTATATTTTTTAATAATTAATTAGAATTTTTTTTTAAATCATTTCAAAAAACAAGCAAATACTACAAGTTTTTATTTTTGAATATTAAATAACACTTTTATATAAAAAAATTGCTTACAAATACAACATATGGTTATTAATTATTTGCAAAATTGACGTAAAGACATATAACTTTTTTTTATAAAAATTAATTAATTAAATTATTACTAAATTTTGTAGTCGAATTAATTTATTTAAAAAAATTTAAACAATATATATATATATTATTTTAAGTAAACGCATTTAAAATCAGTAAATCGTGTTAATTAATAAATATTATTTATAATAATAATTTTTAAAAAAACTAATAAGAAAATGAAGTTTTCACTTATTAGTTCAAATCAATTACTAGTATTAGTATTAATAACAATAATACTAATTTTATCGGATTTATCTCATCAAAAACCAAATATTTTTAATAACAAACCACTTAACAATCACTACAAAAATCTGGGCCTAAACCTACCCGGCCGTCATAAACTTGAATTTGGAAAATTTGAAAATTATAGACTTAAACCAACTAAGCTTCTTGGTGGTAGAAATACTAAAAAAAATAATTTTATAGGTATTTAAAAATAATTTTAAAAAAATTACAATAATTATTATTATTATGTCCCATCAATTATATATTAATAATTATTATCTATAATATTAATATATATATATATATATTGATATATATGTTTTTTTAGCACCAAAAAATGATACTGAAATTAAAGCTTTTCTCAACTATGACTTAACTAAACTTGATGTACAAAATTCATCACAAATTATACCGTTTTACAATAATTATAAAGTTTGTATTATTATTATTATTATTATTTTGATTTTGATTATTATGTTAAATATTACAAAAACAAAATTATTTTATTATTATTATTAATATCATTTAAATTAATATTTTTATTTTTGTGGTGTTTGTGTAATTTAAAGACATTGTTCAACAAAACATATAAAACCAAAGAGGAAGAGATAGAAAGGGTCGGTATATTCAAGCAAACGATTGTATCGATTAATAAACACAACGCCGACGACTGTTCCCATTATACACAGGGTATCAATGAAATGTCAGATATGGTTTGTCCTATATATTTATATATTAATTAATTAATTTTGATTTAAATATTTTTAAAAATAATATATGTGGATGATATATGTTATAGATTATCTTAATTTTATGTTAAATTACTTTTTTATTTTATTTTTATTTTTAAATTGTTATCATTATTTTATTTTTTAAAAAAATATCAAAGAAATGGCCAGAAATACAAAAACAAAAATTTGGTTTTAAAAGACCAATTGCAAGAAATAAGACAAAGAAAATAAAATTTGATAAAATGCTTAAATGTATGTATGCTCTCTCTCTCTCTCTCTCTCTCTCTCTCTCTCTCTCTTTCTCTCTTTTTTTCTCTCTTTCTCTCTCTTTCTCTCTCTTTCTCTTTATTTCTCTCTCTTTCTCTCTCTTTCTCTCTCTCTCTTTTTTTTCTCTCTCTTTTTTTTCTCTCTCTTTTTTTCTCTCTCTCTTTCTCTTTCTCTTTCTCTTTCTTTCTCTCTCTCTCTCTCTCTCTCTCTCTCTCTCTCTCTCTATAATGTAAAACATTTTAGACAAAAATTTTATAAGTAATATTCCACTCATTCATTCCCTCTTTCCCTCCCTGAGCCAGCATACCGCCGGTGCCACAGATTATATAGATTTTTAAAAAATATGATCATTGAAAACTAATACTTAAACCAAACTCCTTCCCCTCCCATCCCCCCATTATTTTATTGTTGATTAAAAATAACAAATATTACTAATTTTGTTTAAGATTTATATTATAGTTTATAAAATTATTTATATATTGTATAATACTGTAATCACTTATATCATTTATATTATAACTCGGGTGCTATCAAATTGATTGATTGATTGATTGATTGATTGATTGATTGATTGATTGATTAATTAATTAATTAATTAATTGTTACTATAATAATCATTATATATATATTTTTGTACAATAAGCTTCAAACAGTTATGACGATAATAATATACCACTTGAATGGGATTGGAGAAAGTATGGTATAGTAACACCATCAATAAATCAGGTATCAAAAAATATCTAATTTATAATTATTATACAGTATATTATACTGTATATATATATATATATATAGAGAGAGTGAGAGAGAGAGAGAGAGAGAGAGTGAAAGAGAGAAAGTAAATATATGTATTTAATTTAATATTTATTTGTGACTCATTAATATATTATTTTTTTGACTAATTTAATAAATGTAAACTTGATTTAAACTAATAATAGACATAAAGATATATTTATATATTATTGTAGAAATTTTGACATAAAAAGTTTTTTCATAAAATTATATAAACTATTTATTATAGAATGTAATAGATATTAACTATAATTATATTTACTTCTAACTTATAATATATTTTTATAAGATTAGATGATTTTTAATACTATATTAGAGTATAAATTATAATAGAGAAATATATTATCTAATAAGCAATGTATGATTTATTTCATAATAATAGATTTTAATATATTGACAATAATATTGATAATAAATTTTTCAATAGCATAATTTTATCTATATATTGAATTTTCATATAATTTATTTATTTAATTTTTTTTTGAAAATAAATTTTTAGGGAAATTGTGGTTGTTGTTGGAGTTTTGCATCGGCATCTGTATTGGAAAGTAAATTACATGAAAATAACAAAATTATCAATTAATTTGTTTTAATTTTAATTATTATTATTATTGATAAACCTATCCTATTATTATTAGGTCATCTAATGAAGGTTCAGATTTATGAGGGAAACTTTGATCCAAATAATCAATTGTATTTAAGTCAACAAAATCTGATCGACTGTTCCCGAGAGTACGGAACGGAAGGTTGCGATGGAGGTCTGTATTATAGTTATTATTATTATTATTATTATTATTATTATTATTATTCTGTATAATAATTAATTAATTAATATTTATATTTTAAAAATATATTTTTTTTAGGTAGTAGTAAAGATGCCTTTGAATATGTACAATCAGCTAATCAACTCAATACATACAATGCATATCCATATACTGGAATAGTTAGTTATATTTATATATATATATATATTATTTTAATATGTTATTATTATTTTTATTTATATGAATATATATATATATATATATATATATATAAATCAATTAACACATTCAGCCGAACAACTGCTATTTCAATAGAGGAATCGATGTCGAAATTAGAGAAGTCAATCGTATAACTACCGGAGCCGACGATGAATTAGTGTCAGCTATCTATAAACACGGACCGGTCACTGTTAGTTTTGATGCAAACATAAATTTTATGAATTACAGGTATACTACTACTACTACTACTACTACTACTACTACTACTACTACTACGATTGCTATACTATTATACAGTACTGTATTAACATAAATTAATATTTATTTATTTTTAAAATTATATATTTTAAACAACAATAACAACAAAAAACTAAGATCCGGTATATATGAAGAACCATTATGTGATCCCGAAAATATCAGTCATTATATGGTTGCTGTCGGTTATACGCCCGAGTATTTCATAGTAAAAAACAGGTATATCATTAGTTACTACTATACTATACTATTTATATATATATATATATATATATATATATATATATATATATATATATATATATATATATATATATATATATATATATATATATATATATATTGATATAGATATTGATTTTTAAATAATAGTATAATTAGACACTGATATGATATCAAATAAATTAGTTATTTATTTATTTTTTAATTATTTGATACCCGTTTGACTGGGTGTGTGTGTGTGTGTGGGGACAGTTGGGGCGAAAATTGGGGTGAAGGTGGCTTTATCAGAGTATCCCGATCCAAGTTAAACAACTGCGGTATCAGTGAACAAGACTACTATCCAGTGCTGACCAATGATGTCGGAACCGATCAAATGAGAGACAAACTAAAAGAAATATATTAAATTAAAACCAACTATATATCTGTATATATACAGTACTAACTAGAAAACAAGTATTTTATATACAGTATTAGTATTATTATAATTAACATTATATTTTAACATTAATTTAACATAATTAAAAAAAATTAATAAAACAATGAATGTGTTAAAAATATACAAAAATAACTTTTATATATATATATAAATCGATTAATTGATTAAATTAATAGTTATTATTATTATTATTATTGTAATCGATTGTTAAAATTAATTAAAATTACAGAAACCATACGTTTATAGAAAAATAATAAAATATATAATAATTTGCTAATTAATTTGTATTAATTTATTAATTGTATTTTGTAAAATTTAATTTAACCGTTTTTGAGTTTAACAGTTGAATCACAATTTTTTTCTGTGTGTGGTTAGATAATTGTTTAACTAAATAATTGGTTTAACGCCCCATCCCCTCCCCTGTCTATGGGTTAACAATTGTCCTAATGCTGAACCAAAAACTATTGATATCCACTAACAAATAAAATAAATTAATATAATTTTTTTTTCAATATATAAATATTACTTAATTAATTACTTATAGTATAGTATGATTTATTTTATTTTTTTTAATTTTTGTATATTAAGTGTATGTATTTTAATTATTCAATTAGAAATTTTTTTTAAAAAAATTGATTTCAAAAAAACAAGCAAATACTTGTTAAGTAATACAAGTTTTAACTTTTTTTTTAAATATTAAATAACATTTTTATTCAACAAAAATCAATTACAAATACAACATATGGTTTTAAGTATTAGAAATCATGAAAATAAAATTGACGTAAAAATATATATGTCTATAATATACTGTTAATTACTAAAATAACTTTTTTTTATATATATAATAAATTAACTTGAATTATTGCTAAATATTATAGTCCTATTAATAAATTTACTTTAATTTTTTTTTATATTTACTATTAATTATACAGTAAATAATGTTAATTAATTAATATCTTTATTTTATTTTTTTTAAAAACTAATAAGAAAATGAAATTTTCTAGTATTAGTTTAAATCAATTATTAGTATTAATAATACTAATAATACTAATGCTATCGGATTTATCTCATCAGAAATCAGATAATAATAATAATAATAATAGTTTGACTAACAATTTGATTGAACTGTCAATGATTGTCGACCAAACAAATCAATCAAATTTATCAAACAAACCAATCAACTATCATAACCAAAATCAGACCCATAAACGACCCGGCTGTCAATTAAATAGGACTATTAATGGTAGAAATATAGATAATAATAATAATAATAAAAGTAAGTAAATATAATTATATACAATAATAATAAAAGTAAAAAAAAGTAAAGTAATTAATTATACAATAAAATATATTGATATATATACTTAGTATATCTATATATTTAAATTATTATTAGTAGTAGTAGTAAACAATTATGTGTAACATAAATTATATTAATAATTATTAATATTATTTTTTATTTATTTATTTATATATGTTTTTTAAAAAAGATAATAATCCTGTTATCGACTATGATTTAACTAAACTTGATATACAAAATTTAACGCATATTATAACGTTTTACAATGATTATAAAGTTTGTATTATTATTATTATTATTATTTAAATTGATATCTAATTATTATTTTTTTTGTAATTTAAAGACATTGTTCAACAAATCATATAAAACCAAACAGGAAGAGGAAGAAAGGGTCGGTCTATTCAAGGAAACAATTGTATCGATTAATAAACACAATTCCGACGACTGTTCCCATTATATACAGGGTATCAATGATATGTCAGATATGGTTAGTCCTATACATATACATATAAATACTGTATATATATTTAACTTAATCTGAACTACATTTAAAATAAACTCTGGATTAATATGTTATTGATTTGATTTTTAAAATCATTAAAGAAATGGTCAGAAATACAAAAGAAAAAACTCGGTTTAAAAAGAGATAATCAAAATACAAGAAATAATACAAAGAAAAGAAAACGCGAAAAAATGCTTAAATGTATGTTTAGTCTCTCTCTCTTTCTATCTCTCTTTCTCTCTATCTATTTATCTCTCTCTCTCTCTCTCTCTCTCTCTCTCTCTCTCTATCTATCTATCTATCTCTCTCTCTCTCTMTCTATCTATCTATCTATCTATCTATCTATCTCTATATCTATTTATCTCTCTCTATCTTTCCTCTCTCTCTCTATCAATTTATCTCTCTCTCATCTCTTTCTATCTATCTATCTATCTATCTATCTATCTATCTATCTATCTATCTATCTATCTATCTATCTATCTATCTATCTATCTATCTATCTATCTATCTCTCTCTATCTATTTATCTCTCTCTMTCTTTCTCTCTCTMTCTATCTATCTATTTATCTCTCTCTATCTTTCCTCTCTCTCTATCTATCTATCTATCTATCTATCTATCTATCTATCTATCTATCTATCTATCTATCTATCTATCTATCTATCTATCTATCTATCTATCTATCTATCTATCTATCTATCTATCTATCTATCTATCTATCTATCTATCTATCTATCTATCTATCTATCTATCTATTATCTATCTATTTATATCATCTCTCTCTCTCTCTCTCTCTCTCTCTCTCTCTTAAATATATATATAAAACATTGTAGACAAATTTTTGTAATATTTATATATATTTATATATTTATAGTATGCTAGTATACTATTACTTATAACTCGGGTAAATATAAAATTGATTAATTAATTGTTATTATATAATCATTTTGTTTTGTACAATAAGCTTCACCCGTTGGTGTTGACAATACTACTACTACTACTACTACTATACCGCTTGAATTTGATTGGAGAAAGTATGGTACGGTAACACCAACAAAAAATCAGGTATTATTTTAATATCTAATTTATTAATTATAATTTATAATTATTAAATATATATATATATATTAGTTAATACAGTTAATTTAATGAATTTAAACTAATTAACTATCAGATAATAGTAGACATAGAGATAAAAAAATATATAATTATTTTACAATTTTCATACAAAAATACAAACAAATAAAAATAAATTCAAAATCTAATTAAATAATTAATTAATTCAACCAATCTATAAGGCAATCCTTATTTGTTATAGATTTTAATAGATATTATATATAAATAACATTTATTTCAAACATTTTAAGTAGAAAAATGTATTTTATTTAATATCTACTTAAATTTTATTATATAACAAATAAAAATTATATATATATATATATATATGATTTATTCTATAATAATAATAATGAATTAGTTATAAAATTTGATATATTGATTGATTTATAAATAAATACCTAGAACAATTAAATTATATAAATGACTATTACTATTATAGTTTTTTTTGTTTGTTGAGATACCAAATTAAATTGACACTTTCAGCAGATTARCTGCCAGTTTAATAGACAAAAAACTACCGGAGCCGACGATGAATTGGCGTCAGCTATCTATACATACGGACCGGTCATTGTTAGCTTTGATGTAACCGAAAATTTTGCAAATTACAAGTATATTATTATTATTATTATTATTATTATTATTATTATTATTATTATTATTATTATTATTATTACTACTACTACTACTACTACTACTACTACTACCACTACTACCACTACTACCACTACTACCACTACTACCACTACTACCACTACTACCACTACTACTATCACCACCACCACTACTACTACTACTACTACTACTATACATAAATTTAGCACTGTATTAACATAAATTTATATATTTAAATATATGTATATATATATATTATTTTAAAACTCAACTACAAATTAAGATCCGGTATTTTTGAAGAACCATTAAGTGATGCCAATAATAGTGGTCATTATATGGTTGCCGTCGGTTATACGCCCGAGTGTTTCATACTAAAAAACAGGTATATCATAGTTACAACTATATTACATTTATTTAGTATATACTGTATGTAGTTTATATATATATATATATATATATATATGATAGTATAATTAGTTAATTAAAATAAAATGTTATTTATTTTTTTTAATTTGATACCCGATTGGCTGGGATGGGTGACAGTTGGGGCAACAATTGGGGTGAGGATGGCTTTGCCAGAGTGTCCCGGTCTATGAGTAACAGCTGTGGTATTGGTGAACATGACTACTACTATCCAGTGCTGACCAATGTGTCGGAACCGATCAAATGAAATACAAACTAATAAAAAATAAAATAAATTAAATTAAATTAAATTAACTATATCTGTATATACAGTACTAATTAGATTGTAATGTATTTTATATTTTATTTAAGTTAATTTTAGTCAAATATAGTTAATATTATCAATTCTAGACAATATTACAAACTAAATCATAAATATATATAATATTAGATTTGTAGTCAATTAAGATATTTAGTTAAAAAATATAAAGTATTTAATTATTTTTTTTAAATAAATTTATAAATTAAATCTCAAAACTAATATATTTGGGAGGGGGAGGAGTGAAAATAGCTTTTTATAAGGTTGTCCCGGTTTAAGGTTAATAACTGTGCTTTTTATCCAGTGTAATACTACTACCACCATTACTACCACTACCACTACCACTACAGTAGTTTATTAGTTGTTATTAGTAGTATTACCTCATTAAGTCCCGAACCGATAACGTAATAGACAAACTAAATTGAAATTAAATAATAAAACTAAAAATTTACTTTATATATGTATATGTATTATATTAGTTAAATTTATATAAACTCTACTAGATAATTTTTTTAATAATTAATTTCTAAAGTTTCTACGTGTCTGTGTGTGTGTTTTTTGGATATAAACACACAACAAATAGTTTACATGTATTTTATAAACTAATTTTGTTTATAATATCAATTAAGAAAATATGACAAATTTTTGCAGTTTACCTTAATAAAAAATCTTTGTAAAATCTAAAAATGTAAAAATTTAATAAACTAATTGACTTGTTAAAAATAAACAAAAATAAACTTTTTATTTGAAATCAATTGATTAAAATTATTTTAATTTATTATTATTATTATTATTATTATTGTAGTTAATTGCTAAAATTAATTTTTTAAAAATGCAGAATCTATTATATAATAATAATAATAATTTGTTAATTAAATTTTATTAATTTATTGTGTTTTTATAAATTTGATTAAACCATTTTTTTTTTGTTAGATAGTGGTCTACATAATTTGTTTAACTTGTATTACATGTATTTATTTTAATAATTGTTTAGAAATCAAAATTTTATAGTTATAATAAAAAATAGTTATTATTTAACAACAACAAAAAATACAACATATGGTTCAACTATTTTTAAAAAACAAAATTGACGTAAAAAATATATACTAAAATAACTTTTTTAATTAAATTATTGCTAAATTTGTAGTCCTATTAATAAATTTGACAATTTTTTTTAAATATCTAATTAAATATTTAAGTAAAACACACTTAAAATCATCAAAACATTTACTTTTAGTCAACTAATAATTATACAGTAAATCGTATTAATTAATTATTGATAATATTTTTTTAAAAATAGTAATAATAAGAAAATGAAACTTTTTAGTGTAAATCAATTATTAGTATTAATAATAATAATAATAATAATAATAATAATAATGTTATCGGATTTATCTCATCAGAAACCAAATATTTTTAATAATAATAATAGTTTGCCTAACAATTTGTTTTTAAGATCAAAACCAATTAACTATCGAAATCTGGCCCTAAACCTACCCGGCCGTCAAAAACTTGAATTTGATAAATTTCAAAATATTAAACTAAAATCAATTAAGACTATTGATGCTAGAAATACTAAAAAAAATAATTTTATAGGTATTTAAAAATAATATAAATTTACAACTATTATTATTATTAATAATCGCATCAATTATATTAATAATTATTAATATTATTATTTTTTAAAATTTATTTATTTATTTATATGTTTTTCTTTTATAAAAAAAATAGTTAAAAATAATAATACTGTTATCGACTATGATTTAACTAAACTTGATTTACACAATTCAACACAAATTAATGCGTTTTACAATAATTATAAAGTTTGTATTATTATTATTATTATGTTAAATATTATAAAACAAATCTATTATTAATATTTAAATTTTTTGTTTGTTTGTGTAATTTAAAGACATTGTTCAACAAAACATATAAAACCAAAGAGGAAGAGGAAGAAAGGGTCGGTCTATTCAAGCAAACAATTGTTGCGATTAATAAACACAACGCCGACGACTGTTCCCATTATATACAGGGTATCAATGATATGTCAGATATGGTTAGTCCTATATATTTATATATAAATTAATTAATTTTGATTTACATAACTTTATTTGAATTTTATTTGAAACTACCTTTTATTTTATTTATTTTTCAACAACAAAAAAATTGTTATCATTATTTAAAAAATAAAATCATCAAAGAAATGGTCAGAAATACAAAAACAAAAATTCGGTTTTAAAAAAGCAAACAAAAATACAAGAAATAATACAAACAAAAGTAAACCCGAAAAAATGCCTCAAAGTATGTATACTATCTCTCTCTCTCTCTCTCTCTCTCTCTCTCTCTCTCTCTCTCTCTCTCTCTCTCTCTCTCTCTCTCTCCCTCTCTGAGCCTATATACCGGTGCCACTGATTATTCAGAATTTTTTTTAAAAAAAATTAATTACTAAAACTTAAACTAAAAAAACAATTATGTTGTCTCCTGCTTAAAACTTTTTTTTTATTAATTAAAAAATAACAAATATTACTAATTTTGTCTCTGATTTAAATAAATAAATATATACTGTATATATATCAGTGATCAAAATTAAGTGTTATCATGATAACTTTGTGATACATATATAACATAACTAATTTAACAAATATTTAATAGTAATTTTCATAATTTATAACAAACAATGAGTAAGTTAAACAAACACTTACTCATTTAATATGTACTAGTTTATTTGTACAATTTTGTTTTATAAAGTTTAATTTTGATCACTGATATATATTGTATACTAACATACTATCAATTATCAGATGATTTATTTAATGTTATTATAATAATCATATTGTATTTGTACAATAAGTTTCAACCGTAATGATAAAAGTATGTATTTATACATAAGGTTATAGTTATTAGTTATATTACATATATCGGGTATATTGATATTTGTCACTATTTTGTTTGTTTGTTTGTTTTATTAATATATTATTATTATTATTATCATTATTATTATTAACAGTAACATTATATTCCGTCGATACTACTAATAATATACCGTTTGAATGGGATTGGAGAAAGTTTGGTATAATAACACCAACAAAAAATCAGGTATTTTTTTAAATATCTAAATGTAAATTATAATTTATAATCATCTGTATATTACAATTAACTATATATATATATATATATATATATATATATATATAKATATAGAGATAAAAATTTATATTATATATATATATTAATGTAAAATTTTTATACACAAACAAATAGTTTTTTTTCATAATTAATTAATTTAGACAATTTATAAGTTAATTGTTATAGAATTTAATATATTGACTTATTTATAAATAAATAGCTAGCTTAATTTTTATTAAGTTTAATTTTAATAAATTTACTGTCCATCTAAGTACAGTAATATTTAGACATATATTTTTAAAATCCTAAAACACTTTATTGGACTTAATAATAAATATTTTTTATATGATAGATTTTTTTGTTGTTGAGATAAAATAGCATCCCTGAGCTAACATACCCGGTGCCATAGTTCATCAATAGAAAAATTGTTATCTAGATCAATTGTTTACCAAAAAATAAAACACCCTGTTCACTTTTTTTGTCCCAGATTTTTAAATGTTTTATTTAAAAAATAAATTTTTAGGGAGAGTGTGGTTCGTGTTGGAGTTTTGCATCGGCATCTGTATTGGAAAGTAAATAATAATAATAATAATAATAATAATAATAATAACAAAATTATCAATTAATTTATTTTAATAACTATTACAATATGTATGTATTATTAATATTGTTGAAAAACATATACTATTATTAGGTCATCTAATGAAGGTTCAGATTTCTGAGGATAAGTTTGATCCGTCAAATCAATTGATATTAAGTCAACAAAATCTGATCGACTGTTCCCGTGAATACGGAACGGAAGGTTGCAATGGAGGTCTGTATTATAGTTATTATTATTATTATTAGTATTATGTATAATAATTAATTATATTATTATTATATAATAATAACTATTAAAATAATTAATTAATTATATTTAATTAATATTTATTAGGTAGTAGTAAAGATGCCTTTGAATATGTACAATCAGTTAATCAACTCAATACATACGATACATATCCATATACTGGAATAGTTAGTTATATTTATATATATGTTTTTTTTTGAATATATTATTAATAATTAAGTGCATTTGTATACTAATTATTAGTATTAGTATTATTTATATGAATATATAATTAATTTAATTTAATTAACACATTCAGCCGGTCAACTGCCAGTTTAATAAAGAAATGCCAATCAATGTCGACATTAAAGAAGTCAATCGTATAACTACCGGAGCCGACGATGAATTAGTATCAGCTATCTATACGTACGGACCGGTCACTGTTAGCTTTCATATAACTCAAGATTTTATAAATTACAAGTATTACTATTATTATTATTATTATTATTGGGTTTGGGTTAGCACTATACTAGATGCTGTCAATAATTAACTTTATATAATAAATTATAAATAATTTTTGTTAACATTATATATAATATAGAAAGTATATATATATATATATATATATATGAGTATCTGATTAATTGGATAGTGGGGGCGGAAATTTAAAAAAAATAAATTAGTTTATTAGTTATTATTTTTATGAACTATTGCTATACTATATAAATTTGTTTTTGTCACTCCGTTTATATTTAATACATTGTATATTAACATAATTTTTCTTTATTTATATACTATATTACATTATTACACTATATTATAGTATATATATATATTTAATTATTTATTATTTCAAACACAACAACAAACTAAGATCCGGTATATTTGAAGAACCATTATGTGATGCCAATAGTATCAGTCATTATATGGTTGCTGTCGGTTATACGCCCGAGTATTTCATAATAAAAAACAGGTATATCATAGTTATTATATATATATATATATATATTATTCAACTTCATATATATATATATTTACTGCATATATATAGCTTTTAAAATAATAATATAATTAGATAATTACAATGAATGAATTATTTATTTATTTATATTATTTTTTTTCGTTTACCCGGTTGACTGGGTGCTGGTGGGGGACAGTTGGGGCGCATATTGGGGTGAGGATGGCTTTGCCCGAGTGTCCCGATCTAAGTTAAACAACTGCGGTATCAGTGAACAAGACTACTATCCAGTGCTGACCAGTGATGTCGGAACCGATCAAATGAAAGACAAACTAAAAGAAATAAATTTAAATTAAAACCAACTATATATCTGTATATATATACAGTACTGACTAGAAAACAAATATTTTATATACAGTATTAGTATTATTATTATATTTAATATATATATATATAAATATATATTTAATCTATATAAATGTATAATAAATATATAGTACTGTACTTTATATTTTATTTAAGTTTATTATTATTATATTTTTTCTATAAATTCGATTTTTATCAAATATTTTATTTATTTTGGTAATAACAATAACTTAGTTAACATAGATTTTTTCCAAACAAACAAAAAAATAATATTGTATTAATAATATATAATTAATCTAAAATTTAATAACTTTTAAATATATTTAAACATATAAAAAGTTCAATTTTCTCTTAAATAAATATAAATTTAATATAAATTAATATAAATTAAATATAAATATTATAAAGTTTGAAAAATATTAAAATATAATTATATAAAAAAATTATGCAAAAAATTTGAGTTTTTAACTTTTAAAATTGAAATAAAATATATATTCTTTTTTTAAAATTAACTATATATATAAATAAATTAATATTATTATTATTATTATTAATCATATCAATTATATTAATAATTATTAATATTATTATTTTTTTTATTTTTATATATATATATTCTTAATAATAAAGAAATTAAAAATAATAATACTGTTATCGACTATGATTTAAGTAAACTTGATATAAATAATTCAACACAAATTATAACGTTTTACAATGATTATAAAGTTAGTATTATTATTATTATTATGCTAAATATTATAAAACAAATCAATTATTATTAGTAATATTTATTTAAATTTTTTGTTTGTTTGTGTAATTTAAAGACATTGTTCAACAAAACATATAAAACCAAAGAGGAAGAGATAGAAAGGGTCGGTCTATTCAAGGAAACGATTGTATCGTTTAATAAACACAACGCCGACGAGTGTTCCCATTATATACAGGGTATCAATGAAATGTCAGATATGGTTAGTCTTATATATTTATAATAAATTAATTAATTTTGATTTACATATTTTATTTATAAAATAAAATAACTATGGATTAATATGTTATAATAGATTATACTTTTTATTTTATTATTTTTTTTTTAAATTGTTATCATTATTCAAAATAAATCATCAAAGAAATGGTCAGAAATAGAAAAACAAAAATTCGGTTATAAAAAACCAAACGAAAATAATTCAAGAAATAATACAAACAAAAGTAAAAGCGAAAAAATGCCTAAAAGTATGTATATTCTCTCTCTCTCTCTCTCTCTCTCTCTCTCTCTCTCTCTCTCTCTCCCTCTTTCTCTCTCTCTCACTCCCTGAGCCTGTATACCGGTGTCGCAGATTGTTGAGATTTTTTTTTTATAAATAATAATATTACATTAATAACTAAAACTTAAATTAAAAAAAACCATTATATTGTCTACTGCTAATAAATATTACTAATTTTGTCTCTGATTTTAATAAATTTATATATTATATATGTATACATATTGTATATTAGCATACTATTAATTATCATATTTGAAATTTATTTATTGTTATTATAATAAATCATTGTATTTGTAGTACAAATTGTAAAAATGTAAAACAAATTTTGTACAATAAGTTTCATCCGCACAATGATAAAAGTTGTTTATTTATAAGTGATGTTATAGTTATTAACAGCTATATTACATACTCTGAGCATCGGATATATTGATATTTGTATTATATATTATTATTATTATTATTAATGTAATAATTATTTATTATTATTATTAATAATATTATTATTATATTATTACTATTACAGTAACATTATATTCTGACGATACTACTAATAATATACCGATTGAATGGGATTGGAGAAAGTATGGTATAGTAATCTTACCAATAAATCAGGTATTTTTTTTAAATATCTAATTGTAAAATTGATATAATTTATAATCATTATATCATTACGATATTACAATTAACTAAATATATATATATATATATAATAGTAAGCATAGATAAAATTTATCTTTTATATATTTATATAGTAATGTAAAAGTTTTTATAATACAAACAAGCAAATAGTTTTTTTTTATATAATCTAATTAATTCAGACAATCTATAAGTTATAGAAATTTAATAGATATTAGATATAAATACCATCTTTTAATATTAGGTACTCTTAATAGACAATTGTATTGATATATAATATAAATAATAATATAATAAAATATTATATAAATTATAATAGAAAAAGATATTTTATTTAATATTTAATTAAATTCTATAACTTTTTTTAATTAATTGTATGATTTATTCTATTATACTATTAATAGTTATTTTAGTTATAAATTTTAATATATTGACTTATTTATAAATAAATACCTATCTTAATTTTTTCTTAAGTTTTAAATTTTAATAAATTTACTGTTCATGTAAATACAGTAGTATTCAATTATATATTTAAATGCTAAAAAAACACTTTATTGGACTTTTTAAATATGATTTTTGTTTTTTGAGATAAAATAGCATCCCTGATACCAGGTGCCAAAGTTCATCAAAAATAAAAATTTAATCTGCCATTTCCCCCCCCCCAATTTTTAAATGTTTTATTTTTTAAAAATAAAACTAAATTTTTAGGAAGACTGTGGTTCGTGTTGGTGTTTTGCATCGGCCTCTGTATTGGAAAGTAAATAACAATAATAATAATAATAATAACAAATTTATCAATTAATTTATTTTAATTACTATTTTTATTATTATTATTATTATTGATATATATATTATATCCTTATATTATTAGGTCATCTAATGAAGGTTCAGATTTCTGAGGATAAGTTTGATCCGTCAAATCAATTGATATTAAGTCAACAGAATCTGATCGACTGTACTCGTAGTTACTGAACGGATGGTTGCAATCGAGGTCTGTATTATAGTTATTATACATTATTATTATTATTATTATTCTGTATAATAATTTATTATATTATTATTATTATTATATAATAATAACAATTAACTTAATTAATTATTTATTTTTATTTTTTTTTTAAATTTAGGTTCCAGTAGAGATGTTTTTGAATTTTTAAAATCAGTTAAAGAAATAAATACTTACAGTTCATATCCCTACACCACTGGAATAGTGTTGTATTGTTAACTTAGTTTTTTCCATATATAATATTCCATAATAATATATAATTAATCTAAAATTTAATAACTTTTAAACATATAAAAACCTATTAAAAGTTTAATTTTCTATAAATTTATTATAGTTTATTTTTATTTTATTTTATTTTATTTTTTAAAATAACGAATAATGTGTATTGTGTTTAAATTATATTGATTAAAATAAATTATTTTTGATGATAATAATGATAATAATAATAATAATATTCAAAAAAAACTTGAAAAGTTTTGTTTTCTGAAATCTATAATGGCTTTTTATATGTGTGTGTGTGTGTGTCTGTGTGTAGCATTTCATTTTGCGAATTTTGAAATTCTGACTTCAGATTCGGTTAGAGGACTACTAATAATGTATTGAAAAGTTTCATCAAAATTTTGATATCTCTTCGGGAACATAAAGAAAATGGCGGCCAAAATAAAAAAAATAGGTAAAAAGTTTAGAATTGCATAGAGAATAAAAAATAAGATATAATAAATCAAAATTATTTTTTTTATTTTTAAAAAAATGGCGGCAAAAGTATAAGAAAATTTTAATTTTTTTTAATTATAGATTTGAATAAAGCATCAAAAACAAGAATAAAAAATATGCATTAATATTTTGATATCTACGGGAACAAAGAATAAGTATAAGCGGAAAAAGTATAATTATAGATGATTATTTTGTTATACTTAATCATTTGATAACACACGAGTAGTTGTTTATTTTGTCATACCTAGTAATTTGATACCCCACATGACTAAAGTTGAGTTTATTTTGTTATACCGAGTAATTTGATACCCCACATGACTAAAGTTGAGTTTAGTTTGTTATACCGAGTCATTTGATACCCCACATGACTATAGTTGTTTATTTTGTGATACCGAGTCATTTGATACCCCACATGACTATAGTTGTTTATTTTGTGATACCGAGTCAATTGATACTCTACATGACTAAAGTTGTGTTTATTTTGTCATATAGAGTCATTTGATAACTTGCATGACTAAAATTGAGAATATTTTGTCATACTGAATCATTTGATACCATACATGACAATATTTATATTATGTATATTTGACCAGTTTTTAAATTTTTATATGTTACTATATAGCCGCTATAATTATACAAACTAATGGTTTTCAATGCTATTCAAGTTTTTTTTCTGAAAATGCTTTCTAGCATTCTTAACTGGTTTAGTTATAAATTAAATTATAGTTTTTTTTCTACATATATTTTGTAATTATATGTATTATAATTTATATAGAATAATTATTTTTTTAAAATTGTCTATAATTTATATTAATTTAATATATATATATATATAATTAGATAATATTAGTAAACGATATCAAAATGTTAGTTTACTTAAGTTTACTTTAAATAATAAATGTAAAAAAAATTTTAGTTTACTTAACATACAGCAAACATACTGTTATTAAATGCTAATATTTTTTTTGTGTATAAATTATAAGTTAAACTAATTGATTGACGTCAACAACAAAACATACTAATTGCTAAATAAATATTTATAAAACAAATTGATTTTTTAAAATTTAATATTACTAAATTACTAATACTACTACTACTACTACAGTAAAGTATATATTATTATTATTTATTATTTTTTAACTAAATAATTAATTTATTACAATCTTACATAACATAAGGTTTAGTTTTTTTAACAACTAAATTAAACTTTTTAAACTAAATTATATAAATGGTGTCTAATAAATAATAAATATAAAATTTGATAATAATGAAATCTATTGTATTTAAATTATTATTATTGGTATTGGATTTA
Organism: Oppia nitens; assembly: GCF_028296485.1. NCBI lineage: Eukaryota > Metazoa > Arthropoda > Arachnida > Sarcoptiformes > Oppiidae > Oppia > Oppia nitens. The sequence goes on from NW_026533250.1 coordinate 5,469,840, forward strand.
TCTTATCAGACACCAAACCAAGATAATAATAATTATAATAACAACAACAACAATATTAATTATAATAACAACAATAATAATAATTATAATCCCAATAATCCTAATTATCCTAATTATCCCAATTATCCTAATCATCCCAATAATCATTATAATCCCAATAATCCTAATCATCCCAATAATCCTAATCATCCCAATAATCCTAATCATCCAAATAATCCTAATTATCCCAATAATAATAATAATAATAATGATAATCCTAATTTACTAACTAGTCTAACTAATCTATTAAGTCCAATCATCGGCCAAACAGATACAGTGTCAACCAATGGCCAAATAAACCCTAATAATAATCTATTAGTTAACTTGTTGGCCCCCATCGACAACGGGATAAGTAATATATTGGCACCCATTGGAAATCTTTTAAACGGTATTTTATAAATAAATAAATATATATAATATACTGTACTTACCAGTAGTTATACTGTATATATATATATATAGTATACTACTGTATTTGTAAATTTTAAATTATAATTTTTAGTATAATTAGACAAAAAAAATTGTATTTTTATAAAGTCTTATCAATCAATTTATTGAATATATTAATTGTTTTTATTATTAATTTTTTTTTTAAATCTTTTTAAGATCTCACATACTATGTTCTCAATTTTGATTTAACTAAACTTGATTTATTGAATTTGACACAACTTTTACCGTTTTATAACGATTATAAAGTTTGTATTATTATTATTATTATTATTATTATTATTATTATTATTATTATTATTATTATTATTATTATTATTATTATTATTATTATTATTATTATTATTATTATTATTATTATTATTATTATTATTATTATTACCAATAATATTGATTTTAAGATATTATGTTGACCCAACAAATTAATCAAAAACAAAAATATTATTATTATTATATTTGTTTGTTTGTAAAGACAATATTCAATAAGAAATATTTAACCGAAAGTGAAAATGAGGAAAGGATTAGACTATTTAAGGAAAAAGTTAGTGTAATTAAAGAACATAACGCTAATGGAAATAATGGTTATATACAGGGTATCAATGAACTAACAGATATGGTTAGTATGACTTTAATCATAGTCTTAATCCAATACATACATACACATACATGTGTGTGTGTGTATGTATGTACATATGTGTGTGTATGTATGTACATATGTGTGTGTATGTATGTACATATGTGTGTGTATGTATGTACATATGTGTGTGTATGTATGTACATATGTGTGTGTATGTATGTACATATGTGTGTGTATGTATGTACATATGTGTGTGTATGTATGTACATATGTGTGTGTATGTATGTACATATGTGTGTGTATGTATGTACATATGTGTTTGTGTGTATCTGTATGTATATGTGTTTGTGTGTATCTGTATGTATGTGTATGTGTAATATTTATTGTTATGTTTACTATTAGTTGCTATAAATAATTATTAATTACTTTCATATGTGTATGTGTATGTGTGTATCACGCATACACACACACACACACATACATACACAAACATATAAATATATAATATTTACACACACATACACCTAAACACATCCAAAATAATTGAATATATTATACAATTTTATTATCATTTGTTTTTTCAATTAATTTTTTTGTTGTTGTTGTCTAAAAAAAAATCATCAAAAAAAGTCTTTACAAGAAATTCGGAAACAAAAATTCGGTTTTATTAAACAAAAAAACGATAAAAGTATGTATTTATATAAATAATGTTATAGTTATTAGTTATATTACATACATCGGGTATATTGATATTTGTCTTTATTTTTTTTTATATATTTGTTGTTTATTTTCTTATTTAGTAATATATTATTATTATTGTTATAATTAACAGTAACATTATATTCCGCCAACGATCCACCCGTTGCTGTCGATATGTCTAATATACCGGTTGAATGGGATTGGAGAAAGTATGGTATAGTATCACCATCTAGAAATCAGGTATATATTTTTTTATTAATTAAATATATTAATTAAATTTAACAATTTTTAACCAAAAAAATGTCTAATATAAACTTGTTAATTTATGTAAACCGATTTAAAATTTTAGAGATAGATAGATAGATAAATAGATAGATTAATAGATATATAATTAGATAGATAAATAGATAGATAAATAGATAGATAAATAGATAGATAAATAGATAGACAAATAGATAAATAAATAAATAAATAAATAGACAGACAGACAGACAGATAGAGAGAAAAATAAGTTTCTAAATAAAACTAACTAATCTAATCCTAACTTAATTTACAAAACATAATTAAATAAATTAAAAATTTTAAATATAAATGATTTTTTATATATATAGGAAACTTGTGGTTCGTGTTGGAGCTTTGCATCGGCCGCTGCACTCGAAAGTAAATAAAAAAATTAACATAAAAAACAATAAATTATTATTATTATTTGAATTGTTTATTAATTATTTTTTATTATTATTAGGTCATCTAATGAAGGTTCAGATCGCTGAGGGAAAGTTTGATCCGAAAAATCAATTGAAATTAAGTGAACAAAATCTGATCGACTGTTCCCGTGATTACGGAACCCTTGGTTGCGATGGAGGTCTGTATTAAAAGTTATTATTATTATTAGTAGTAGTAGTATATATATATATATAATTAGTGACAGGAAAATCATTATCTCAGTTTCAATCTAATAACAAATATATAGTTTACAAAAAAAATAAATTCGGTTTTTAAAATCTGTATTATTTATAAATAAATTTATAATAATTATTAAAAGCTAAGGTTGGGAGAAGCAAAAATGTTTGTATAATATAATCCAATATAACTGTATTATTTACTTTAATACAATGTATAATCCATGAAATTATGCCGGATTATAAATCAAAAATTGAAAAAATTTGCATTTTTCCAACTCTGATAAACACTAACATGTGATTTGACTACATTTATATTATAAAATTGTTTTAATCCGAAGTTAGTTTCTTAATTTACCTATTATGTTTACTTAATGGATTAAAAAGATAATGAATTTCTTGTCTTTATATATAATTACAGGTAGTATTAAATATAATAATTTTTTATTGTAATAAATAAAAACTACATATATATTAATTAATAATATATTAGTTAATAAAATCTAATAATATATATATATTTATATATACAATATATATTAGGTTCAAGTAGTATGGCATTTGATTTCCTAATTAAATCTAAAGCACTCAATACTGTCAATGATTATCCATATACTGGAAAAGTTAGTTAACAATTTGTTTTGTTTTAATTAATTATTAACTATATTTAATTATTATTATTAATTATTAACTATATTTAATTATTATTATTAATTATTAACTATATTTAATTATTATTATTAATTATTAACTATATTTAATTATTATTATTAATTATTAACTATATTTAATTATTATTATTAATTATTAACTATATTTAATTATTATTATTAATTATTAACTATATTTAATTATTATTATTAATTATTAACTATATTTAATTATTATTATTAATTATTAACTATATTTAATTATTATTATTAATTATTAACTATATTTAATTATTATTATTAATTATTAACTATATTTAATTATTATTATTAATTATTAACTATATTTAATTATTATTATTAATTATTAACTATATTTAATTATTATTATTAATTATTAACTATATTTAATTATTATTATTAATTATTAACTATATTTAATTATTATTATTAATTATTAACTATATTTAATTATTATTATTAATTATTAACTATATTTAATTATTATTATTAATTAATCAATTAATTAAATTAAATCATTAGCCGGTCAGCTGTCAGTATAATCAGAATCATGGAATCGTTGTCGACATTAAAGAGTCAAAAAAAGTAACCACCGGTTCTGACCAGGAATTGACGGCCGCTATCTATAGGCACGGACCGGTCACTGTGGCCATACATGCGACCGAAAAGTTTCCGTTTTACAAGTATTTATGATATATATATATTAGATATTAATTGTTGTTATAATTTTATTTTTATAAAAAAAAACATTATCATAATTGATATATTGTATTATTATGATTGAATTATACGTATTGATATATACCTGTTATAACTATGTGTATATATATATAGATATATATAATTATTATTTCATCAAAAACTAATTACTAGAAAAAAACTTTTTATTATTTCTTTTTAATTTTTATCTCTTTTTTTTGTTTCATTAACAACAAAATACTGTAATAATAAATAAAAAGAAACGGTATATATGATGACCCCTTATGTAATAAAGATGAAATAAATCACGCAATGCTTGCCGTTGGTTATACACCCGAGTATTTCATACTAAAAAACAGGTAATTTTATTATACTCTATATTATAATAAATTAATAACATTAGAAAAATATCTGTTTAATTAACTTAAATATATATATATATATATATACAGTATATATACTTTATATATTACATATACATATATACTATTGTAAAACTAATCATTTTAAAAATTAGTTTAATATTGAATTGTATTTTTTTGGTGGGGTGTGTGTGTGGGGGGAACGGGAACAGTTGGGGTCCAATTTGGGGAGATGGTGGCTTCATAAAGGTATCCAGGTCAAAGGTTAACAATTGTGGTATGACTGAAGAAGCCACTTATCCAGTGGTGGCCAATGATGTCGCAACCGATCAATTAAGAAGCAAACTAATTGAAATCAAACAATGAAACTAATAATAATAATAATTATTATTATTAATACTAATTAATATTAATAATAATACTAATTATAATTATATACTAATTAATATTATTATTAATAATATTAAATGTTCTTACCTTTAAGTTTTATATAACCTATAATCTCAAAAATTCTGATAAACAATAGATATATTTATTTATTTAATTTTGAATTAAATTAATTATATTAATATTTATTTAATTTATGTCAACAATAACAACAACAAAATTAATTAATTACAATATTTTGTTTTGTTTTAAAAAAAATATACTGTACAATAAAATGTTTTAAAATTTATTTTTTATGTGTGTAATAATAATTATTAATTTGAAAATCATAAAAAACTAAACAACAACACCAAAATTTTTTTTATATATATTAATGTGTTATGATTTCATTCAATATATACTGTAATATTTATATACTGTACTATAAATTAATACAGAATAGTTGGGGTGTGTGGGGGGGGACTGGTATGTCAATTCAATTGTATTTTTTTCGTTGGTTAGACAGTTATTATTTGTCAATAACTGATCTAATACTTTGCTGTTCCTCACCATCCAGTGATTTGACCACTTTTTTTGACCGTTTTTTATCTTTGCCGACTTTGCCAGTTGTTGGCGTTGTTTGACGTTTAGTGGTAGTAGGAGTCGGACTTCTAGGACTAGTAGTGGTAGTCTTAGCACTGGTAGATTGTTTGAAACGTTTTGGTGACTGTGGTGATGGTGTTGTTGTTGTTTTATAGCCACCACCACCTCCTCCTCCCGTTGGACTCACAGTCTTTTTAGTGGACACAACATGAGTATGTTTAGCCTTATTAGTAGTAGTGGTGGTGGTCTTTATCTTAGGACTGGCAGATCTATCACGTTTGACACCAACCATACCATCTTTAGGCTTATTAGTAGCAGTATTAGTGCCCGACTGTTTGGTTGTCCTATGGATGTGTATCTTTTTAGCGGTGGTCGCCGCCGGCGCTGCCGATACCTTAGTGGTAGTTATTTTATTGATAGGTCTATTGATTTTAATAGGTCTGCCTGTAGTTGTTGTTGTTGTTGGCGATGTTTGTGGTGGCGGTTGTTGTCTGACTTTGTATTTCGGATTAGTCTTAATGATTCGTACATTACTATCAGCACTGGTAGTATAATCTGATCGGTCTTTCAAATTCAATGTCTGTCCGCTTTCTGTCGACTCGTTTGATCCGCGTTTTCGGCGCTGTTGTCGCCGTTCTTGCAGTTGTTGTTGTAGTTTTTGGTTGTGCCGTCGGCGCCGACATTTGGGCCATACATAGCATATTAGACACAGAGTTAATAGTATGATAACCAATATACCGATCAGTATCGCTAAAATGATAATCAATTTGATATATATTTGTTTAGTGCTGTTGTTGTTGTCGTCGTTGTTGGTGTCGGTGTTGGTGTTGTCGTTCATTATTATGGATGTGCTATTATGGGTGCTGTTGCCGACTGATAACTGTGCTGTCTGTGTGTAATACAAATGTCACCAAAAAAAAAAAAATTTTTTAAATAAATATTTTAATAATCAATTTGATAATAATCTGATTAAAACTATTATGAAATTACTTATACGGATGTATTAAATATAATACATGGATAAAACAAAATTTATTACGAGATATAAATTTCAGTTATAAAAAAATAATAATATTTAATTACAGTAAATATTATAATCAATTTAAATCAATTATTATCCAATTATTACGATAACGAGTTTATTTTTTGTTTTGTTTATAAACAAAAATATATAGTGAAAAAGTTTAGTTAAATTAACTGTTTTTTTTGTTTTTTTTGTGATCAATATAATCAATATAAATATCATATACAGTATATATACAATATATAAATTATATATTAATTGTTGTTTATTTATAGTAACATTTTATTTAAAACTTATGTATAATAAAATAGACATAAATATACTTTATATTACACAGTGTGTAACATAAGAAAATTTATTAAATAAATAAATAGTTATTTAATTAATTAATTAGTTTAAAAAAACAAACAAAAATAATTTGTTATATTAGATAATATACACTGTATAGTATATTAAACAAACAGTTGAAATCAAACAATATAATATAATATAATATAAATTTATAAATTTAAAAAAAATAATTATTTCTGTTTAGATGTCGGAGCTAATTGACTGTGTGTTTATTTTATTTTTTTTTTGATGGACTGGTAGTTAAAAAAAATTTTTGTGACTACCGGTGCCTAAAATTGACTAATTTTTGTTGTTTGCTGACCTTTGTCTCGATCTTTTTGATGATTTTTCCGAATCTATAGTAAGATATATATATATATAAAATATATATTAAATATTAATTTTTTTAAATCAATTTTAAAACTTATAATATACTACTGTATACCTCTATGTCTATGACGTCTACCTGTTTTACTACAACACAAATACGAGACAAAAACAATAGTTATGATAAACAGGACAAATACGATGACAATCAATATAATAGTAATTAACAAATTATTTGTCGGTATTGTAGGCAAACAGTCGATCAATGTTTTCAAGTTATCCGGTTTGCACTGAAATCAAAAATTTATATATAAATTAATAATTAAAAAAAATTTTTTATTCAAGTAGTATTTTATAATAATTTATGAATTTAAATTATATTATGTATAAATACTGTATATACTGTATATAACTAACAGCCGTCTCATTGAATGGTTGTCCCACATAACAGTATTTGATGGCAGTGTCGACATACATGAACACTATAGATCCCTGACCTCTCGATAAACCTTGTTTAGGATAATTATCGTAATCATAATGACTATACTGTGCCATAATTGCCATCAAATTAGTCCGTTTGTCCACTTGTTTCTCAAGCGTCCCATTAATAATAGCCACGTTTTCAGCGTGAGTAACAATAAAACTGAACGGCCTATACGGGTATGTCATATCATAGGATTGGGTTATAGCTTTGTTATCCCAAAATGTTAGCCATAAATCATTATTATTTAGCGGCACCGGTATCCAGGCAAATATTGGTTTGAAAAAATTTCGAAAAATCAATATCGATGATGTCAATTGGGCTGATGTAGTCAAATTCAAGCTATCATCTACCGGTTCTAACCAATCAATTGTTTCCATATCTTTCTATTGAAACAACAAAAAATAAACACCAAAAATAGTAGTATAAAATATATTCAAAAAAAAGTTTTGGTGGGGTATCAAAGTTTAATATATATAATACATAATATTTGTTTTGTTTAGTTTTATATTTGTATAAAATAAAGGCTTAAATCTATATTATAGGACAGTCAGCATATAAAAGTATTTGCCCCAAACACATCCACACCCACCCACCCAACCACTTCCTAACCTCACACTCACCCCCAAACTAACCGTAACTAAATAATAATTAACTAATTAATCTAACATTTTATATATGTATAACTGCATTATAAAAAAAACAATACTTTTTTTTGCTGGCTGTCTATATAATATAGGTTTAATCTCTAGGCTCTAATAATATAGATTTAAGCCGAAAATTACCCGCAAAGCACCGATTTTATTGATATCGTTAAACCTGAGAGACCAGGCCATTGAATATTTATCGCCCGACAACCAGTTAGACTGACCGGCACTTTCGTCATCAATGATAACTGTCTTATCCTTGCCGTCAATGTATGTCAACTTCCAGTAGGTATTACCGATGAAAAAGTATTTGCGATACTCTTTGGTTAGTTTATTGATACTATTTCTTATATAATAGCGAAACGCGAAATCAATTTCGTTATCATTTTTATTGTATTGTTCGCAAAATTTTTTCGACTCAATGATTACAATCAATGATGAGATGATCGACAACAACACCAACAGTGCTATCAATTTGTAATTTAAAAAAAAAAATGTTATTAATTAATGTAATTTTTAAAATTAATGTATATATATATATAGTGTATACTAAATACCGTTTTGACAAATAATGCCTTTCATATTATTGTCGATGATATATACAGTGTATAAAAGATACAGTTTATTATTTATTTTTTATTTTTTTGAACAAAATTTATTATCACTTAACAAACAAATGAATTAATTATTTTGTAAACTATTTTAACATTTATTTATGACTTTTATTAAATAATCAGTTATTATTAAAAAAAAACATTAAATTCAAACAAATACTTTATAAATGATTATAAATCGTTTAAACTAATTATAAATACAATATTTAATTATTAATATATATAAAAAAAATTATTAATTATTTTCTAACGAATCTTATTTTATATGAATAAAATCGCGTGAATTAAAACACTGTATAATTATATTAATAAAAAAAATTCAAAAAACACTAATAAATCAAAATTTAATAATAATTATTTTTTTTTGACAATTATTACAACAAATTATTTCACTGTCAGTCATATAAGTAAAATATAAAATATTATAACGTATTTAAAAAATTTGTTATTTTTTTATTAAATAATAAATCCTAATAAAACAGTTGTTCCCCTAAAAAAAATAATAAATGTCTGGTCAGTGGACAATGATTGTTGTTGACCTACTGTTGATAGTGTTGTTCATCACTATCATCGGTACGACAACAGCAACGAAAGCACATATGACTGATGAGATGACAGCAGCCGAACCTGTCTATGAAAACCCGTTATCGCAGCCACGGATGCGGACAATAACGACTGGAAATCAAACTGAAACCCAACTGATAGATGACGAACAACAATACAATGACTCGTCACCGATAAGTCAGCGACAATGGGTACTGAAGCCATCGCGAGCCCTGTGTGAGGACACATACATACACGCAGCCCATCGATTGCCGAACAATACCGTACGGATCTATAGGGACTGGTATTTCTGGGATATCTATGGTTTGCCAAACAAACAGGTATCACCTAAAGGTCCCTATCGTGTCTGGTGGCCAGAGTTGGCACCCGTGACCGCACAGACAGCCATCGTAACCATATTGGCCGGTCAGCAAAAAGGTGTTACCTATTTGTTTCGCGACAAACGCTACTGGACATACTGGCCAGACGGTACGCTCAAGTCGACGCGGACCGAGGGTGACGAATGGCAGTGGGCACCAGATATTGGCTACAGTGCCGCCTACGCTGATTCCGATATGGACGGTAAGGGCGGCGGTTCCCGTATAATCACATTCTCCGGTATTCGTGTCTACTATTTTGACAGTTCGCAAGAGATTATCCGACCCGAAGGCGATTCGGCCGGTTATGTAAACGGCTTTAACGAGTCATTTCCGCCCGACCTGACCTCGGCGTTTGCCTATCCGAATGTCGAGTCGCCCGCAAACTATTTGCTCTATTTGTTTCGTACGCGAACCCATTGTCGCCGACACTATTTATCAGATGAAAACTGTACCGATTGGCTATCGAATCGATATCTGTTTTCCTGTCCCGAAGATGATCAAAGTGGTGAAGAACCGATTGGCGGTGACGTAACAACAAAAGCGGACAACAGTAGCGGCGGAAGTGGCGGCGGCGGTGGCCATAGTAAACACCCGTCACATTCGGGAACCGATAGTATTGTTGTTGTTGTCGACTATCGGCAAACTGTCGCTCGTATTATAATATCTATGATTTTCTATATATATATTTACGTTCAATATATTTAATTTTATAAATTATCAAATATTGTTCACTAATACATATTTATTGTAATATTCATTGTTATATCTATAAAAAAAATTATTTATATATATATGTTTACAGTAAATAAAAATTATTATTATTCATTTATGAAATTAGATTTACTAATAATTTAACATTACTAATGAAATAATAATAATTATATATATATATATAAAATAAATAAATATAAAACTTATTTAACATTTTAATATTGCTCTAAAAATTGAATTGCGTTTAATTCAAAAATTAATAAAATCTATAAGATATAGAAAGTATTAATTTTATACTTAAAAATAATTTTTAAATAAATTAATTATAGCTATTTGTGTCTCAAAAAAAAAATCAGATCAAATAATTTTTTTTTAAAACTTTATTTCACAAATCAAAATCACACATTGTATAAAATTGTATAGAAATACTGTAATAAATATATATATAAAGTTATATATATGATATATAATGAATAAAGAAATAATAACAATAATAATTAAATGAATTAATTTAAATTCACGCGATTTATATAATATATATATATATAGATTTTAATTAATCTAATTTGAAATTGTAATTTACATTACTTTTATTTAGATAAAAAAAAATATTTGTCAAATTTGTGTCTAATATCTGGTTAAATATTATTTTGTATATTATTTCATACATAAAATCGATTGATTTTGATTTTGATTACACCAACAGTTTCATCGATGACCACAATGAATGCTATTTGTCTAATAGGTATTTATATATATATCATATATACTATACTAATACTCATACAATTGAGAGACAATCAATTGAATTAATAAATTAAAAAATATTATACTTTTTATTTGATTTGATTTGACAGCACTGTTAGTGTCGATCATCGCACAGGTAGTCCTAGTCGTCGTCGTTGAGACCAAAGATTTCTGTAATGAATACAACAGAAACGGACATAAAATTGATTTCGCTTATCGTATGATTGAATTCGAAGGCAAGTTCTTCTTCATCGGTAACACCTACTGGAAGTTGCAGTTCATTGACGGTCCCGACGACAACAAAACAGTTACCATTAATAACGAAAGTGACGGCGAATCCAACTTTATCTCCGGTGACAACTACTCTATGGTTTGGTGTAATTGGTATCTGAAAGATGCAAAACCAACGATTGACGGCGTAAACTACGATCACTGTCGTGTCGCCGGACTTAAGGTATTATTAAAAAAACAACAAAAAAAACGAAACTAAAAGGGGATTCTATAGTATAGCTCCCACTTGTTGGCACGCGATTATTATTTAATACAGTTTTAACGTTAAATTTATGAATCGCACGTGACCTAACCTAACCTAAACTAAATTAAAATACATATAAATATATGGAAATAATAATCGCGTGCTCAACAAGTGGGAGCTATACTATAGAACAGCCAACTAAAACTGTAATCATTTTTAGTATTTATAATAATAATCAATCAATTAATTGATGAAAATCTAATATTTATTTAATAGAAAAATTTGAAAACTATTGATTGGGCCGTTGTTTCCAATGTTAGCCTCAGACTTATGCAGACATCAGATTCAACAAACATTAAATTTGAGGACAACTTTAAACCCCTGTTTGCTTGGCTACCGGAGTCCCATCGAAAGCAAGAACGGTTGGCAACATTTTGGTCTAATAACCAGACAATTGTCTATAATTTTTATGAACCAAACAATCCGGTAAAAGGGATACCGAGTAAAGTAGATAAAGATGAGCAAAGATTGATTATTAACGGCACAAATGAGAGAAAATTGAACATTGAATTGATGACAATTGTCAGCCAGTATAGTGAATATGATAATAATGGTGTTCAAAAGAGTATCAATGGCCATGGATCTATTGTATTTACCAATGAAAACCAGATCATCCGATACTGTTATGTGGGACAACCATTCAATGTGACGGCCGTATGTTGATTGCATTATATATATATAACTAAAAATGATTTTTAATATTTTAACATTTAATTTGCCAATCAATGTATGATTTTTTTTTAATTATTTTCTTCAGTGCAAACCATCAAACATGAAGACACTGATCGACTGCTCTTTGGACACAAAACCCAGTTCATCGATAACAATGATTATGATAATACTTGTTGTCGTTATCGTAGTATTGGTGCTCATTATTGTCGGACTAATTATATTAGTTCGCAAATTTGTTGGACAGGGAGGAGATGAAGAAGTACCGAAAGGTTAGATTTTTTTTCTCATTCAATCTAKTATTATTTTAAATACAAATATTTTTTAATTTTAATTGATTAGATGGATCATCAGTATCGGCAATATCTAATGTACAGAACAGTAAGCTAATGTCTACCCGATCGGCAATGCCTAAGCCAACTAAAGGCACGAAAACGATCAGTCCATCGAAAACTGGTGGTTCAACTAATCCRAYAAAATCTCCATCAAAAGCAAAGACACCAAAAGCCAAATGATTTTCTGTTTTTTTTTTAATTTTTTYCTTATTTTGTTTGAGTTTTTAACTTTRATTTTATAGTAAAGAATTTATTTTGTTTTGTTATTATTTTTTACTGCAAATATATATATAGATTATCAACTCTACTGTATATTCAAATTGAAATTGTTTTATTATTAAAAAAAAAATCAAAATGTGTTATTATTAAAATATTAATTTGACTTTATTTTTTAAAAATTAATTATAGCTATTTGTGTCTAAAAAAAATCAAATCAAATAATTTTTGTTAGATCAATATGTGACAACAAAATAACAATCAACACAATCAAATCAATGAAAACTATTTATTAATATATATATCAAGTTATATATACATATTAAATTAAAAAATTAAATTATGATAAGACTGTGTGTGTGTATGTGTGTGTGTGTCTAATATATATATATATAGGATAAGGAAACAGGTAGTGATAATTATAGGGTATATCTGTGTCTATGTATTTGAAAGAATATCGTCACATTTGTGTCTAACTGGCCGTCGGTTAAATATTATTATGACATCTTTCATACATAAAATGTATTAAACTTGATTTTGAAACCATCCAAAGGAGTCTTCATTTTTGTTGTCGGCCGACTCAATACATTATTAGCACCAGTTGTTATATATATATGATATATATTTCGTCGCTATAGACCATCGATGACTACTTGATGACGAAATGTTGTCAACACTTTTATTATTATTATTATTTACAGTACTGTATTTACTGTAACGATTCGGTAATGAGTAACGTTGCGCGCGATTTGTTACATTCGCTGTATAACAATAGTTTTTATTATTATTAATACAGTACGAGTTCACGGCGCGTGCATCAGTATCGACCGTTTTGACACCAGATGTCATCTTTTCGACATTTGTGTTAATATTTTTGTTTTTAATAGTTTTTTCGTCAGTTTTCGTATAGTTATCGATTTTGTTTACATTTTTGTCAATATTTGTACAACTGCTGTCTACTGTACAACAATTGTATGGCATTAGTGATGCATTGTGTGTTACAAATGTTTTTAATTTGCCGTTTGTCTTGACATCGACCTGATCGACATTTTCAAATACATCACTGACATTGCATTGATCTATGAATGTCGGTGACCACTTGTTTTTTGACCAGTGAGTGTCAGGCGATCGTTTGATTGTCTGACATGTATAACAACTTTTGACGTAATCGCTAATTATTTTGTCTTTGTTTGGCCACCAAAACTGGGCACTTATTAATCGTTTTGTTTTGTCATCGTCGATGTGATTCATATTGTCGTGAAACTGTTTCAGTACCTCGGGAATAAGTGACTTCGGTACGATGACGTGATCATTGCAATTGTATCGTACCGTAGCCAAGTCATTTATGTACATAAGTTTACGGACATTGTAATCATAGATTTCGTGTTGACGTAAAGCTATCTTATTAATTATCGGTTCATTTGATATCAATTTGATCTCTTGTTTGACGTCTTGCTTTTGACCGATATATTTTCCGTCTTTGCATACAACGTTAAAAATATCTAATATTTTGTCAATTGTTTTATTACTAGTTTCGTCGTCCTGTTTAATCAAATGACAGAAATGTTTACGGGGAATGAAGTCGTCGATAATCATAGCATTGACTTCATCTATATGCGGTTCATTATCAATGGCCAACTCATTGTCATTGTATTCATCAATGTTTTGAAATTGTGGACTAGTCCTGAGCTGAGTCCTTGAGTGACATTCATCGTCCCAATGATACTCACAGCGCAATAACGAGGGATAAATATCTGAACATTGTTTTGACAATTGTCTTGTCCTGTTGTGTATGGCAATACCAGCTAGAGTTTCATAATTGTTTTGTGGATGACCGTATCTCTTGTCTTTTGCGCCTTCAATACTCGATGCGATGGCACGCCATTGTTCCGTATTTCCAGGCATGAAGCCGTATGTTGATTGCAGTTATATATATATAACGTTCAAAATGATTTTTAATATTTTCATTTAATTTGCCAATCAATGTAATCGTTTTTTTTAATTATATGACTGTATGTCTTCTTTGGATGAAGTCTTCGCTCATCAAACATTTGTAAGGATCTGTGATGTGACTTCCGAATTTGGTCATTCGGAGTCGACACTCACTCCAAGTTCATCGTTAATCGTAATGATTATGATATAACCAGTTGGTTATCTGACCAGTACAGTGTCTGCCGAGCGCTATTATGCGTTCGCTGTCTGAATAGCCTTCGGTAACCATTTCAAAATATTCGAGCCATGCATTGACATCTGTTTTTGAGTCAGTGCCGTTGTATATTTCGCAAAGTAATGGATTTTTTTGCGCCGGCAAAGCGTATTCAATCTAGTATGGATTTTAAATACAAATATTTTTTACATTTTGCTGATTAGATCGGTTCATCACCGGTACGTTCATTACGGCAACTGTTGTTGCGCCGCCGATGTAATGTACAGAGTAGTAGTGGTTGTGATCTGATCGGCAATGCCTAAGCCAACTCTCGGCTATCGAAAACGTAGTCCATCGATTTGCTATTTGGTCCACTTGATCCGACACTTTGACTCGCGATGAACGTATTGCTAATGGCTGTGACGACTGTACAAGTTGAGCAAACTTTGTGAGTTAATAGACATTTTATTAATTATTAATCTTATTTTGTTTGCCAAATGTGATCAATGTTGATCAATAGTAAACAATAACAACAACACAATCAAATTTTGAAAACTATTTATTATTATTATAATCAAATATATATATAAATTAAATTATGATAAGACTGTGTGTGTGTATGTGTGTGTGTGTCTACATTATTAAAAAAAATAAGGAAAAGGTAGTGATTATTATATTATATGACTTTATTTTTTAAAAATTAATTATAGCTGTGTCTGTATGTATTTGAGAGACGTCTATCGTCACACAAATAATTTGAAAAAACTTTATTTCACACATCAAAAGACTGCTTTTAGTTTGATTGAATAAAATATAGAAATACTGTAATAAATATATATATATATATACTGTATATATAATAAACAAATAATAACAATAATAATTAAATTCACGTGATTTATATATAATATTATTTTTTTTTTTGAATTAATCTAATTTGAAATTGTAATTTACGTTACTTTGATTTCGATAAAAAAAAACTATTACATGAAATTTGTGTCAAATAATTTTGTATATTATTTCATACATAAAAAAAACGATTGATTTTGATTACACCAACAGTTTCATCGATGACCACAATGAATGCTATTTGTCTAATAGGTATTCATATATATATATCATATATACTATACTAATACTAATACAATTGAGAGACAATCAATTGAATTAATAATTAAAACTTTTTATTTGATTTGATTTGACAGCACTGTTGTTGTTAGTGTCTATCATCGCACCGGTAGTCCAAGTAGTCGTTGAGCCCAAAGATTTCTGTAAGGAATACCACAGAAACGGACAGAAAATTGATTTCGCTTATCGTATGATTGAATTCGAAGGCAAGTTCTTCTTCATCGGTAACACCTACTGGAAGTTGCAGTTCATTGACGGTCCCGACGACAACAAAACAGTTACCATTAATAACGAAAGTGACGGCGAATCCAACTTTATAACCGGTGACAACTACTCTATGGTTTGGTGTAATTGGTATCTTAAAGATGCAAAACCAACGATTCACGGCGTAAACTACGATCACTGTCGTGTCGGCGGACTTAAGGTATTATTAAAAAAACGAAACTAAAAGTGTAATCATTTAGTATTTATAATATTAATCAAACAATTAATCAATCAATTGATAAAAATCTAATATATATTTAATAGAAAAATCTGAAAACCATTGATTGGGCCGTTGTTTCCAATGTTAGCCTAAGACTTATGCAGACATCAGATTCAACAAACATTAAATTTGAGGACAACTTTAAACCACTGTTTGCTTGGCTACCGGAGTCCTATCGAAAGCAAGAACGGGTGACAACATTTTGGTCTAATAACCACACAATTGTCTATAATTTTTATGATCCAAACAATCCGCTAAAAGGGATACCGAGTATAGTAAGAGAAGATACCCAAAGATGTAATATTAATGGCACATATGAGAGAAAATTGAACATTGAATTGATGACAATTGTCAGCCAGTATAGTGAATATGATAATAATGGTGTTCAAAAGAGTATCAATGGCCATGGATCTATTGTATTTACCAATGAAAACCAGATCATCCGATACTGTTATGTGGGACAACCATTCAATGAAACGGCCGTATGTTGTTTGCATTATATATGTGACTAAAACTGATTTTTAAAATTTAACATTTAATTTGCCAATCAATGTATGAATTTTATTTTTATCTTCAGTGCAAACCATCTAACATGAAGACACTGATCGACTGCTCTTTGGACACAAAACCCAGTTCATCGCTGACAATGATTATGATAATACTTGTTGTCGTTATCGTAGTATTGGTGCTCTTTATTGTCGGACTAATTATATTAGTTCGCAAATTTGTTGGACAGGGAGGAGATGAAGAAGTACCGAAAGGTTAGATTTTTTTTCTCATTCAATCTATTATTTTTTTAAAAACAAATAATGTTTGTAATAATTTTTATTTATAATTGATTAGATGGATCATCAGTATCGGCAATATCTAATGTACAGAACAGTAAGCTAATGTCTACCCGATCGGCAATGCCTAAGCCAACTAAAGGCAAGAAAACGATCAGTCCATCGAAAACTGGTGGTTCAACTAATCCAACAAAATCTCCAACAAAAGCAAAGACACCAAAAGCCAAATGATTTTCTGTTTTTTTTTTTAATTTTTATTTCTTATTTTGTTTGAGTTTTGACTTTTATTTTATAGTAAAGAATTTATTTTGTTTTGTTATTATTTTTTACTGCAAATATATATAGATTATCAACTCTATTGTATATTTGTATATTTAAATTGTTTTATTATTAAAAAAAAATTATAATGTGTTATTATTAAAATATTAAATTTACTTTTTTTATATAAAAAAATATATTTCTATTACTAAGTTATTCCCTAATTAAATATACATTTTATATTAGACAATTATCACTGTCTCTGGTGGCCTCACTGTATAGGTATGTAAGCCCCCCCCCATCCACCCCCAACTACAAATAAACAACAATAATGATTGTGTAATCAATTGATATATCAATAAATCAATTAACACTTTTTTTTACTAAAATCAGTTTATCGATGACAATGATTATCATTATAATACTTGTTGTCGTTGATGATCAGTATTGTCGGACTAACTGATATATTAATTAAATAAATATGTTAGACATGGAGGACGAGGAAGAGGATAGGCAGGTATTATACATAATAATTAACATTTAAAAAAATATTATTTTTATCTTTAATATTAATCTCTTTAATTTTCGTTTAATTAAAACTAAGGGATCGTTTGTTGTTTTTTATTAAAAATCTCCATCAAAAAGGACAGACATCTAAAAAGCCAAATGATTTGTTTTTTTTATAAATAATAAATTTATTTGATTTGTATTTGATTTGTGTGTGTATATTGAATGTTCAACTCTACTGTATATATATTTATAAATTAAAAATTGTTTTATCATTTAAATTATATATTTATTTTCTATTTCTATCTTATATTTATTGCATATAATATATTATAATAACATTTTTATAGCTATGTTTAAGAAATGCACATTAATATAGTGTATAATTTAGTAAATAACAAAAATATATACCAGTATATAAAGTTAAACTAATAATTATTCAAATAATAAATTTAAAACAAATAAACAAAAATAATAATTCATAATATTATTAAGATAACTATTAAATACTTGAATACAATACAAATAAAAAAAAATTAATTAAAAATCATTTATGTTTAGATGTCGGAGCTATTGACTGGGGTTTTGTTGATACCATTGATTTATTATTGGTTTTTGATGGACTCGTAGCCAACTTTTTGTCTCTACCGGTGCCTAACATAATCGAAAACATTGACGACTTGTTTATCGATTTGTTTGATGATCTGTTTGATGATCTGTTTGATGATCTGTTTGATGATTTGTTTGTCGATCTGTTTGATGATATTTCTGTATCTACAGAAATATTGGAGATAATAAATATAATTAATAACAGTTTATAGTTTTAAATCATTAATAATATACTGTACCTCTCTGTCCATGTCTATGATGACTACAACACAAATAACAGACAAAACCAATAATTAGGATAAATATTACAAAACCGATGACAATCACTATAAGAGTAAACAATAAATAACTTTTAGTTGGCGAACAATCAATCAATGTCTTCAAGTTATCCGATTTGCACTGAAAATTATATTAAACCAAAAAAAAAATCAAAAATTTTAAAAAATAAAATAAATATATTTAGAAAATTGTATCTAATTTTATATAACAAATTAACTAACAGCCATCTCATTGAATGGTATTCCCACATAACAGTATTTGATGGCAGTGTCGACATACATGAATACTAGAGATCCCTGACCACTCAAATAAGTTTGTTTAGGATTATTATCGGAATCATAATGACTATATTGTGCCATAATTGCCATCAATTTAGTTAGTTTGTTCACTTGTTTCTCCCGTTCCCCAGTTATTATAGCCAATTCCTCATCTCTAACATTGGTTATATTTGATAGACTATGAATTTTTCTAATGTCATAGGTTTGGGTCATAGCTTTGTTATCCCAAAATGTTAGCAAATAATCTTTTTTTAAGTTCAATGGTATCGGTATCCATGCAAATATAGGTTGAAAGCTATTTGTAAAATTGATTGTCCAATCGGTCAAATTGACTGATTTTGTTAAATTCATGCTATCATCCAACAGTCCTACCCAACTAATTGATTTCATATTTTTCTATTTTAAAAACCAAATTAATATCTATATTTGACTGCTTTGGGTTAAAGTTCAAACCAATACATACCTGTAAAGCACCGATCTGACTGATGTCGTCAAAATCCTGAGACCAGGCCATTGAATATTTATGGCCAGACAACCAGTTAGACTGACCGGCACTTTCGTCATCAATGATAACTATCTTATCTTTACCGTCAATGTATGTCAGCTTCCAGTAGGTGTTACCTATGAAGAAGTATTTGCGATACTCTTTGGTTAGTTTATTAATATTATTGCTTATATAATAACGAAACGCGAAATCAATTTTGTTATCATTTTTCTTGTATTCTTTACAAAATAATTTCGACTCAATGATGACAACCGATATCATAGTCAACACCAATACCAACAGTGCTATCAATTTTTTTTAAACCAACAGTTTTATATTGATATATAAATTATATGTAATTTTAAAGTTGTTATAATAAATACCGATCAGACAAACAATACCTTTCATATTGTCGATGAAGTATATCGTTGGTATATATACTGTATATCAAATACAGTATATATCTATATAAAAGATATTGTTTTTCTGTGGTTTTAAAAAATATATACTAATAAATCTATACTACTATATAATTTGGAAATGTTTATATATTTATATCTTGGTCACACTTTTGCGCGTTACAACAATTAAAAATGATTAAAATTAAAATAACGGTTAAATAAAAAGTATTGTTAATTAAACAGTTAGTTTTTTAATTTTATTATTGTTGCACGTGTAAAGAAAAAAAAACATTTAAATTATATTATTGAACGCGAAATTTAAATAATTTTTTTGATTTCAAATTTTTGTTTCTTTACACGTTCTATACATGTTGCTCGGGACAAACTAGTAAAATAATAAATAAAAACAGCAAAAACAACAACAATTTAAATATTTAAATATACTGTAGAAATAATAATTGCGTGCCTATAATATTTATTTAATAATTCAAATAATTTTTTATTATACAGTATACTATAGACACATTCAATTTACACAACAACAATGAAAACAAAAATACAAATCATATTAAAAAAAAATTTTCTCATTAATAATAAACAAATTATTTAGATGTCATTGGATTAAGGATTTGCCAAAACAACAATAGACTGCTTGGTTTGCTTAGACATCGCCGGTCGGGACGATTGCAGACCAGATACTGATGAGATATCAATGAATTTTTTTTTATAATTAAATAAAATATCAAAATAAAAAACAATAGATTTAAATATTAAACAATAATTAATTAGATTATTATTTACGATAAAACTATTATTATTATAGTTTCTAATTGTTAATAATTTTTGTTGTTGTTGTATATAATACCTGACTGTCTTCGTCCTCGTCCTCCATGTCTAACATATTTGTTAATTAATATAATTAGTCCGACAATACTGATCATCAATAGTACGGCAACGACAACAAGTATTTTAATGATAATCATTGTCACCGATAAACTCGGTTTCACTAAACAATTGATTAGTGTCTTCATGTGCTCGGGTTTGCACTGAACGACAACAAAGATTGACAAAAAAAACACATTAAATGTTAAATTTTATAAAAAAAAAATTACTATTATTTTGCATTAAAAAAAACATACAGCCGTCTCATTGAATGGTTGTCCCACATAACAGTATTTAATAATATCGTTAACATTGGTAAAAACAATAGATCCCTGTCCATTGAAACCAGTCTCTAGAGTGCCATAATTATAATCATATGTACTAAACTGGCCGACAATACCAATCAATTCAATGTCCAATTGTTGTTCAATTTTGCCGGTAATTATGTTTCTACCTGTCTTATTGATGAACCGGGGTATATGTTTATTTGCCGGTGTCTCTATAACAACAAAATTATAGACTTTGGTTTTCTCCTCAGTTATCGGCGCACCGTTAGACCAGAAAGTTGCGAACCGGTAATTATTAAATTGAAGTACCACTGAATGCCAAACAAATGTAGGCTTAAAGTCCAAATCAAATCTTATATTAGTTGAATTGCCAGTCCCTTTGAGCATTAGGTCAGTGCCGGTTAAAACTCCCCAATCAATGGTTTTCAAATTTTTCTATTTTATATTGTATTAACAGTTAAACAAAATAAAAGTGTTAATTAATTTATTACTATTATTATTATATCTAATTGATTACATAATTATTTTTTTCAGGCTTAAATGTATGTTATATAGACAGTCATCAAAAAAATTAATTATTTTTATGCAGTTATACATATATAAAATGTTAGTTATTATTTAGTTACCGTTAGTTTGGGCTGAGTGTGAGGTTAGGAAGTGGTTGGGTGGGTGAGGGTGGGTTTGGGGCAAATAATTTTCTACTGGCTGTCTATAATCTACATTTGTTTCATTTTTTAATTTTGTTGGTTTGCTGGATGGGGTGGTGGGGTGGAGGGTGGGGATGTGGAGGTAGCTTACATACCTTTACTGCGGCCACCCGACAGTGTTCATTGTGTACACCGGGTACGCGTGGAGAATGATCGGCCAAAAACCAGAAACACCAGACCATCGAATAGTTCTTACCGGACAACCAGTCCGACTGACCGGTACTTTCGTCATCAATGGTAACTGTCTTATCCGTGCCGTCAATGTATGTCAACTTCCAATAGGTGTTACCAATGAAAAAGTATTTCCGATACTCTGTATCGACATTATGTCGGCTTTCGATATAACGAAAGGCGAAATCAATTTTGTGGCCATTATTCAGAAATTCTCGACAAAAATCTTTAGATTCACCGATAATGATGACCAGCAATACTAACATCATTGCTGGTCAACAAATAAAAGATTAATCAAAGATTTAATTTATTTTTTATTAATCAAATTGATTGCCAATTATATAATTACCGATCAGACAAATGTTGACATTCAACGATGATATAGACATGTCATCGATGGCTATGAAAATTATTTAACAAATTTTACAACAAATTTCTATTATCAATAGGTTTTCAAATATTTCAACCAAAAAAAAAATTATATATTCAAAAATAAAAGATATTTATATAAAGTATAATAAAATCTCGCTATCATTAAAGTCAATAATTAAAAGAGATTCTAAAAAATTAATGGCAATTGTTTGCACACAATATATGATATTATGTATTAAGTATTGTTTTCATCAACTATTTATTATAAACATAATTGTTTTTTTTTAATTTTTAATTATTAATTATTACACATATTAATCTGACAAATATTTATCATCAATGAAATATATCGATGGCTTATACATATGTATATATAAAAGATACTGTTTTTTTGTGGATCTATTATGACTTAACAAAAACAATGGATCAATTGGTTGTTTTAGGAAAAACTGCTAAAAACAAAAAAAAAATTTAAATAAATATAGTAATTATATAGAAATAATAATAATCGCGTGCCTATAATGAGATTCATAATTTATGATAAAACAATTTACTAATTTATAAAAAATATATATATTTAATACACTGTATTTAATTAGGGAATAAATGATAGAGTAAATAGAGATATAATATTCAAAAAAAAAATAATAATAAATATTTAATAATACTTTTTTAATTTATATAATAAAACACAATTTAAATTTGAATATACAGTAGAGTTGATAATCTATTTGCAGCAAAATAATAACAAAACTAAATAAATTATTTACTAAAATAAAGTCAAAACTCAAAACAAAATAAGAAAAAAATAAAAAAACAGAAAATCATTTGGCTTTTGGTGTCTTTGGTTTTGATGGAGATTTTGTCGGATCAGTTGAACCGCCAGTTTTCGATGGACTGATCGCTTTCGAGCCTTTAGTTGACTTATTCATTGCCGATCGGGTCGACTTCTGCTTACTGTTGGGTACATTAGATATTGCCGATACTGAATGATCCATCAAATCAATTAAAATATTAAATAAAAATTAAAAGACATTATTAGTATTTAAAATAATAATAGATTGAAAAAAAATCTAACCACTCTGTCCTTCTCCTCCCTGTCCAACATAATTGCGAACTAATATAATTAGTCCGACAATAAAGATCACCAAAACTACGATAACGATAAAAAGTATTATCATAATCATTGTCTTCGATGAACTGGGTTTTGTGTCCAAAGAGCAGTCGATCAGTGTCTTCATGTTTGATGGTTTGCACTGAAGATAATAATAAAATTCATACATTGATTGGCAAATTAAATGTTAAATTTTAAAAATCAGTTTTAGTCATATATATAATGCAAACAACATACGGCCGTCTCATTGAATGGTTGTCCCACATAACAGTATCGGATGATCTGGTTTTCATTGGTAAATACAATAGATCCATGGCCATTAATGCTCTTTTGAACACCATTATTATCATATTCACTATACTGAGCAACAATTGTCATCAATTGAATGTTCAATTTTCTCTCATTTGTGCCGTTAATAATCAATCTTTGCTCATCTTTATCTACTATACTCGGTATCCCTTTTACCGGATTGTTTGGATCATAAAAATTATAGACAATTGTCTGGTTATTAGACCAAAATGTCGCCAACCGTTCTTGCTTTCGATGGGACTCCGGTAGCCAAGCAAACAGGGGTTTAAAGTTGTCCTCAAATTTAATGTTTGTTGAATCTAATGTCTGCATAAGACTAAGGCTAACATTGGAAACAACGGCCCAATCAATAGTTTTCAAATTTTTCTATTAAATAAATATTAGATTTTCATCAATTAATTGATTGATTATTATTATAAATACTAAAAATGATTACAGTTTTAGTTTCGTTTTTTTTGTTGTTTTTTAATAATACCTTTAGTCCGGCGACACGACAGTGATCGTAGTTTACGCCATCAATCGTTGGTTTTGCATCTTTCAGATACCAATTACACCAAACCATAGAGTAGTTGTCACCGGAGATAAAGTTGGATTCGCCGTCACTTTCGTTATTAATGGTAACTGTTTTGTTGTCGTCGGGACCGTCAATGAACTGCAACTTCCAGTAGGTGTTACCGATGAAGAAGAACTTGCCTTCGAATTCAATCATACGATAAGCGAAATCAATTTTATGTCCGTTTCTTTTGTATTCATTACAGAAATCTTTGGACTCAACGACGACTAGGACTACCTGTGCGATGATCGACACTAACAGTGCTGTCAAATAAAAAAAAGTATATTTTATTTATTAATTCAATTGATTGTCTCTCAATTGTATGAGTATTAGTATAGTATATATGATATATATATATATATATAAATACCTATTAGACAAATAGCATTCATTGTGGTCATCGATGAAACTGTTGGTGTAATCAAAATCAAAATCAATCTTTTTTTTATGTATGAAATAATATACAAAATTATATTTAACCAGATATTAGACACAAATTAGTTTTATTTTATCGAAATAAAAGTAACATAAATTATAATTTCAAATTAGATTAATTCAAACAATAAAAAAATAAAAATTATAAATATCGTGAATTTAATTAATCATTTAATTATTATTATAATTATTATTAATTTGTTTATTCATTATATATTTTTTTCACAGTATTTTACAGTAACGTCATATACAACGATATAGTGTGTAGTCGTCGGCCACTCATAGACCCGTCGGGGGCTGCGGCGGTGCCGACGTTACAACTACTGCAGCAGCGGTGGTGGCGGCGGCGGCCAACTGTCCACTACTGTTATTGATATTGTTTAACGGCAATGGCCGGTCGATACGCGATCGGCTAAACTGAATGTTTGGTAGAGCGTGTCGACCGCAGCGACACTTTTGGCCGGTAATAAAATCATAGGAACCGATACGGGCCGAACACTTGTGGTTCGGACACTGAAGTCGGCCTTTAGTCCAGTCGCCCGAATCGATCTGTTGGCGCATCCAGTCGTTCATCGAGTGTTCGGTAACATAGCAGACAGTGTTTGACCGATAATCGCTACACTGATTATTATGATGGCCACCACCACCACCCGAGTTGTTCATATCATCGGCAACAACAACGCCGTGACTCGTGACCAGTAGGCTATCGGCGAACAGTATGTGTCGACACTTTGCACACTTGACGTCGTCGTCAGTCATAATCGGGTGGAGAATACAAGTCAACACTGGAGTGGACACAGTTTAGTACTGGTAATGATAAACGGTGTGGACATCGGTAGCGGACATACAAAATGGTCAGAAAAACGTTTGACAAAACATTGTAAACATTGAACACATGTTTGTATTAATAATAATAATAATATAAAGTAGTTATGAAAACACACTTCAAGTATGAGTTATTTTTTTTGTATGTATAGACTCTATACTATAGAGAGTATAGACATTAAACTATATGATAACATAGCACAGTATGTAACTATTGTAAGTGTATGTGTCCTTGAATTGTAATATTTTATTTATACAGTACTTTATAATACAGTATTAATTTAATATAAAGTTTATAAAATTTATACATTTAGAGGGTAGTTCGCATATTACGTTAGCACTTGATAGAAGGGGTGGGGTGGTTGGCTAAAGCAACTATTTTGCGAACGAGGGGGGACGGGTAGGGGGTAGAGACTTTAAGTACGTTCGCATTAAGATATTATATTATTTCTTATGGTGATGGTGGGGGAGGGGGTTAGCGGTTAAGGACTACATGAAAACAATTGCAAACATAGTGGAGGGAGGGGGTCTAGATTTCTTGAATAGTGGGAACGTAGTGTGTGAATCGATCCTTATATTAAAAATAAGTTTTCAAAAAACAAAAAAGTTTTGAACGTAATTTATTTTATGAAATATAATTTTTTTATTATATTTTATTTATTTTAGAAAAATATGCATGCTAAAATAAATGTTTCAACAATTTTTTTAAAAATTATAACTAGATTTTTACTTATAGTTTTTTTTGTTGTATACATTATTAAGTTACCAATTGATAAGATTATTATAAATGAAACTAATTTTATTTATTTAATTTTTGTTTGTAATCTCAAGTTATTTTTAAAAAATTATTTTTTCAAATTTCTAATTTAATTAATTAATTAATTCATAATCTTTTTAAAAACAAACAAAAATAATTGGCAAATAAAGATTTACAGATACAATATATTAATTGTTTTAATAATATTTTTTTTTTAGAAAATTTAAGACAGCATTTTTTTACAGTAATTAAATTAATTAATTAATTTTTTTGCTGTTAAGAGTATCGTCAATAAATAGAGAGAGAGAAAAAAATTATTATCTAATCATAACTTTAGTTATAATAAAATAAATAAGTTTTTTATTAATTAATTAATTGTCAAATATATATATATAGGTTTACAATCAATTAATTTTTTAATTGAATTATTATTATTATTATTACTATTATTACGGGTATTAAATCAAAATCAATAAATCGTCCGCAAATTTATTGGTCATAACGTGGCCGCGGGTGCTGTTCAGTGTAGTCATGGCTGGCACTGTTGACATATTTCCATTGTTTATTATCGAATCGATTCCACGGTTCAAAATCGCGGCCAAATCGGGTGTCCGGACCGTTCACCTGATGATAGGACTGGACGGCTATGAGCAACGGTGCAAACCCGAAGGCAAACGCAATCACTGGCCAAACGCCGTAGTTTTTCTTGAGGCCGGTTAGCACTTGTTTCAGTAATGGCTGATTGTAGCTCATGATGGTTGGTGTAGTGGTGTTGTTGTTGGTGGTGGTACTGGTGATGGCTTGAATATGTATATGTGTGTCGGTACCAGTTTTTTTTAATAAAAAAAACTATTATCAAAAAACAAACAAATATTATATGATATCTACTGTATTTATATAAGATATTTTATAAGATTAGATTTATAGTATAAAATTTAATTAAAGTTTTTTTGGTACAAGGTCTATTTTAGTATTATTATTATTATTATTTTCTCAATTATTAGTTGCATAGTCTAATTGAAATTAAATTTTCTATTTTTTTTTATTTTATATAAAATAATATTATAAAATTGGCTAAATTATTGTTTTTTTATATTATAAATATTATATATATATATAATTTTAATTATAATTTTAATAATAAAATTGTTTTATTGTATATAATGTTTGCATTAATAACAGATGTTAACAATTTTTATTAGAATATTCTCTAAATTTTTTTGATATTTATATATATTATTATTATATGTTATAATAATAATAATAATTATTATTATTATTGAATATACTTATAATTATATAATTTATATTGTATTGTATTGTACAGTGTTATACAATTTTATATGGGTATTATCATATTAAATAATAATCTAACAATTATCAAGTGGTAACTAAATAGTTAGGAGATTGTAACTATAGGTTATATACGATAATAACTACAATTATTGTTAAAACAATATACAAGTTGAGTGACATTAATATTATTGTGTATTAAATAAAATAAAAATTCAATTTAATTAATTTATATTAATATATATAATAGATTTTTAAATATTATTAGTTAGTTAGATAATTGAAAATCATCTAAATATCACTATCACATCACTAAATATAATTTTGTTTTTTTATAAGTTACTATAATCTAATTGCTTTAAATATATATTTAATAAATCTATACAAATAGATAACTATAGTTAATAATGGGATTAGTAATAATCAATATATAATTACATTAAATCAAATTAATAATATTTTAAATTATATATTAAAGCAATAATTTTTTTTTTCAATCTTGTATATAATAATTAATTGAATTAATCAATTATAAGTTGTTTCAATTAAATAATTGAATATTGTTACTAACAACTATAGTATGTAATTTAGCTAGATTAAATTAAATTTTTTAAAAGAAAAAATACATACCAACCAATTGAATTTATCCGGCACACAAAAAAATATTGTTACCCAACTAAAACAATAAATTATATCTAGAAATAGCACCCGAAACAAACTTTTTTTTTAATTATTTAACGGATGTCTACGTGCGACTAATCACGAGTTGACTGACTATAAAATAATAATAATAATAATAATAAAAAACTTTTGGTGACAAATAATGACTGGTGTGTGATATATATCAACAAAAAACTATTCAATATTTCAACTATTCTCTATATAAGCGCTCAGTTATCTTTTAAATACACATAAAAAATAACATATAAGTGCTATTAAAACAACACCAAGGTTAATTGGTTTTGAAAAAAACTCTGGTATAATTTTGTTGAAACTTGTGATTTTTAGATATATATATATATATATATATATGATATGTTATATATTGTATAATAAATAAGTTATAAATTGCTTTTATTGTTTACCCATTATCTAACCAACAAAATTAAAAAATCAGTGGAAAGTTGTGTGCAAATAATTTTTAATGAAAAAAAACTGGTATTATTTGGTGAATGTTTTTTTTCATATAGATATGTAACTATAATTTTCTACTGTATTTATTTTTTTTTTGCTAAAATATTACCCAATAATTATTGTTTATACAAATAGATTACAAACAATTTTGTAAATTCAAACTAAAAAAAATTAAGTTAATTTTTTTTAATTAGTAATATTATAATTTTCTGGGCATAACATGTTTATAACTGATTTTAAAAAACTAATATCAATATCATTGTGATGGGTATACAGTATTTAAAAAATTTTGATTTAAAATTTACTTTTTTTAAAATAATGATTGAATAAATCTATTTTTATTTTGAGTCAACCAACGATAAATATTTCATAAAATTTTTTGTTTTCTTTTTTTTAAAAAAAAATATTTACATTTAACAACAAATTACAATATTATAATTATAATAATCATTATTATTATTATTATTAACTAAATTGTTTGTTTGTGTGTTGTGTGTGTGTGTGTGTGTAAGTGTGTGTTCAGTAAATAGTGTGGTATACTGTATGTACACTAAAATCTAGATACACATTTGATTTATATAAATTAATTATTACTGTACAATTAATAATTACAGGTGATTTTTAATAATAATATTAATAAAAACATTTTATATAAATAAATAAAAACAATAGTGTTTGTGATTGCTTTTGGTATTTGTTTTTTTTTTAAAAGCGACATAAAATAATCATTTTTTTATACAATAGTTAAAAACAATAATTTTTTGTTAAAAAAAATTTCATTAAAATAATTGAGGAATTTTTTTGTTTGTTTTATATATATTATATATGTATTCCCAATATTGGGGACAGTTGTGTGTGTTTGTGTAATCTTCATTAGATAATAACATCAATAATCAGTTGTTTTTTGGTTTTGTTTTGTTTGGTTTGGGTTATACTGTAGTTAGGGTTGAATGGCATTACCAATAGGTGTTGTCGTCGTCGTCGTTGATGTTGTTGTTGCTGATGGTGTTGTTGTTGTTGTCAACTGATTGTGTTTATTATGCGAATAGTTTACTAGAAAATCCATCGGTATATCAATGTCTTCGCTTGTTTCGAGTTCGGTTAGTTCACCCGAATCGGTATATTTGCAATACTGGTAGAGTGTCAGAGACGATAAATGTCTTATATGCTGAGGAATAGATGACGACTCGTTTTGGGCCAACTGTTCCAATACTTCTATTCCGTTATCCTCTTTAAGCAGTGGACAGTATTTGGAGCCTAAAAAAAGATATTTATAAATAAAAACAATTGAAACAAATAATCGACAAAAAAATTTGAAATTGTCTTTTTTGTTTACTGTAAACACGGGTCAAGTTGGCCAACGCCCAGACCGCCCAATATTGGGCTTCAGATGGTATATTGCTTCTCAATAGACGCAAAATTGGCTCAAATGATCTATACATACATATCATAAAAAAATTTAATACAATATCTACATATATATATATATATAATAACACTAAACAATTGTACAGCACCTGTAGTTGATATTTCTCTTGGAGTTGATCTTCCAGCGTCTGATGGCTGCACTCAAACGATTTAACATATACTCTCGTTTACAATCATAGGGCAGATATTGTTGCCAATAATGTGAACCGTCGGATGCTATAAAAAATAAAAAATAATATTATACATATTGAGAGACCATTTATTTTTTACGGGGACAGACACCCCCCGAAACTAACCGATATGAGACAGTATTCCGGCGGCATTATAGCTGACTTCTATGCCATCGCTTTCGCTGTCCAATAGTTCAACAAACCTCATGATATAATCGGATTTCATTAGTCGATGTCTGAGATGCGAACATTCGGCTACATTTCCTAAGAGACCCATCATATTGCGCAACAATTCTATGGTAGGAGAGGGAGATAATGAATCACACTATTAGATCCAAACAACAACAACAAACTCATAATAATAATAATAACATACCGGCGCTATTGGGAAATGAATGCATACACGAAACAAAGTAATCCATGCCATTATTGTCGAGAAAACGTTGGCAATTAACTGGTGTTTCATCTATTTGTGAAAAAAGTGGTATTTTTATTTTTAAGAGTGGAGAACTGGTAGATAGGTAGGTAGGGGGTGAGTRGGTGGGGTAAGGGTGGATGAAAGACATACCGGTTACATTCCACATAGTACTCCACGCTGTTTCCATTACTTCATCGCATATATTTCGATGTAGTCGTGCATCGATTAGTGCAAGCATTTTATCGATTGCACCCAAATCGCCGACTATGGTTTTCTGGTCACCGTCCACTTGACAGGCCAGTGTGTTCAATAGGTATATGCCTATATATATAGCAACAAAAAACAGTCAGTTAAATATATATATAATTACAACAACGACAACAATAATAAAACAAACCTAATCTTTGGATAAAGTCGTCGTCATCATTGGTAACAATTCGTAATAGTATTTCCACTAGTCTTGAGTATTCAAAAATCTTCAATAATTAGACATAATTAAGACAACAAAAAAAACAATAATAATTATAATTATTAATAAATTTCTATATATATATATATAAACTGTATATAAGTAACCTATTGTTAAGATACTTACAACATCGCCAGGTATTTTAAAATGTATCAAAGTTAAGCTACCGTTCCTCAGCATCTATATATTCAATTGTATTAAAAAAAATTTTAAATAAAAAAATAGATAATTAAATAATTATTGCAAACAACAATAAGAAATTACTATCAAATCAATAGGTTTCGTACAGTTATGTCGTATCGGTGCTCTTGCATGGCGTCCAATAGTCTCGTTATAATCAATTGTTTGACTTTAATATTGAAGTTATGTTTGGCCTCATCTGACTTAACAATATAGAATAGTGAAGCCGAGGCCGCAATCTGTATCTGTTTTTCGTGCAAATGTCTGGCCATTGACTCCAATACGATATCGAGGGCACGATTAATGTTATGAAAGTTTGTCTACAAAATAATTATTATCAGTAAATAAAAGTTTACCATAAAATATCATCAAAAAAAAATGGAGAAAAACCTCTAATCGAAAACAATGGAACAGATCATTGAGCGTTCGCCTCAAGAACTCGACTCTATCGATATAGACCTCACATCCGGTAAGTATCTGCTCTTCGGTGGCGTCACCCGATACCTAACCAAACAAATACCACACAAATATATATACTGTTATCTATTTTTATTGTTAATCGGTTATAAATAAAAACCATTACCGAAATCGCTGGTATTGTTCGCCGATAGGCCGCCTCATTGGCCGTATTATACAGTCCTAAGTACTCGAATGGATTGTTGTGTCGGGATATTAATCCGGGTATATAATCGTAACCTATTTGTTGTTGTAGTAGTTGTTGATAATACCCAATAGTTTACGGTAAATGACAAAAAATAGAAATTCTCAGAATTCATAAAAAAATATTTATTTTTAAAAAATTGTTACTCACGAGGACCGGCCAAATTGGTACCCGAAATGTCAAATCTGGTCAACTCTGGCAGCGACTGTACAATTAGTGCTAACTGTTTGTTCGGATCTTTATATCCGTGACCGTAGCGATCATTTGTCGACGAAATATCTAAAAATCTATATAAAAATTTTGAAAAAATAATTAAAAAAAAAATAAATTAACACAAAAACAACACCAAAAACAAAACAATACCACACAATAATACCTCAATGTCTTAATTTTAATGATATTGTTGATGGCGTGATGTAGTTTAGGGCAGTTATATAGTATCAACGTTTTTAACGACTTAAGTTCGGCGAGTGGCGCTCCGTCATCAATGGCACAGCCATTGCTAAATTGTTTTATTAATTAATCAAACAAACAAAAAATTACAACCAAATCATACCACCAATCAAATTAGTTTAGTTTAGTTGAGCATTACCTCAGATCCAAGTGCTGTAGGGTTTGTTTCATCTGTGAATTAATTAAATACTTTAGATAAGGAGTGGACGAATCAACGAATGTCCACTCGTGTATCACTAGTTTACGAATAGGTAGTAATGGATTAATTAGGTGACTCTGTGTGGAGAACTCCTTAAAAAAACAATAATAATAAAAAAATAATTATTAGTCACCAATTGATTTCCCGAATTTTATTATTTGTTCATCAGTTGCAGTACTACTACTACTACTACTACCTCATCGTCGAGACCGTCCTCCTCAATATAATCGGGTAATATATGTGTCGAGCGGCCAATAATCAGCGACTGTAGCGGCGTATTCTGCCAGGTCTTGATCTCCAATGTCTTTACCCGATTGTCGGCTATATTCTTGGAAAATACTTCCAGTTGTCTATAGTTGTCGTAACAATCTTTGTTATGGTGACGACGACTCAACAACAACAATGGCGGCGACCGACGATTTGGTGTCAGCGACGGCAGTGGCTGCTGCTGATGCTGACCAGTGGATTTTAGATCATAGTCAACGTTCATGGGTTCATCGCAATCGTTAAGATCAAAGTCGATACACCGGATACCGTTCAGGTCCCGAAGTTTACGGGCCTTGAAATCGGCAAAATCTGTATCGTCAAAGATGCCCATTGCCTGCGTTAGGTCATAGTCATCGGTAATAATACCGACATTTTCGTCGACTCGACAATTTTCTCGGACAGTTGTGATGACACCGTTTTGATAGCGTTTAGTGTACAGTACGCGACTCTCTTGGACGGGCCCTTCTTCGATGACCCTAACCGTACGGATCAGTTTTCGCGGATCAGTTACTCGGGTTAGTATTTTGTTAATATAGTGCAAAGCATTGGCCGTCAGATCGGAACAGTTGGATATATCCAAATGGGTAATAGTCTTGGAGTGTTCCTCCAAGAATGCCTCCAATGTTTCATCAGTAATGGCCATATCGGCAAACTTGGCCACACTTATGCGGCTATTGTTTGAACGAAATTGCGATAAAAATTTGGCAAACGAATCGCCGACACTGTCGGTATTGAGATGCGTCTCCCGATAGACCTGTCCATCAAAATGAAAAAACAGATTATTTTTTTGAACGCTGACTAATGGCCACCATAGATAGGGTGGCGGCGGTAGTGGTCAGTGACCACACACACACACACACACACTTACTTGTATAAGTAGATCACATATCTCTTTGGGCAGTGAAACGCCTCGCAGGTCGACCGCCTCTCTGACCACATACTCGACACACTGGTGTAGTAGACTGTGCGGACTATTAGCGACCAGATTGGACGACAACGGCTTCATCTGAGATACGATATAGACTTGTTGTTCGCGAACCGATCAATCGGGTAGATATGGCCAACACCACTACCACCACCCGTAGACTGAGATATATATATATAGGAATATATATATATCGGGTGTCCCGCGCGCGCGGGTGGAGAAGGATATCAATTGGCAATTGGTTTGGACTTTCGGGAGCTGTGAGACACAATTGACAGTTATTTAGTGGCCATTAAAACCGACAACAATAACAACATATCATAAATACCGAGTTTAAAATTTTTGTGTCCTCACAATAGCCGTGGAGAGATATAGAGATAGAGAKAGAGAGAGCGAGTGGCCAACAATTGACGGCCGCCGAAAAAATAACGGCTTTTTATTTGTTGTTTGGTTTCGTTTGGTTTAAAATGTTTTATCAATTGTAGTGACAATTGATTGAAAAAAATAATAAATATTTTTAAAATAAAAACTAATTCAATGAATGACTTATTTATATTAATTAAATGATTGACTGTTTTGTTGTTTGTATTGTTGAGTGAATGTAATGAATGTATTGAATGAATGAATGAAAAACCAAACTATTGCTATGTTTTTTAATTTATTATTTTATATTTTATTTTATGTTTTTTTTTTATTAATACATATTATTATTATATTACAGAGTATTACACTCATTATTATTATTATATTACATTTTAGAAGAGTCCTCTGGGCATTAATTTACATTTAATATTTATGGTAATTGTTTTTGTTATCATATTTATTGCACAAAAAAGTTGACGAATATTTAATTACCATAAATATTAAATGTAAATTATATACCTCTAGTTCTAAAATGAGACCTCTAGTGTATTTTAGTCGGTATATTTATATATACAGTATATAATGTATATATAAAATAGTCCCAAATGTTCGGTTCGTACAATTAATTGCGCGATTCATTCAAAACACTAATACAAAATGTATATAAACTGTATGCAATAATAAAATAATAGTCCATATAGTTCTATATGAAAAAGTACTAAACTTGTATATAGATTTCTATTAGATAATCAATGACTTTTTATAGTTAGCCAATTGTTGCCTATATATATATAGTACGTAACATTACTGTATTTTATTTCAAACATTAGTGTTTTCAACCCATTTATAGCAAGCAATGCATTAATAAGTGTGCAGTCATTGTATGTATTGATTGTATGTTTTATTATATGTTTTTTTTGAACGTCTAATGAATAATAATCGCCGCAAACAATATCATAGCAGCAATCGGTGGCCAATATATTATAGCCGAAGTTGTTGTCGGTTCGGATAGTAGTGGACAACAACAACAACAACTACAGAGACAGATAGTATACACTCGATGGCCACCATCGCCGCCGCAATCGCCGCCGTCGTCAACGATGCGATATAAACATCTATTGTTGTGTGTGGTGTCCATCGGCGTTACAACAGTACTATACTGTTTGCTGGTGGCCTCCGACGGCCGCCACCGGTCGGCAACATTGGACTCGATTAATCGACAACTATCCCAATGGAAAGGCGTCGTCATACGGGATCAGTCGATCAAATCTATTAACAATATCTTCATATTCAACAACAATCATAACTACAATCCGGGCGCCGGTAGTGCCGCCGCCGAACCGAACAACGCCAGCGGCGAAGAAAGCGAACGCAAGTGTCGTCAATATTTGCGAACATTGGGACTAATTGGCGACCGTAACGGTACCGAAGTTATTGTCGACGACAAAAGCCAGTCAGTGATCACCACCACTACTACTAGCGTTCAACCCGTATTTGTTACCGCCGTTACTGGCGAACAATCAGATCTGGCCATCGGTTTTCTGAAGTCTTTTCAAAATGAGTTTATCGCAGGCCTTAACACCAACTATACGCTTATTGTCTACGATCTGGGACTCAGTCAGCGACAGTTCAATAAGGTATGTCTGGCTGTCTGTCTGTTTGTCCATCAAACTGATTGATTGATTAGTTAGTCAATCACTTCATAATAGATCCAATGGTTTTTCAATGAATTTTGTTGTTGTTTTTTTTGTAAACAGATAAGCAGTATTTGCAATGAAACGCAAACCCAGAATCTCAGCAAATCAAGTGATATTATTATGACAATACCGTCATCGATGTCGTCATCGGCGTCAACACCGATAACGACAACGTCGACGACGACGACAACAACGACTACTGGTCACAACACAAATAGCAACAATAATAACAGTATCGCCGGTGGTAGTGGTGGTCAACTAAACAATTGGTGTACAATACGCCGATTTGAATACGACTTATTTCCGCCGCACGTCTACGACCATAAACTGCACGCCTATCGGCCGATAATCTTGCAGTTAGTATTGGCCGAATTTGGTGCCGCTTTCTGGTTGGATCCAAACTATTTGTTGCTTCCATCGGCCGTAGAAAAAGTCAATTCATTAGCCACGAGGGCCCGCCAGTCGGGTGGTGTCCTATCGTGGACTATTGAACAGCCGACTTCTAGTCTAACTCATCCAAAAATGTTTGACTACTTCAAGACAGTGCAAAATGAATACTATTTTCATCGAATGGTCAAACCGTCACACATACTACTGTACAATACTGGCCGAATCCATAAGCAACTTATGCTACCGTGGATCAGGTGTACGCTAACACCCGAGTGTATTGCGCCAATCGGATCGCAGGCTAGCGGCTGTCGATTCGATAAGAAACCATTGTATCGGTACAGCGGTTGTCATCATTACGATACATCAGCACTGAACATAGTGTTGGGCCAGTTGTTTGACTACAGTGAGACACCGTATTCGGCTCCCGAAGACGACAAGTTTTTCAAAGTAAATACTTTAGACGACGAAGAAATGTATACTGATTCTGGTGGCGGCGCTGGCGGTGACACCGATATATCAGTCGATGCCGAATACGTGTCTTCTGCAGCCGCCGCAAACTATAGGACAATCGGTACCGCTGTTGGCGCCGATCATCGTCCGCAAATTATTCGCAGCAGTGGTAGTAGTCGTAGACAACATATACAACAACAGCAGCGGCACCAGTAGTCCAGTAGTGAACTGACCACTTATACTGTACTGATTCACAACAAGTGATCTGATTCTTAAAAAAAACAGAAACAAAACAAAAATGTCATTAATTTTTTATTTTTTGATTAATTGATGACATTTCGTGATATACACACTAATAATCTTCTACTGAAAACAATACATCTCTGAGAGCCCCGAGTTTTTGTGTGGCTTTAAAACAAAAAAATAATCATAACTTTTATTATTAATTGAGAGAAAAACAAAACTAAATCATATAATGATTTGATTTTTGATTGATTGAAATTTTTTTTATTATATATAATGTAATTTAATAATTAGTACTGAAATTAATCTCACTTTTTTTCTTCCACCTCTCTCTCTTCTCTCTCTCTCTCTCTCTCTCTCTCTCTCTCTCTCTCTCTCTCTCTCTCTCTCTCTATCATTGTTTGATAGTTTATACATTTAAAAAACAACAATTTGATTAATTTATTGTACTATACTTTTATAATAATAATAATAATAATAATCAATGAGTTGGATGAAATGGATCTCTTAATTATTTCTATGATAATTATTTACAACAAAACAAATAATTATGTCTTAAAAAAATTTATATTTACTTATACTGTATATATATATATATATATACTGTACCTATACTTACCAGTGCTTACCATTCCTAATATAAGTATCTATTATTATTATTACTACTACTACTATTAATTACCGGTAATTATCTAATACCTGTACCGTAATTGAAAACTTAATTGTTTTATCGTTTAATAATTTTTTCTGATTATATTGAAAATGTGTGGACAGAAAATGTTTAGTACACTAGTCCTCAAAATAATATTTCGTTTTGTTTGTTGAATATATAACTATAGGTTTTAATAATGAATTATACAATTAGTTTTTGGAAAAAAAAATTAACAAATAATAATTAGCTTTAGTTTAGTTGAGTTTTGTTGTTGTTATTGTTGTTAATGTCAACGATTAGTACCAAAGCAATTGAAAGTCTAGCAAAATCTGTGGTTTTTTTATAAAATAATAATAATTATTATTATTTTAATTAATTTAGTTATTATTATTATTACGATTTGACGATTTAACTCCTACTATATAATTTTGATTGAGTGGAAAATTGATAACTATTTTCAATTTATTACTGCTTTAATTTATTATTTATATTATTATATATTCATTTAATTTAAAATTATTGAAGTATTTTTTTTGCTAATTTATATATAGACTATATTTTTCAACCAATTTTCGTTGTTGTTGTACTGAATGCATCTAAAAAAAACAGTAATTAAAACTAATAATTATATTATTATTATTTTTTTGTATTATAATTATACGATACTTACTTAATTATTATTTAATTATTATTATTATTAAATGATTTACTAATTATAGATTCTATGTATTTTATGATTTAAATTACGTTAACTTAATTTTTTTTAAAAAAAAAAAAAGATTATTCAACAACAACAACATCACAAATATTGTAACATTTTAATTAAAATTAAATTACAAATAGTGTTATAATACATACATACTGTCTTATAAATATATATATATTTCTATATATATATAAATAAATAAATATTTTGTAATAAAATTATAAAAATTTAATATAATTGATTTGAAATAGTTTGAAAAATTATTTATTATAAATATATATATATAGAAATGTATATAAAGAAAAAATTGTTTTGAAATTTGTTTCGACTCAACAGAGGGCTGTTTATATAATAATTAATATATAAAATTTTAATTTAATTAATATATATTTAATTAATTAATTAGTTGCTAAATCAAATATACCTATATGATACTGTATATAAAAAAATAATGGCTATTTTTTATAGAAAAAAAACGTTGAGTTATATAACCTACAAAAAAAATTATATATATATATAACTACAATCACTTTGGATTTTATCGATTTTATTTGATTTAATAATTAGTTTTAATTATATATATATAAATGTTAAACAAAAAATGATTAAACTAAGTTTAATTTCATTTATTATTATCATCGGCTCAGTCAATGTTGTCCTAATGGTTGGATCAGATAAAGATAAAGATTTTCGACTATTATCGACTATAACCGGAACTATTGGCGGAGTAGTAGATGCCGTTCCCGAATCGCAAACAGTTAACAATACCGGCCGTCTGGAAGGTTTCGGYAGAAAATTGGATAATCTATTAGTGCCAGTAATTAAACGATTGCCAATTTAGGCCCACCACCCCMCCCCCACCAAAAAAWCAATAAATATTACACTCTCTATCACTGTAGTATTATGAGTGGTGTATATAAATAATAATAATAAAGTTTTTTTTCATACAAATTCACAAATTTTTTGTTTTGTTTGTTTATTCAATGCTTTTATTAATTTATATAATTATTATTAGTATTTTATCATCTAATAAATAATTATTTTTTTAAATAAATTATTTATATGTTTTCAATAAATATTAATTATTTTCTACTATACTTGTTGTTGTTGTATTGAGTATTTGTAACTTATGTATCAAAATAAATAAATATATAATAATAAATTCATGATTTTATTAGTACAAGGATTAGTTAGCAGTAAATTAATAATTATTATTTAAATTTGAGTATTTATATTACTGTAATTAAATTACATATGAATTAGTACAGTAGTAATATAATAAACAATTATTTTTTTTTATAATTTATAATTAATTATATATATGATAACTTTATATATACTACTTTACATAAATTTCTATATAATTATATAAAGTAGTTAAATAATAAACATATTATCCGAGTTTGTCTATAATTTAATAATAATAATTTATTAATAACCATATTTGCAAAAATGTTTGACATAGTTTTGCCAATAAAAAAACAAATAAAATAAAAATAAATTAAAATAAAATTGTCAACTATATGTTAATAAATATTACTATATATATATATATTATATGTTTTAAATTAATTAATTTTTATTTATATATATATATATAGTATTAAAAATAAAAATATTTTCAAAATGCCACACACACACACACACATAAATAATAATTTTAAAATTTTCTTTTAAAAAAACAATTTTATTTTTTATGTACATTTTGTTTATATAAATTAATATTATTTTTTATATATATATTTTTGTTGCCAATATTTTTTTCTATATATAAAAAACACACAATTTTTGTTCACACATTTTATTTGTTACTTTTTGTTTGTTTGTTTGTTATATCACTCATATATATTATAAATGTTTATTAAATTATTTAAAAACAAATAATAAGAAAAATTATCTAAAATATATAATATTAAAAAAAATTAATAATTATTTTTATAATAACAAAACACACCTGATTAAACATGATGTTAATTTTTTTTTTTTGAAAAAAATAATTTTTAAAAAATTATATAATTATAATAATTATTTGTACGATATTTTTCTAGATATTACAAACCACACATATATATAATAATAATTTATATATTTATATAAAGATTTAAAAAAAAACTATTAACTTGTTATTGTACCATGATAACTATAAAAAAATAATAATAATTTAAATTAAATTGCATCGCTTAAAGTTAACTTTTTTAATATATATATAAATAAAAAAACCATGTAATTAAATATTTAAAAAAAATAGTAATAATAATAATTATTTTTATATATAAATATTTTTATAGTAATTAAATCATATGGAAAAGCAAAAGTAATAATAATAATAATAGTAAATAGTAGTGAAAAATGTGAGGTAAAATTAATTAATTCAAAAAAATATTAAAATTATCAACAAATTAATCGGAAAAAAATTAAATTAAATTATTAAAAAAAAATTATAACAAAACTAGTATTATGATTGCAAGTGTTTTTTTTGTTGTGTTTATCAAAAATAATAATAATAGTAATAAAATTAAATTCATGACAATAAATATATATATATATATGTAGACCGAAAACTAGAGTTTTTTTTTAATTACCCGATAATCAGTAGTAAAGTAGTAGTAATTAAAAATAAATAGTTATTTATTTTTATAAAACAAAAAAAAATACTTTCATTTCAGTGTTAATCCTTTCGTTTGTTTAGTTTAGTTAAGTACCACTAGTTTAAGCACCAGAGAGTGAGAGAGAGAGACCCCCTCCCTCCCATCCCCCCCAGTATTGTACAGTTTAACCACAAAATATATTGATATATAATTTATATACTATAGAAAATATCACCAAAAATTATTTATATATATATATATATATATAAATCATTTACTTATATATCATATTTATAATAATAGTAATAAACTCATTGTATAAACACCCGACTCATTACAATTAAAACACTTGGGGTTTGGTATGTGTGGTGTCACGACATGGCTTTCCGACAATTGTACAGCCATTTGATAACTCTGGCATTTTTTTCGACAATAGACGTACCCTCGGACAGGGCGTGACAGGATCGGGATTGCATCAGCCGACGACTGTGCAGAGACGTATGGTCTACTTTGTTGTTACCGCCGCCGCAGTTAGTGGCCGAATGAACCGAAGACTTGACCGATGACGACGATGATGGCGGCGAAGACGGCGGGAACAGTTGATTATTGGCCTGAGTAGTAGTAGTGGTGGTCTGTTGGACAACAACATCGTCCGAGTCGATGGAATCGTAGGACTCGAAAAAATGGTTGGGCGTCGATATTAGCGAATTGGTTGTGGCCTCCGATCGGATCGAATCCCAGACAGTCGAGTCCAGACCAAGTGTTTCGAAGAACCGTTCGATTTCGTCCTTACTTTTGTTACGCCGGACGAGCAGCCGATTGGACACATCGGACTTTGAACGCGATATACTCAGCTGTCGTGCGGTAAACAGTGATGACGATCCTCCTCCTCCTACTCCTGTTCCTCGGCTTGCAACGGGACAGCCAACGGTAAGGCCTATTGTCACCCGATGATGATGGTGTGGAGTTCCGACAATTCGCTGGTGCGGTAGTGTCAGTATCGGTGTTGTCGACGCAACCGCCGCGGCCAATGCTGCCGCTACAGCTGACGGTTTCGGTGGCAATGGCTTTGGGTTTGGGTTTGCACTTAAAATGTTATGACAATTAGCGGTAATAAGTTTATGACTAGTATTTGGTCCCAAAGTAGTGGCTGTTGTTGTCGTTGTTGTCTTCCTTATGATGCCTTTCCTTTCAATAGGAACGGGAATCTTGTTGTTGTTGTTGGCAGTGATGATACCATTATCGCCAGTTTTGCTGCTGATTAAGACATTTCGTTGATTGGCTGCGGCAATGGATTGCCTATAAATTGTCGGACAATTTGTTGCAATCCTTTCCGTCGGATGAGGCTTTGGCTTCAATGGATGACTTTCGTTGGACAACAATACTGTTAACTGTTGATCCCTATTAATACTACTACTAATACTACTACTACTATCACTAGTGACCACCACTTTACCAACATTTGGCGACTTGTGATGATAAATGTCAACTAAATCACTGGCAATGGATGCTGACTGTTGTTGTTGTTGTTGGCAATTGTTATTATCGCCGCCGATACTATCGCCGAGCAGTTGCCTCAACTGAATCTCCAAATTGTTGGACCCTTCGGACAAACGAGAAGATAGCGACGGATTACGCTTTCGGGTGATGACCACTGGTTGCTGTTGTTGTTGTTGACCTGCAGTAATGGTGGTCACGGGTGGTGGTAGCGGTGGTGGTGATGCTATCACTGGATGATGACTTGGCG
Organism: Oppia nitens; assembly: GCF_028296485.1. Taxonomy (NCBI): domain Eukaryota; kingdom Metazoa; phylum Arthropoda; class Arachnida; order Sarcoptiformes; family Oppiidae; genus Oppia; species Oppia nitens. The sequence continues at coordinate 5,512,965 of NW_026533250.1, forward strand.
GTGACGGCGATGTCGTCGTCATCGTCGCCGTCGTCGACGACGACTCGCAGCTAATCAGGTCATTGTTGTTGAAGTTATGGTTGTTGTTGTTGTGGTTGTGGTTGTGATGATGGATGTTGTTGTTGGTGTTGGTTATGGTCTTCAACGGTGTCGACGAACTGCTACTATGAGTTACAATGAGTAGCGGTGTCCTCAAACCGCCGGTAGATAGTGTCCTATGCAGACATGTCTTATGATTGTTGTTGTTGTTAGTGGTCGTGGTGTCCGTCAGAGCCGTATTAGCCGACGAACTCTTCTTAATGTAATTGTATTTGCTTTCAGCCAACCTTTCGACAGCACTTTTCCGGCGTCGGATCACTTCATGGATAACAGACATAACGATCGTATGGATAGAGATAAAGATAAGACATATTATAGTATTGAATGAATCAATGAATCAATGGATGAAATATAATGAGAAAATAAATTAAAAATGAAAAACTTTTTTTTTGTAACCAAAAAAATTATATATAATTTTTTTTTGTGCAAATGAAGAGCAGAAAAATATCATAAATAAATTAATGACTAAATAAAATAAAAATTTTAATATAAAAAAAAATAAAAAGTTTATTAACATTAGGCGACAAAAAATAATTGAAATGAGATATTGAGGTTAATATTGATATGAAAATTATGTCATATATATTGTTTGACAATAAATTTATTATTGTATTAAACAAACAAACAAACAAAAAATATGATGATATATCTCATACAATAAAACCATATATGATATATATATATATATATATATATATATTGTATATAATTATATAATACAGTATAATATACTGGTATATATGCTAAATGAAAAAAAACTTGTAATTAAATTATATAACAAAATATATTAATATTATTATTATTACTTTTTTGTTGAATTTTTTTGTTGGACGCATAACAAATAGGGTGATGATATCCACACTTAACTATTTGAATGGCAAACTTGATTATATAATACCGTATATGATATATATATATATATAATTAATTAGATAACAATAATATTGTTTATTGTGATATCAAACACACACACACTTGTAATATACATTTTTGTTGTTGTATACAATTAATACATTTATATATATATATATATATTATATATGTATATAATTTACATCTGATATTATTTTATATGTCATAACATGATGTTGTCTCTCTCTCTCTCTCTCTCTCTCTCTCTAACTCTTAGCTAAAATACATACAGTGTCCACACGTTGGCACCAGTAGTTGGATGGTAGTGGTGCTGGTGGTGTCTGGGGTGCTCATATTGCCAATGGGGGTTTACCCACCCCTAAAACTTGTTGAATGGCACCGGTCTATAGTGTTCGGGTATAACTTAGGTTATAATATTCCCTCCCATTAAAAACAAGTTTGAATCTGAAATTTTTCCATATAATATACCAGTTTATTGGTAATATAAAGTTGCCATTTAATAGGGAATATTTCCTTATTGGGTTACTTATATTTGGGAATGGGATATACTATTATTATGTAACATACAGTATATTTCTAATATATATATATGTATACTGTAGTGCGCACTGGTAGGCACAATAATACATACAGACTCTACAGATACGATACTATGTGTACTAACATATAATTACACGTTAACTGGAGGACAGACATAATAGCCTATCTGTTTGAACGATCTATAGTTAGCATTGAAACAAATACATGGAAAGAGAGAGAGAGAGAGAGAGAGAGAGAGAGAGAGAGAGAGAGAGAGAGAGAGAGAGAGAAGGCGAACGATTTGATGGCTATTTAAAGGCATAACACATTTGATACCCGATTTTGATAATACAAGTATCAAAAAAAAAAATTGTTATTGGATTTCATAGTATTATATTATACACTGTATATGTTTGTCTGCATTTATAGATTAATGTATATACTCTAGTATTGAAGTGCATAAACTTTTTTTGGGTTCAATTAGCAAATATAATATAATAATATACAAATATAATACAAATTTATTATATTAATAGCTTCTGTGTGTTTTTAGAGGGTTTTTTGAGGCCATAAAGTTCCGTATAGTAGTAGTAGTAGTAATAATAATACAAATATTGTATTATTTATTTTATTTATTTATTAATAAATACAATGTGTATATACACACAGTGTGTATAATATTTGTGTGTCTGTCTGTCTGGCAAATCATATGTCGGAAATGTTATTTGATATTTGTATATGAAATGAATGAAAAAAAAACGGTTGTTGTATAGTATTATATAGAGATAGAGACAAAAATTTTTACCCAAAAAAAACTAAACAAAACTTTTTCCACTGATTTTTAGACAAACATTTAATTGAAAACTTTATATTTTTTTCGTGAGAAAGAGAGCCTCTTTTTGAGAGAAAGAGAGAGAGAGAGAGAGAGAGATGACATATAGATAGACAGTGAATATAACTGTTTTATGATTTTTTCAACTAAAAAAATATATAGTATTTTATGGTTGTTGTTGATGTTGTTGTTGTTGTTATCTATTGAATAGTTATATCCATTTCCCGGGACATTAACTGTCAGATTTAAGTGACACAAGTGTTTCAAATTGAGAAAATAAAATCATCGAAAAAAAAGTTGGGATAATTTTTTTTTTAATCAGTCAATGATTTTGTTTATATATAATATAAGAAATGTTTTTTTTTTTGTTAAAAAAAGCTGAGAGTCAAAGAGATTTTCATTATTTATTATTAATATCATATTTTACAGTATATATGATGAAAATACAGTATTTTTTGTGGTATTATTAATATATTTTTTTATTTAACTTGAAATTTAATCATAATTTTTTGGACAAACTTTTTTTTTGATCATTTTTATTGGTTATGGTCTATAAACCACACTAACAACATATGGTGTGGTTTTATGGTTGTCATGTAATCAAAATAATCAAAAAAATTACAGTAATATTATTTTACTATTAGTTATATATATATATATATCTTATATTTTTAAAGGCATAATTTTTTTTAAGTATCTCATATAATACCCTGTCTTAAACTTACAGTTATGTAATATAATATATAAGTATTATATATCAATAGATAATATACTGTATATACAGTTCATATGAAAATCATTATTCAGTGTTGTTATGCATTTATGCAAACAGTAATATACTGTATATTATTAGTATTTGATAGAACCGTATGTTTTATATATATATATGTATAAAAAAAATTGTTTATTACTTGTTAAACATAATTGATTTTTTATATACATTATACAGTAGTATACTGTATACATAAATATATCTCATTATAAATCCAAATATAATAATAATTATATTTAAAAGAAAATGTGTGAGAAATCTTGATTTTCACATCACATTAGATTTCAAATTACAATTATATATATATATAAAAAAAGTTTACTTAAATAAACATATGCTGATTATGATTATGATAACAAAATTACATTTTTATATTTTTATTAAAAAAACATAACTGCATTAATGCTATGCCATAATACTGTAAAAACTTTAAGTACATAATATACAGTATAATCTAATGTTTAAACTATTAAAAACTATATAATAATTATTATTATTATTCATATTTATTTAAATATATAATATATCATCATCATCATCATCATCATAATATATATCATAAAAATTGTTAATAATAATAAAAATCAAACAGTATATAAAAAAAATTAACATTAGATTTTATATAACCAATTATATTAAAAAATTATTGTAAAAATCGGAGGGTAGGGGGGTGGGGTGGGGGAATAAACCAATTTATTATGGGGGTAATCATTCAATATATTCACATAATTAATAGGTTTGTTGTCAAAAAATGTCAATTATAATAATAATTATTTAATAATAATGATTATATTCAATCAACCTGTAAATCTCTATACAATTGCAACGCATCGACATAGCCGTGTCCATTGAGATTGCCGGCCCGTGGCAGCCGACCGACTTCACGGAAACCGTATTTTTTGCACAGGGCTATACTGGCCAGATTTGAACAGTAGACTAGATTCGTATAGAGTGCCTCATAGCTGCCAATTAGTTTACCATATTTAACTACCCGTTCCATCATATAGCTGCCCAAACCGTGACTACGGTAGTCCATTTTGATGGCCAGTCCAACGTTGGCCAAATGTGCTGATCGGCCCGGGAAATTGGGTTTAATATAGAAACCGCCAATAGTCTGGCCACTAGTGGCCAACCGAAATACAAACGAGTGATGTGAGAAAAAGTATTGACGAAACGATTGTTCGGTGGCCGTGTCCTGCGGATAGGTTTGGCCTTCGGCAATGATTTCCTGCCAAATCACATACATATCGGCAAAGTCCTGTTCGTCCCGATAGACGTCAAACACTACTTGTAAACCGGTTTTCTCGAGGACTAACTGTTCGGGCAGTCCATCAAACTCTTGTTGTTGTTGGACACGACTACCGGTTTCCGCTGATCCGTAAGCGCTGGACATGTTTTTTCTGTTGATAAATATAATCATATTATAATAAAAAAATATGTTAAAAATTATTTGTATTAATTGTATAATAATTATACAATTATTTAAAAAATCATAAATAATTATTGTGTAAATAATTTAGAGTTAACTGAAAAAAAATAATTTTTAAATTAACATATATTTAAATTATAATATAATTAAATAATTTTAAAATTTTCTATTAAGTAATTAGTAGACAATTAAGTTGTTTAAGATAATAATAATAATAATAATAATAATAACAAATTATAATATATATATACAGTATATACTCTACAATAATTAAGTTATACTGTATTATATCACACAAGTTAGTCGAGTATAATGTAGTTATTGTTTTTAAAACAAAAATTTATTCTGTTATCTGAATACTTGAATTTTATTTTACATAATAATAATAACAACAATAAAAAATGATAAATACTTAACCACAACAAGTTGTTAACGAAAAAATTCAAATAATTAAATGTCATTAAAATATATTAATCAAAATTAGTGTCATTTAATTTTCTCATATTATATACTATCTCTCTCTCTCTCTCTCTCTCTCTCTCTCTCTTTCAAGTGATTGAATTGAGTAACGCATGAATTATTTATATTAATAATAATAAAAAAAATTTTTAATCATTTTTTCTGTGGTTTGATCTCATGTTTTTAATACACTTTGATATACAATATATATATCTATTAAATAATTCAATGTCTTTAAAACGTAAATGTTGTTATCAAATGTTATCAGTGAAAAATGTCAAAATATTATATATTAATAATGTTTTTTTTTGTGTTTTTTAAAAGTGTTTATTTTATCAGATTTTGCACCCAAATGTTTCAATAATATCAACAAAAAATTTAAGTATAAATAATGTGATATTTTTTTATATTAAATTCTATCGCATATAAACTAAAATTAAATTAAAATATTCAAACAAACCTTATAAATATATTTTTTTTTAATTTACATAAATTGTATTTTTTTAAATATTTTATTATTTACTTTAAATTATATATATATTAATAAAATACAGAATATTATTTATATAAATATGATATTTGTTTTTTATTTATTTTGATTAGGAATATTCTGTACAAAAACTACAACAAAACATTTTTATTTTTGAAAAAACACATATATTTTTATTTTATAAAAATAAAAAAAGAGTTTATATAAAAATATTTAGAGAAACAAAAATATTTTAAATACAGTATTTGTTTTATAAAACAAATAAATAAATAAATAAATAATAATAATAATACAATGAATTTGTTGATGAAATATTTAATCTATTGTACTATTATTATTATAATTATTATTATTAACTGGTTTACAGATGACACATACATACACACACACAAACACACACACACACATACACACACACACATACACACACACACACACATACACACACACACATACACATACACACACACACACACATACATACACACACACACAAACAAACATACATAAAACACAACAAAAATGTCATTTAAATTATTGTTTGTTATGATAACAATGATAACCCAATACTTTATCCTATATATATGATAAATCATTGACCAAAAAATAAAACAGTATATGATATCATATATATTTTTGTTTAAAAATGTGTTTTTATTTAATACCTGTTCAGCGATGCGTTTGATGTGAACTTTTTATTTCTAGTGAAAAGTTTATTTAACTATAATTTTTTTGTTTTGTTTATTGTATGCAAAAATAATAGTAGTATTTATTATTATTATTGGGAGTAGAAAATGGTTTTTAACAATTTTTTTTCTGTTTAAACTGTTTTGGGTTAATATGATATTAATGTGCAAATATAGCGTAAATGTAGTGATAATTTTTTTTGTCAAATAATCATTTTACTATTTAACTATTACTACTACTACTGCTAGTAGTTGTCATTTAAGTTAACGGATCACTGAATGAAATTTTTGTTGTTGTTGTTGTAAAATGTGTGTCTAATGATAATATATATATATTACTTAAAGTATTAATATTATTATTATTATGGTTACTAACTCATACACATACACATACACATACACATACACATACACATACACATACACATACACATACACATACACATACACATACACATACACATACACATACACATACACATACACATACACATACACATACACATACACATACACATACACATACACATACACATACACATACACATACACATACACATACACATACACATACACATACACATACACATACACATACACATACACATACACATACACATACACATACACATACACATACACATACACATACACATACACATACACATACACATACACATACACATACACATACACATACACATACACATACACATACACATACACATACACATACACATACACATACACATACACATACACATACACATACACATACACATACACATACACATACACATACACATACACATACACATACACATACACATACACATACACATACACATACACATACACATACACATACACATACACATACACATACACATACACATACACATACACATACACATACACATACACATACACATACACATACACATACACATACACATACACATACACATACACATACACATACACATACACATACACATACACATACACATACACATACACATACACATACACATACACATACACATACACATACACATACACATACACATACACATACACATACACATACACATACACATACACATACACATAATATCATTACATATACAGTAGTATATGAGTTAACAATTTCTTTAAAAAAATATCTTAATATAAAAAATTTAGCAAAATATATATATATATAAATTTATATAAACTTTTTAAAAATTTGCACTTTTTTAATCACTTTTTCAATGCTATAAGTTTTGAAAAGGGGTTGGGAGGAAATGACTAATACATAAATTAATAGTTTATCAATTAGAAAAATAATATTAATAATATTTTTTATTTTTTATAAAAATAATTAAATATAATACTTTGATATAAATATTTTCCACTTATATATTTTTCGAAATTTTTGCAAATTATAATAAAAAAATATTTTCATAAAATTACTAATAAATTTTATTTAAAAAAACACTATCACAATATTCAAACAAACAATAATTGTTTAAAAATTATAGAATTTAATTGTAATCCTAATAAAAATCATTTATAAATTTATTTATTAAAACTCTCTCTCTCTCTCTCTCTCTCTTTCAGACATTTACATAAAATTTCTAATAATTGTTATTTTAAAACACTTTAAACAAACAAACAATAGTTGCTTATATAAAATATATAACATTTAATGTTAATACAGAAAAAAAAATTAATTATTTATCAAAATTATCACATTTTCTACTATTTTTATACTAATTTTTTTTGTTTATAACAAATCCTTTAACGAATAGTTAAGATCAAGTATCTGATCCAACGTATAGTTATCTAACACTTTAGTATCGTTATAGTCGTAGTCAAGATTGTCGACAATCTTATAGCCAAAGTGTTGCATAACATCGTAGCAAAACTCTTGTACTTCAAGTACATCGTTGACCGACATCCTCGGTATCCATGATAGCGGTGCCAATCGGGAGTTACGTATAGTCGAGTGCGGATTGGCCAGTATGTCGTCGGTAATGGTATGTTCGGCCAGCCATTGTTCGACAGCCGGCGTAAACTGGAGGCCAAGATTTTCGTATAAATATCTAGTGGTTTCAAACGGCTTCAGTGATAAGTCCTCATAACGGACTACCGTTACATTGTCTAACAATGGGATAGTTGTAGTAGTAGTAGTAGTGGTGATAGACATGTATATCAATGGGTTTGTAATGATATTATCAAACTATATCTACTATCTCTCTCTCTCTCTCTCTCTCTCTCTCTCTTTCTGTCTCTTTCTTTCTTTCTTTCTTTCTTTCATTCATTCAGACATTACCATACCTTTTGACCACTTTTTCATCTGAATCAATGCACTAATATCTGATCGCATCCGCTGACAGAGGACATCAACATCCGTACAATTGGGTGAATTGAGACACCATTGCATACGATAACGGGAACTCATGACACCTCGGGGGTCGCGTACCAGGAATACCAACTTTACGGGTGTTTCTACACCACCAACAACAACAACAAACAGATCAGCCGATTGATTAAAAGATAGTGTTTTTTTCAATACTTGACTTTTGTTTCAGTTGTAGATAGTCTTCGACACCAAACCTAATGGTTTTGATGAGTCGGTGCCGACATCTGTTACAAACATATTGGTTGAGCGTTGCATTGAAATACTGGAGTTGATCTCTTCGGACACTGTCTTTCATTGCAAGATTCCAGGAAAAGTAGGGAACTTTCCAGAAAACTGGACGCAAATAATGGTCGCCAAGAGCCGTGAACTGGCAGTCCAGGAGACTGGTCAACAGTTTGACCGCATCGGTAACAGTCGACTGGTCGGTTCGCGGGTTTTTTACCCGCATTGTTATCAGCGGTTCAAAGTTGTAAAATGTTGGCCAACTTTGTTGTAATAAATCGCCTAAAAAATAAATAAATTATAAATTGTTAATTTAATGTTTTAGTGTTATGTTTACTTATGTGTATGTGTATGTGTATGTGTATGTGTATGTGTATGTGTATGTGTATGTGTATGTGTATGTGTATGTGTATGTGTATGTGTATGTGTATGTGTATGTGTATGTGTATGTGTATGTGTATGTGTATGTGTATGTGTATGTGTATGTGTATGTGTATGTGTATGTGTATGTGTATGTGTATGTGTATGTGTATGTGTTTGAATGGGTGATGGGTGAGTAATTAAAAAACAAACTAAATAAAATACTACCGAGAAATGTTGATCCGCTACGAGCCTCAGTTACGATAATAATTTTGTTGACCGTATCGGTGCCGACAACAGGATATTCTGACCAATTGGGAGCTGAATCACGATTGCCGCGACTATTGGTCATAAATATTTTATTAATAAAATTATTATTATTATTATTATTATCCTTAAAATTGTTTTCTCTATCTTTGTTGTTGTTGTTGTTGTTGTTATCACTGTTTTTTCGGTAATCAATGTTAACATTGATAGCCGTATATTCACTAAACGATAAATACGAGAAAATTTTTTGCTTATTACTGATTATTGTCGGCAATAGTATTGTCCAAATAGTAAACAAAATCAATCCTATAATTAATAATTTAATTATTGAACACAATTTTATTGGTTTCATATCTCCAGAGAGAAAGAGAGAGAGAGAGAGAAAGTAATTGAAAAAATAGACTAATTTTTTAAAACTAAATTAAAACTATTTAAATAATAATAATTATTAAACATTAGTATAAAAAAAGGCTAATGAAAAAAATCAATATAAAATTTAAATAAAGTATTTGTATTTGTTGTGTATTTTTTTACTAAATTAGTTGAAATAATTATAATGTTTCCTATTTTTTCTGTATTTAATCGATTTAATAGACTAATAATAATAATAAAAAATAATACAATTAAAGCCATTAACCCTTAATATAATAGTATGAAAATATATTACAATAATTTGATTAATGCCTAAAAAAATATTTGATTTATAAGCAGATGATTAACAAAATATTTAGTTGAAAATATAAAAGCTATGCAAATACCGGCAGTTATTCAGAAAAATTTATAGATAATTATATATTATTGAACAACAAATAAATTAATTAAAAAAATATTATACAGTTATAAATTAATTGCTAATTAAAAAATTAAATTATTTAAATAAAATAAAATAGCTCAATTAAAAAAATTTATCTATCTAAATATTTAAGTTATTTTTATTTATTAATTAATATCAATTACTTATACAATAATTATTATAATCAATCAAATATATGTTTTTTACATATTATAAAATAATTATAATTATAACTATTTAATTAAATTAACTTTTTTTAAATATTCAAGTTCAATTTATCATAATAAAAAAATTAATTAATTTAATACTTAGTTAAATATAAATTTTAAAAAACAGTATATATATAAATAATAAAAAAATCTTAATGTAGATATTAACAAAAAATTAAGAAAATTATATTTTATTAAAATAATAATATTTTATTTTTAAATATCTAAATTAAATAAATACTAGATTTTTTAAAATAATTATTTGGAAAATTATGAAAAACCAGTTGAGAATACTCGATAGCATTTACAGAAAAATAACTTTAATAGCATATATATATATATAYACAGTAATTATCAGTAATTAATAAGTGTACAAATTATAGTAAATAAAAACTCATATAATAGTTTAAAAATTCAAAATTAGTATAAAAGTTTAATATCAAACAATAAAAAATATTTTTAAAAAATAAATAAATATAAGAATAATATTTTTGATGCATTGATAACATACTTAAAACCACGTGTTTTACGGCAGTAAAAGTATATTTTTTAAAAAGTAACTATTGTTTTTGATTTTCATCGATTTGAATGATTATTATGACATCCAATACACAAAAACTGTTTGTGAATTTTGGTGAAAATTACTTTTTCCAAACTTCTAGCGAATGTTTTTTCCACCAATAGGTTTGTAACTTTGTGTGAAAGTGTTTGGAAAATTTCTGGAAAATATGTTCCAAAATTTTAGAACATTAGACGCGCATAAATAATGTCAACTAAAAATCGATTTTTAGTTTACGTTATATATGTAAAACAAATCTTGTAATTGTATTTGAAAAATGTGTTCATATTATAAAATTTATAAATGTTTAGATGAGTTAATTTATAATAGTATATCTAAATTAATATTAATTGCTATTTAAAATACTGTATATAATGTAATGTACAGCCTGGCTCATCATGTATCATCTTATTAAAATTAGCGCTATTTCTATATTTTAAATTAATGTAAAAAATTTTTACGGTAGATGGGGTAAGGGGTAGTTGGCTTTTTGTTTGTTAGTTTTTAAAAAGATCTGAGTCTCAAAATGGCGTCGGCACGCACCACATATTCAACTGAACAAAGAGTTAATATTTTCCATATATTTAAGTTGGCAGTTATGAGGCAACCGTCAAAGCATTTAAGTATAAATATGGCAAACATTTAATAATCACTGGAAAAATTGTGAAAAGTTAGTCATTTTAAAATAAATTTTTTTTGGATTATTTATCAAATTTTAATTAAAACACTTTATGTTAATTTTGAGTATTATCGATAAATTTGAGAGAACTAGTAGTGTTCTTGACGAGTTGACGTATACCGCAACAAAAGAGTCACCAGTGTTTACAGAGGACAACATTGAACGCGTCAAATATTTATACGAAAATCAGCCGTCAACATTATTGTAATAATATAAATATTGTTATATCTTATACTGTAATTTAAATTAATGTTATTAATAATTGTAAATCAAAATCGATTTTGATTATTAAAAATACTGTAATATATTATAATGTAATAAAAAATTTGTTATATCATACTGTAATTTAAGATATTTTTTTATAGATTATAGTGTATTTGTTAGTGTAATATCTAACTTTAAATTGATTTTGATTGTAAACAAAATATGCTGTAATTTATTGTAATTATTTAAGAATTTTTTTTAAGAAACTCCATAAATTTCAATAATTTTTTTTCATTTTCAAAAAAACTGAATTTTTTTATATTTTTTATTATATTGAAAAATATTTTCTAAAATGTTTCACACAACAAAGTTATGGATAATTAATTTCTAAATTCAAGGAAAATAATTTCTAAAACTATTCATAGATTTTGGTGTTTTTGGAAAATTTTACACGATATCTTCAACGAGGGTTTTGTGTGAAGTGATACCTAACAAAGGAATTGAAGTGAATATCCGACCATCAAATCTGAAGATTCAATAATAGTGACCTTATCTGACAACACACCAGCAAATAGTAATCACATAACTGTCCAACTATATGATCGCTTTGTTAGTTAAACTACAATATTTGTCGTTATAATTAAAAAAGTCAAACAATTATTGTTTCAACAATCAATGTCTGATGCGAACGGAGAAACTGTTGCTTTGATTACCGTCGCAGTCAATAACAGATATTTACTTTGATTTTAATTAACCGATTATAATATTTTGTTTTTGTTTTTATAATAGCAATGAAGCAAAACCAAGAAGACAATCGGTGGCAACAAAAGCCAATGATTTTACTTATAAAAATAAGCCTGATTATAATAAAAAATTATGAGGCCTACTTATCATATTTCTTTTGGATTTTGTTCGCACAAACAAATTTTAAGAACATTTATCATTTGCTATATGTTCTATATAGGAATGATGCCCAGCGAATTGAATGGCCAGTCCAACACCTCATACTCGTTAGCAAGTGCATTATTTTATTTGAAAAAAGCCGCTGGGATACATCCATTGTGGTCATTTGTTCTGATATTTATTTGTGGTAATTGTCACTTTGGCCAGGCAAATTTAATTTGTTGCCGCGCCATGAAGTTTCTTCAAACTATAATCGTCGAGCCATTTTTGGTTCTTTTTCTACCCCAACTCTTTAATTTATGACGATAGAGCAGATAAAAACTTGTCCAATACAATAATACTGTAACTCAAATCTAATGAAATGAAAACCAATATACAAAAAAAATGTATTGCAATACAATATTATTGTAACTCATTTGTAATAACACAAAATACAAATAAAAATAAAATAATCAATAAAATAACAAATAAAATTAATACAAATTATTTTCTGATCAGATATAAAACAAAATATATTTTTAATTAATTAATTTTTAAAAATGAATCTAATAGATATTTAAAGTAATAATATTACATTGAAATCACATGTATTTTAAAAACTTACATTTGATTATGTCAGATAGTGGGGGTTTGGATCTATCCGACAATAGTTATAAATATTATTATTAAATAATTGCAGTCGATTTTAGTAAATTAAAAATAATAATTTTATTGAATATTTTAAATTAAAAAATACATTTAGTGTAAAATACTTGAGTATAATATCAATACTCATGAGAGAGAATCACATACAGTATAGAGTGATACAGAGCTTATATACCCATTTTATGATATGCATTGTACAGTATATTTATAGTGACCACTGTCCCTGTGTACCCTGAGGTCAACACTGACCCTGGATATCTGGGAATCAGTGTGCACCTGGTGTCGGTGTGTTTGTCAGTATATTTGTAGTTAGTTTTTATTGGTATACAATAGTTTATTTTAAGTGTATATTGAAAATTGTTTGTATGATGTGTGGGAAAATATAAATATACAGTATTTGTTAAAATGTTTATTTAATTAAAATTAGAGAAAAATGTTTAAATAAATGTAGTTTTATTGAACACCACTACAATTATTTTTATAATAGTATACTATTTTATTGTTTATATGTTATTTTAATTTAATACAAAATTTTTGTATATTTATTTATATAGTAATACAATTGAAATACAAATAATAAAATTTAAACAAATATTACAACTCATAATTGAGATATTTGTGTACGTAATTAATGTATTTTAAATAAATTGTATTTTAATACAAAAATATTGTATTTGTTTTTTTTATTTGGATACAAAAAATTTACAGTTATTATATTTTTTTTGTATTTATACCTATTGTATTTAAATACATTTTTTAAAATATAAATTGAGTTGTATTTAAATACACTTTTTTTTGTGTGTATTTAATACATTTAGTTTTAAGAGGCAGTCAATTGATCTTGCGCCACGTAATTTTTGAATAACTTTAAACGGTTAGAGATAATTTAATTCTGTAAAATACATTTAAGAATATCATATTGACCACACTTTCATAAAACTAGGATGACCAGATATACAAAATATCGGAACCAACGAAAGACACTATGCTACAGGCCAAACTACAACTGACAAATTTATTATGACAATGATAATTTGTAGTCAAGAAATAATATTTTAATTTAAAAAAGAATCATCAAAATCGGATTGGTAGTTTTATTTTTATGGCTTGTTAAGTTTATCATAAATCATATTATATAAAATAGTCTAAAATAAAAATGACGTTATTTATGAATATTATATACTTATTAGATGAACGTTTCAATTATATAACTATTTCTAAAAACAAAATTTTAAAATGTTGAGTAGTTTTTAAAATAATTGTATTTCTATAGAAATTATAATATCAAAATACAATAGTGTGATTTTAATTGTAATTCGATTATTTCGAAAACTTTTCAACATTTTAAAATTTTGTTTTTAGAAATAGTAATATAATTGAAACTTTCATCTAATAAGTATATAATATTCATAAATAACGTCATTTTTATTTTAGACTTTTATATAATATGATTTATGATAAACTTAACAAGCCATAAAAATAAAACTACCAATCCGATTTTGATGATTCTTTTTTTATATTAAACTATTATTTCTTGACTACAAATTATCATTGTCATAATAAATTTGTCAGTTGTAGTTTGACCTGTAGCATAGTGTCTTTCGTTGGTCCCGATATTTTGTATATCTGGTCATCCTAGTTTTATGATTGCGTGTATATTAAGTGTGGTCGATATGATATTCTTAAATATATTTTACAGAATTAAATTATCTCTAACCGTTTAAAAGTTATTCAAAAATTATGCGGCGCAAGATAAATTGACTGCCTTTTTATATATTACAATAAATTCTATATTATTTAATACATTATATATTTTTATATTACAGTATTTCTATATTTTATACAATGAGTGATTTTGATGTTTGAAATAAAGTTTTTAAATATTATTTGATCTGATTTTTTTATAGATAATAATTTTCAGTAGCTATAATTATTTTTTTTTAAATAAAGTCAATTAATTATTTTTTAATAATAACACATTTTAATTTGAATATACAGTATATATGATAATCTATTTGCAGTAAAAAAAAATAACAAAACTAAATAAATTCTTTACTAAAATAAAGTTAAAAACTCAAACAAAATATGGAATAAAATTAATAAAATAAAAAACAGAAAATCATTTGGCTTTAGATGTCTTTGCTTTTGATGGAGATTTTGTCGGATCAGTTGAACCACCAGTTTTCGATGGACTGATCGTTTTCGTGCCTTTAGTTGGCTTAGACTTTGCCGATCGGGAAGACCGTAGCTTACCGTTGCTTACATTAGATGTTGCCGATACTGATGATCCATCTAATCAATTATAAAGATATTAAATAAAAATTATTACAAACATTATTTGTATATAAAATAATAATAGATTTAAGACAACAACAAAAAATCTAACCTCTCGTTACTTCTCCATCTCCTCCCTGTCCAACATATTTGCGATAAAATATAATTAGTCCGACAATAATGACCACCAAAACTACGATAACGACAACAAGTATTATCATAATCATTGTCTTCGATGAACTGGATTTTGTGTCCAAAGAGCAGTCAATCAGTTTCTTCATGTTTGATGGTTTGCACTGAAGAAAATAATTAAAAAAAAAATTATACATTGATTGGCAAATTAAATGTCAAAATTTTCAAAATCAGTTTCAGTATATATATATATATATAATGCAAACAACATACGGCCGTCTCATTGAATGGTTGTCCCACATAACAGTATCGGATGATCTGATTTTCATTGGTAAATACAATAGATCCCTGGCCATTGATACTGTTTGGATTACTAACACCATTATTATCATACAGGCTATACTGGCCGACAATTGTCATCAATTCAATGTTCAATTTTCTTTCTTTTGTACCGTTAATAATCAATCTTTGGATATCTTCTCCTACTATACTCGGTATCCCTTTTACCGGATTGTTTGGTTCATAAAAATTATAGACAATTGTCTGGCTATTAGACCAAAATGCTGACAACCGTTCTCTGAATCGAAACGGCTGCGGTAGCCAAACAAACTGGGGTTTAAAGTTGGCCTCAAAATCAATGTTTGTTGAATCTGTTTGTTCAATAAGTCTAAGGGTATCAAAGTTAACAAAAGCCCAATCAATGGTTTTCAGATTTTTCTATTAAATATATATTAGATTTTCATCAATTGATTGAGTGATTATTATTATAAATACTAAATGATTAGACTTTTATTTTCATATTTTTTTTATATATAATACCTTTAGTCCGGCGACACGACAGTGATTGTGGTTTGCGCTGACAATCGTTGGTTTGTCTGTTTTGTTAAACCAATTACACCAAACCATAGAGTAGTTGTCACCGGTTATAAAGTTGGATTCGCCGTCACTTTCGTTATTAATGGTAACTGTTTTGGTGTCGTCGGAGCCGTCAATGTATTTCAATTTCCAGTAGGTGTTACCGATGAAGAAGAATTTGCCGTCCAATTCATTCATACGATAAGCGAAATCAATTTTCTGTCCGTTTCTGTGGTATTCCTTACAGAAATTTTTGGACTTAACGACAACGACTAGGACTACCTGTGCGATGATCGACACTAACAGTGCTGTCAAATCAAATCAATTAAAAAAAGTATAATATTTTATTTATTAATTCAATTGATTGTCTCTGATATGTGATATATATAAATACCTATTAGACAAATAGCATTCATTGTGGTCATCGATGAAACTGTTGGTGTAATCAAAATCAATCGTTTTTTTATGTATGAATTAATGTACGAAATTATTTGAACAGATATTAGACACAAATTTCATGTAATAGTTTTTTTATCGAAATAAAACTAACGTAAATTACAATTTCAAATTAGATTAATTCAAAAAATATAATATTATATATAAATCACGTGAATTTAATTAATTAATTCATTTAATTATTATTGTTATTATTTGTTTATTTATTATATATACAGTATATATAAATACCTATTAGACAAATAGCATTCATTGTGGTCATCGATGAAACTGTTGATGTAATCAAATAAATCTATAATATAGAGAGCCTGTAGAAAATTATTTGCGCGTTTCGTTATTATATAAACAATAATATCGATAAACTAACCAAAGAGTATCGCAAATACTTTTTCATCGGTAACACCTACTGGAAGTTGACATTCATTGACGGCAAGGATAAGACAGTTATCATTGATGACGAAAGTGCCGGTCAGTCTATACTGGTTGTCGGGCGACAAATATTCAATGGCCTGGTCTCAGGAGGGTTTTGACGACATCAGTCAAATAATTTTCTACTGGCTGTTTATAATATAGATTTAAGCCGAACTTTTTACCCAAACCTTTCAAATATATATTTTATATATGTATAACTGAATTAAAAAAAACAAACAAACATAGATTTAAGCCCAATATATATAATGTATATATGTATATTATGTATTGTATTGAACTTTGACCCAAAACTTTCATATATATTAATTTGGTTTTTAAAAATAGAAAAATAAGAAATCAATTGAATTGGATGGGACTGTCGGATGATAGCATGAATTCAACTAAATTCACACTATTTTACCCAATCGACAATCAATTTTACAAATAGCTTTCAACCTATATTTGCATGGATACCGATACCATTGAAAGATGATTATTTGCTAACATTTTGGGATAACAAAGCTATGACCAAAACCGTTATCTTTAAAAACTATTATTATATGTTAAATGTAATTAATGCTAGTGTTCAGGAATTGGCGATAATAACTGGGGAACGGGAGAAACAAGTGAACAAACTAACTAAAAATTGATGGCAATTATTGAACAATATAGTAATTATGATTACGATAATTATCCTAAACATGGTTATTGGAGAGGTTAGGGATCTATAGTATTCACGTATATCGACACTGCCATCAAATACTGTTATGTGGCGGACAACCATTCAATGAGACGGCCGTATGTTATTTGCATTGTATATATATGACTAAATAACTGATTTGACATTTAATTTGTCAATTAATGTATGATTTTATTTTAAATTTGATTTTCTTCAGTGCAAACCATCAAACATGAAGACACTGATCGACTGTCCTATCAGTACATCGATAACAATGATTATGATAATACTTAGTGTCGTTATAGTAGTTTTGGTACTCTTTATTGTCGGACTAATTATATTAATTAACAAATATGTTGGACATGTAGTAGTAGGAGGAGGAGGAGGAGGAGGTGGACAGTCATGTATTATAATACAAAATAATTATTAACATTTAGAAAATATAATATATAATAGTTTTTATCGTAAATAATAATCTTAATTAATTATCGTTTAATTTTTGTTTTAAATCTATTCATAATAAATTCATTGATATCTCATCAGTATCTGGTCTACAATCGTCCCGATCGGCGATGTCTAAGCAAACTAATGGGTCGACTGTTGTTTTTGAATAATCCTTAATCCAATGACATCTAAATAATATGTTTTTATTAATAATAAAAAATAATATATATATGATTTGTATTTTGTTGTTGTTATTGTGTAAATTGAATGTCAATATTACTGTATATTTATAAATAAAAAAAAATGTTTTATGATTTATTAATGTCATTATAGGCACGCGATTATTATTTCTACAGTAAATTAAATATATATATATATATATATTTAAATTGTTGTCGTTTTTAATGTTTTTACTAAAACAACTAATTTTTGATTTGTTAAGTCATAATAGATATTATTATATATATATTTCAAACCACAAAAAACAGTAGCTTTTATCTATACATATACTATATATACCATCGATATATTTCATCGACAATATGAAAGACATTAGCTGTCAAATCGGTATTTATTATAACAACATTTGATAAGTTTATAATAACTGTTTAATACAATAAAACTGTTGGTTTAATAAAAAAAATTGATAGCACTGTTGGTATTGGTGTTGACTATGATATCGGTTGTCATTATTGAGTCGAAAAAATTTTGTCAAGAATTCATGAAAAACGACAACAAAATTGATTTCGCATTTCGTTATTATATAAACAATAATATCGATAAACTAACCAAAGAGTATCGCAAATACTTATTCATTGGTAACACCTACTGGAAGTTGACATTCATTGATGGTAAGGATAAGACAGTTACCATTGATGACGAAAGTACCGGTCAGTCTAACTGGTTGTCCGGCTATGACTATTCTATGGCCTGGTCTCAGGGATTTGACAGATCACTCAGTCAAATAGGTGCTTTGCGGGTAATTCATATATAGAAAATTATTTGCCCCCAAACCCATCCCCATCCACCCACCCACCCAACCAACCACTTCCTAACCTCTCACACCCATCCAAATAAAACCGGAACAAATGTAGATTATAGACAATCAGTAGAAAATTTCACTTAAAATTTGTCCCCAAACCCATCCCACCCCCCCCCCCAACCAACCACTTCCTAACATCACACCCACTCCAAACTAACCGTAACTAAATAATAATTAAATAATAAAACTAACATTTTATTTGTGTATAACTGCATAAAAACAATAATTTTCTACTGGCTGTCTATAATATACATTTAAGCCATATTATGTATTGTATTGAACTTTGACCCAAAACTTTCAAATATATAATAATTTGGTTTTTTTTAAAAAAAACTAGAAAAATATGAAATCAATTGATTGGGTGGGACTGATGGACGGTGGCATGAATTTAACTAATCCACTCTATTCTATCGATTCAGAAATCAATTTTGCAAATAACTTTCAACCTATATTTGCATGGATACCGATACCATTGAACAGAAAAACTGATTATTTGCTAACATTTTGGGATAACAAAGCTATGACCCAAACCTATAACATTACACACATTAATAGGATGTCGAATGTAACCGATGCTAATGTGGAGGAATTGGCGATAATAACTGGGGAACGGGAGAAACAAGTGAACAAACTGACTAAACTGATGACAATTATGGCACAGTATAGTCATTATGATTACGATAGTTATCCTAATCAAACTGATATGAGAGGACAGGGATCTCTAGTATTCATGTATGTCGACACTGCCATCAAATACTGTTATGTGGGAATACCATTCAATGAGTTGGCTGTTAGTTAATTTGTTATATAATAAATTAGATACAATTTTCTAAATTTATTTATTTATTATTTTAATTTTGTTTTTTTGGTTAAATATAATTTTCAGTGCAAATCGGATAACTTGAAGACATTGATTGATTGTTCGCCGACTAAAAGTTATTTATTGTTTACTGTTATATTGATTGTCATCGGTTTTGTACTGTTTATCATAATTATTGGTTTTGTCTGTTATTTGTGTTGTAGTTATTATAGACAAGGACGGAGAGGTACAGTATATTTGATTTTATAAATAATTTTATTTATAAACTGTTGTTAATTACTGTATATTTGTGTATCTAATATAATACTATAGATTCAGAAGTATCAATAAGCAGATCATCAAACAAATCATCAAAAAAGTCGTCAATGTTAGGCACCGGTAGTGACAAAAAGTTGGCTACGAGTCCATCAAAAGCCGACAAATCAATGGTTTTATCAAAACCCCAGTCAATAGAGCCGACATCTAAACAAAAATGATTTTTTATATAATTTTTTGTTTAATGTTTAATGTTTAATGTTTAATGTTTATTGTTTGATTTGATTCAAGTATTTAATAGTTAGATATTATCTAATACTTAAATAAAAATTATTATTTATTTGTTTCTAATAATAATAAATTTTTAAATTTTTTATATCATTTATTTGCACTATATTTATGTGCATTTCTTAAACTTAATTATAAAAATCAATTGTAATTATTATTATTATATATATATGTAATAAAAATAAATAATTTATTTTAATAGAAAACAACAAACCATTTAAAATTTAATTTATAAATATACAGTAGAGTTGACATTCAATTTACTCAACAACAACAAAATATAAATCAAATAAAAAAATTATTTGGTTTTATTAATATAAGTATTTTTATTTATTTTTCAATTGTTATTATTCTAATCAAATTAAATTCATATTATTTTTTTCTGCATAATTTTATATACATTATTGTATTAATATATACAGTATTATATAATAACAATTTACACTATTTATTTCAAAATGTAAAGTTTTTGTATTAATTTGATAAACTGATAGTTTGCAAAATTTACAAAACATCTATTTTAAAAAAAAAAAAATTCAATAAAAAAACTGTTTATATATGTATAGTAATTAATTAAGATTTATAAGTCAACAACACATATATCTATACTGTATATATAAATTTATAGCTGTTTTGGACTGTCATACAAATGATAGACCGGCCGATTGTTGTTGTATTTGTATAATAACTGGTTGTGGTTGTGATTGTTGTCCACCCGATACCTGCTGTACAACCATAATAGGTATGTCCACACTATTACCAGTTAATTTGTTTGATAGCTCCCGTTTGAAATCATTAAGCGATTGAATTTTTTGTCCATTAATTTCAACCACAATATCGTTGATATTAAGTTTGTTACTGAAAATAATAATAATTAATATTAGTATTCAATATAATATTTATTTGCTGTGCACTTACTTTGCATTAGTTTCGGCAAACTTTGCCACCACTTGACAGCCCATCAATTGTCGGTCATATTTCAGGCACAGTCCTAATCTGATGGAGTGTTCAGGTATTCGGCGTTTATATTGTCTAACACTGCATTCAAATGCCGTTTTGATAAACTCTTGTAATATACACACACATAAAAACAGTTTATTATAATAATAGTAATAATAATATATTAAATAAAACATTTATTACTTTCAATATCGTTGGCCGGCATAGCGTAATGCAGTGTAGAGGACAGTGACATAAAATTAATGCCAACCAACTGACCGCTGTCATCGATGAGCGGACCACCAGAATAGCCTCTATACTGTGCAGCTGTACTCTGGGTTACCGGTGTGTCGGCATTGGCCGTTACAAAGTATACTTCGCCGAAAGTCGACTGTCCTCGTTGTGGTGTATTACTAGGACAGGTGACCATACCGTAGCCCATGTTGTAGACAGGATAGGACCGATGAAAACCCAGGGACATAACTGGTTCGCCAAAATCGACGCCCGACTCGGCAATCGGAAGCGCTTCGGCACCGGTATTGTCGGCATCAAACGATATCAGCGCCATGTCTTGCAGATGATCGGCGTATATGACTTGTCCGCACGCATACCTATCGGCACCGGTATCATCCAGAAAGCCCAGCGATACTACCCATTCGTCTTTCACTACATGATGATTGGTTACGACAAACGGATAGTTGCTGTGCTCGACAATACATCCCGTTCCGTGTCCACCACTTTGTAACTTAAAAAAAATTTATTTGAAAAAATATATGTATTTTTTAATAACTTTTATATATATATATATATATATAATACTGTAGTTATTAAATAATATTTGAAATTTTTAAACAATCATTATATACATAGACTTCGACAAACTTGTGCAGAGCATAGTCGTGCAGCTCCTGGATGTCGTCCGCAGAGTCCAAATAAGCCGTTTTCATGCCAACCAACCAATGTTGTGCTGATGATAGTGCTGAAGGTAGTGATAGTGGTAGTGGTCTATAAAATGATGGGGTAATAGATGTGACAATTGATGGGACGTTGCCGTCGACAGTCCGGCCACTGTGTCGGTGACGATGATGTCGACAATGATTATAACAATAATAGATACTAAACGTTGTTGTCGTCATAATAAACGATAGATGATATCTGTGAATAAATTGAAGACAACAATATATATATATATATATATATATATATATATATAAATATCAATTAAATATATCAATCAAACAACAAAAAAAACCGCTAATTAATTATATAATAGTACTATAATTTATTTTTCTAAATATACATTACTTTTTTTTGGTTAAAATATTAATTAATTGTCTCATTTTTTGTGTGTATTTGTTTTGTTAGCTTTCAAATTAATGTCAATGTTATATAAATTAATTCATCTATCAATCTATATATTCAATAAATTATATAAATATCTAAATAATTACTTAATTGAATGATAACTACAATAAATTAAATACAAGTATAATATATATATTTATATATATACGGTATATCTATATATCTATAGTATTGTTTGAAAAAGTTTGTTAAATAAAAAAAACAGTTATTAAACAATGTATGTGTGTTTGTATGACTCGCACTGTAAAGTATATTAAAATTAATATATAATAATAATAATTAATTAATTACTTAATAAATTTCCTAAAAAAAATTATGACTAAATTATAACTATTGATTTGAATATTTATGTTTTTTAAAAAAATTTTTGGCCAATATTTAGATCTAGAAAATGTATGTTTTTTTAAATAAATAAATTAATAAATAGTTTTTTTTGGAAAAAAAAAGTTTAGACTTTAATCTATTATATATTACTGTATATCACAGTAAACATAAGTGACAACAAAAAAAACAAAAAAAAATTGATAAAAATATATAACATTGAATTTTTTTTATTAGATTTAGTTTTATTTTATTTATTAATAAAATTTTCATAATATACTCTTTATTAAAAATACTATATATAGTATATATATAGTCAAAAATGACTATAAACTTAATCATTTAAACATTGCTTATATATAAATAAATGATTAGTGACTAAAACATATTATAATTATTTCATATAATAATAATAATTTCATAAATTTCAAAAACATTTTCACATATAATCCCATAATTTTCCACAAAAAAATTTTTGAAATTAAAATAATAATTAACAAACAAACAAATTATCCAAAAAATATATGTGAAATATCTAATATACATGATTTGATACTAATATTATTATTGTAACTAAATATTAATATTAGAGATACAAAAAAATATATTTGAAATATTAATCAGACAAACAAAACAAAAATTAATTTAAAATGATTAATATATATATTGTAATTAAATCATCAGAAAAAAATTTCCTATATATTAACTATTCATTGTTAATATAGTCATTAAAAACAAACAAATATCTGCACATATAGTGTATATAAGGCCTGATTTTTAGGCACTGGTATCTCATTTTTAATTAGCCGGTCAAGTGATTCACTACAAGTTTTTATTATTATTCAAAAAAAAATCACTCATTATTTTTAATATATTTTTATTAAAAAAATAATAATAAATTCATTGATAGTATTTTATATATCATTTTTTTTTAATACTTATTATTATTTGCCGAAACTATGTGTTCATCAATGATAAAGACGACAACAACTCTGTTAGCTATGCTAACTGTGCTCACCGTACTGGCCAGTGCCCAGTGGACTGGCGTAGTACAGAGCGGTCAACAACAAAGTGGTGGCCAATTAGCGTCCGAGGACGAGTCATCGGCTGCGGCAGCCAATACAGTGTCCATCGAGTCGATGATGACTGAAGCCGAGCGCCGCGGTATGTCCGTAGTGTTCAACACCAGAGGCCGAATGATGCCATTGATATTCAATCCGTTATCCGATTTGGTTACATCCATAAAACCGTTAACAGTAGTCAAGTTGGGTGCCGCCTACTCGGCCATTGTCTACGTAGTTGCCTATTTGTTTCCCTCAGTATTCGGCCTGTCGGCTGCCGCCCGCAGTCTCGGCGGTGTCTACTCGTTGCCGATGACACTGGACTACGATTCGGTTTACCGATCGGTGACTACGGCCAGCGCCCGAGTGGGCACATTCATGCAGATACCCGAACCTGAATGTCGCTATCGGGCTGTATGCGAGGCGGCAACCTATGTGGCCACCAAGGTACCAGTGCTCAACGATTGGGCCAAAAAAGTATCCGGTGCATTTTTCCTCAATCTGGCCAACCCGTACTCGAAGGCCTGGATCAACGGTATGATGCAGATTGATTGCGGTCAGACCTACTACCAGTGCCAGGAATCGCCGTACAGGACACTAATGAACCGATTTGTGGCCAAAAGATAAATCCTATATTAATTAGTATTTAATTTTGTTGTTTTAAATGAAATATTACTTTAAAAAATTATATTAATATTAATATATTTTAATATATTTAAAAACTTTTAAATATTTTTATTTCATTTTATATGATAGTATTGTAATTTTTTTTGTCATTATATTTGAATTATAATTTTATAATCAATATATTAATCTATTTTATTATTAGATATGCTTTTTTGTTAATATATTTTTTTATTGATTTTGAATTTATATGATATAATAAAAAAATACTTTTAATTTTATAACAAATTGAATCAAATTTCAATCCAACCCTTGAGTTTATCTATGATATGAGTTTATAGATGTCGGCACCGGTATCAAAAGCTAACTGAGCAATCTGCCATTAAGTTTTTTTTGGTGCAAACTATATTACATAAGTTTTTAACACTAATTAGTTTATATATATAAGACTAAATATGTATATAATATATACTATATATATATATATTTAGTGAAACTTTTTATCATTAAATTAACTGTTAGTTTAATTAATTAATAACTTTAAATATTTAATATTAATAAAATTTTTAATTTAATTTTTCTAGTAAATATATTTTTTTAAAACTATATTAAAATTGAAACAAAAAATGATTGAAATACAATTCAAGTTTTATTTTTAACAAACGTTTATTTTATTTTTTTAATAAATTCAATAATAATATAATGTTATAATATATAATTATATTATAATAATATAATAATAAAAATACAAATAATAATAATAATAATAGTAAATAAAAATTAAATGAAAAAAGTACAATAAAATAATGTATGAATTTGCTTATATTATATAATAAAAATGTTTAATATATTTATAGATAATAATAATATATTTGTTTTTTATCAATTATCAAATTATGATAATTTCTGAACAATCAATAATAATTAGTAATAATGATAATTAAAACAGTTTTACAATTGACAACAAATAAATTTGTTTATGTATTTATAATAATAATAATAATAGTACACATAATTATATTATTAAATGTAATATTATTAAAAAACAACTAACTTTTAAAAAATATAATAATAATATTATTATATTATAAATACTTAAAATTGTTTTTTTTCTTTGGGATTCTCGCAATAATAATACTAATAAAATAATACTTATAATTATAAATTAAAATTCAAATTATATAATTAGTACAATTTGTTTGTGTCAATAATATTACAATTATATAATAATAATAATAATAACAATTATTTTTTTTACTTATTATTTAATACAATTTGTTATATATATATATATATATATGTTATTTTGGTAAAAATGTAAAAAACAAACAAAATTTAACAAAATAATAATAATTAATTATATCAATGTCTAAAATTATAGAAATTAATTATACATACATATTATATATATATAATATATTATTTTATTTAAAAAACAAAACAATTAATTTGTTTTATTAATTAAATATATATATAATTCGACTTGAAGTTATCATGTTAATTTTTTTAAAATTTTTTTTAATTGTCATTATATTTTTGTTTTTTATTTTATTTTGTTTTAATTTTATCAATTGACTTGTCCAAAATAATATAATGCAATTTTTTTTATAAATCAATAATTAATTAATTTGCTGAATTAATTAAATTAATTAAATTAACATGGTACTATATGATTCACACACACATGCACACAAATTTATATACAAGTTTGATATTTATAAATACATATACATCTAACTAACAAAAAATAATAAATGTATTTATTTTTTTTAATAATAATAATTACACACAAAATTATATATATATATATATAGTTTAAGTTGTTTTTTATATAATATATATATATATTTGTGCGATTAATACAATATTTTTGTTTCACAACACATGGAAACAAAAATTATATCAAAAAAAACATAAGTTAGCGCCTAATAAATAAAATAAAAACATTTTATATATGTATTTAAAATTAAAAATTAAATTATTAATTTAAAATTTAATCAAAATACACACATATATATATATTTAGTATAGTTTGTGTGTTATTTTTATTTTACTATTTTTTAATATATATATATAACTTTTATAATTGATTAAATTGGGACTCGAAATTGTATGTATGTATAGCTCTTAATTGTTATCATTTTTTTTAAATAAAAAAAAAATAATAATAAATATAACAAAATAAATTGGGACTCAAAAATTCATAATTAAAACTAATTAATTAATTTAAAAAAAACTATAAACAAATTGATATCAAAATCATGACTACTACTCAGATTTAATTGGTGTCAATTAAATTATTTACAATTAACTTATATTTAATATAACTATTTGTTTGTTTGTTTGTTATTATTAATTGGACTATCAATATGTATAAGCGGTCTAAATATAAATATTTATTTATTATTATTATAATGAATAATATCTACTAACAAATTCAGCAAATTTTAGTTAATTGATAGTTGTTTTTAAATTAATAATAATATTAATTAATATATATATATAATAGTAATTAATAGTAACAATGTTTTGTGTAAATAATTTTTTGTTTGTGTTAGGTTTTCATATATGTCTAATATGTTATCATACAATACACTAGTTATTATAGGGTAAAAATTATATGATAAGCGGGTGAGTGATTGAGTGAGTGGGTGAGTGTTTGTTTGTTGACTAGCACTCTGTCCTCCAAAATATACTTTTTTAAAAAAAAAGTTTCAATACTCATGTATTTAGTTTATACTGTATATATAATATGTGATATTTATCACTAAATTATATATTAATATATAAACTTATATCTAATACTATGATTTTTGTTAGCTATTTATCAACAAAAAAACAAAATTGTTTTTTTTTCTATCAAATCATCGTTTAAAGTAATGAAAATTAATAATAATAATAATACTAAATATGAAATAATAATAATAATATGTAATAAAATAAATCTATAGATTAATGAATTTTTTTCAAATATACTATATATATACTGTATATATGATTATATGAGATTATAATTAAGTGTAATTAAAGTTAAAATTAATAATAATAAAAAAACTGATTAGTGATTCATAAAATAATACTATAATAATGATAATATGATAGCAATATAATAATAATAATAATAATAAAATGATAATAACTGTTAATAACTAAAATCTATTCAAATTTATATATTATATATTAATTAATAATATATTATTTCAATAACTTTATACATATTGTTGTATATATATATATCAGTGACCAGACGTGACAATCGGACAACCATTTTCGGTATCACCGATGATTGTCTTCTCAGTGTTGTCGTCACTGGCGCTTTCATCACTGGCCGGTGCACTACTATTACTACCAGTGCTGCCGCCGCCGCCGCCGCCGCCGCCGCCGTTAACATTGGTCACTACCGAACAGCCATTATTGTTATTTAGCTTTTGTTGGGCTTTCTTCGACAGACAGGCCACTACTGACGATATGTTAGCCCGGGTTCGGCTACCGATTGGCGGACTCTGCGAACTGATCGGCTGATCGACGACAACGACTTTGCCGCCTGACGTCGTTAGCAAAGCTACAGGACTACTGTTGCCGACAGTATTATCGGACGTAACGGCCAGTGATTCCTCATCGGTGGCCGAATCCATGGCGTCCATATCGTCGGCATCTTCGCTCATTACGACGTCTTCTTCTTCTTCAATTAGACTTGAAGTGTCCGACTGGAGCCGCAATTTTTTGTTGGGTGTAGTGTTGGCTGCGTTAGAGTCGTCCAAATCGTCCGATAAGTCTTCGTCGGCAATGGTTTCGTTGGTGTCATCGGCGGTGCCGTTGGTTTTCGGCGAAACCGACGAACGATTGTTGTGGTTATGGTTGCCGTTGTTATTGTTAAGCAACAACTTGTTGTTGACAACGGCTACACCGTTTGGCGATCCCATTAGTGCACGGAAAGCCTTGTCGGCCATCGATCGGTCGGTAACTTTGCCCATAAAGTTGCGAATTTCATTGAAATACTGTTCCTCTGTTGACGACACCAATTGTTGTTTGCTATCTCCGCCACCATTGGCTCCCAGCTTAGTCGTCGGACTGTCCATAATAGTAGGTCCATCTGATTCATGTTTTTTCAGATGACGATCCAAATTGGTTTGCTGTCCGAAACACCGGTCACACAGCGGACACTTAAACGGCTTTTCTTTATTATGAATGTTGCGGACGTGGCGCTGAAGATTGGATGATATACTGAACGATCGTTCGCAGTATTTGCATTTGTATGGCTGTTCACCGGTATGTGTCCTCAGATGACGGGTCAAGTTGGCCGATCGGGGGAAAACTTTACCGCAAAACTTACAGGTATATCGTTCCTTGGCTTTGATCATTTGGGGCGACATCAGCTCCTGGTGGTGGTTGTGGGGCTGTTGTTGTTGTTGGGGTTTCAGTTTGTCGGACATATGGGCGCGCATAAAGTCAAACGTTGCCTGGGCTGCGGCAGCCGGTGTAGTGCCCAACAGTGCCGGATTCAGACCCATCGGATAGCGGGCGGCGGGAAATGCCGGAAAGGCTGCTTGCGAACCGACTCCACCAGCGGACAGTCGGCTATTATTATTATTATTATGGTGATTGTGGTGCTGTTCGTTGTTGTGATTGTTGTGGTGATTACCGCCAAACATTGGAAATGCCGGAGCTGTCGGTGTTGTTGTCTTATTGTGGAGTTGTTGTTGTTGTTGTTGTTGTTGTTCAACTTGCATGCGATACATACTTTCCAATAGCATTGGATGTATGGGCCGGGGATAGGCCAACAATTTCGATGGCGACAGTGGCCGCTGAAAGTGCTGGTCAATCGATTTGGGACTATGATTCTGATTGTTGTTGTTGTTGTGGTGGTTGTTGTTAAACATGTGACCGCTGGTCGGCGACGATTGGCGAGACTTTTCTTCCGCTGCCAACAGCATAGCCCGGTGTCGGGCCAACAGTTCCTCGTAGTTGTTGCCCATTGCCTGTAGAGCCGAATGAGGCGACAAACTGTTGCCATTGTGGTGATGCTGATGATGATTATTGTTATTATTATGATTGCGGTGATGATTGTTGTTGCCATTGTGGTGATGGTTGTGGTGATTATGATTATTATTATTATTATGGCTGTCCTTTTTCGGGCTAATAGTTTTGACGCTCAAATCAAGCGGTTCGTCGGCAGCCTCTTCGCGCACTTTGGACTTAAATTCGGGCGAATCTTCGAGCAGTGGCCGACGTCCGCCGACGCCATGCGATTTACCGCCGCTATGACGGGACAAATCGAACGGCAATTCGCTGTGCAAATGGTCGACCATTAGCGACAGCGGCCGTATATAGCCGTTAGCCGAAATCATCTGAACGGGACAAATGGCTCCCTGTTTTGGCGATGACTCGCGATTGCCAGACATATCGTTGTTGTCGTCTTTTTTGTTTTGTTGGATCTCCTGTTTGTTAGTGTCGTCAGTGATTATTTCGTCTGTTTTTTCGGTATCAGCTTTTGTTAGCTGTTTGTCCTCTTTTTTGCGACGATCAACAACTTCGGCGTCTGAGTTGTCACTGTCGTCACCAGTGATGGCAACCTCTTCTTCCTCCTCCTCGTCGTCTTCTTCTTCTTCTTCCTCCTCAGTTAGCTCTTCGTCTGCGTCGACGTCCTCTAAATCGGAGGTACGTTCTTCAGACAGATCAGTGGCTAAGCTTTCGCTTGATTGGGACAACTGTTTGTTTTTGGTTAGACCCTAAAAAAATCATACATTTTTATATTGATATACATAAGCTATTAATGCAACAAAAAAAACTAATTTTTTTTTTAGATTACATACCTCTAGGTTAGTGTCGGCGACTGAATCAATGGGTTTCCTATGAAATTCACTCAAAGATAACAGTTGTTCTCTTCTAGTATTCAGACGATCCTTACTATCGGGTGATTCGTCTGATAATACCTGTCCACTCTGTGCACTAGTAGACTGTTTATTATTATTACTACTACTGTTGCCGTCGATATTATTATTATTATTAAAACTACCGGTTGGCGATAAAAAACTATCGCTATTACAGCCAATACTTGTTGCCGAATTGTTGACGGCTAGAGGACTGGTCAGCAGGGCTGCTGATGGTGGTAGCGGTAGCGGTAACGGTGGAGGCGGTAGATTAGCACTGGCCGGAAATAGGCCGGGAAACGATGTGGCAAAAAACGGCGGATAAAATGGAAATCCGGGTCGCGTTTGAAATGCCGATAAAAACGGATTATTGGCGGCGGCAACGGCACTCTGGGCTTCGGCTAGAGCTGCGGCTATTGACGACGGGTCGGTTGCGACGGCGGCGGCTGCTTTTCTGATGGCCGCACTGTTACTGTCCGGCGACGATAGGCCCGGTGACGATAGATTTAGTAGACCGGCTATCGATCCTCTCTGATGGTGGTTGTTGTTGGGCGACGATAGCGGCGATGATGATGACGCTGCTGTTTGATGTCGGACACGACCACCGGCGGTAGCGGCTGCTGAACTACCTTCGCAAAAACGTTTATGTTTGGACAGTGAGGTAACCGTACTGAATGCCTGACCACACTTATTACACTTGATCTGTAGCCGACAGTTTGCGTGCATACGCTTATGGCGGCAAAGATTGGAAAACTGGGTGTAAGCCTTGAAACAGACCTCACAGCGAAACGGTTTGACACTACTGTGGATATGGGTGTGCTGTTTGAGGCCGGAACTGGTAGCAAATGTTTTGCCACAATCAGGACAGGCGTGACTACGGGCACCGATATGCTGGCTGCGGATGTGTCGCTGAAGATTTGACGGATCGGTAAATACTTTCTTACAATTTTCGCACGTATAGCGGCGGCTGTCGTCGTGGGCCACCTGATGGCGGATTAGATTGGATTTCCAATTGAATACTTTCGGACACTGGTTGCACTTGTATTCACGATCACCGCCTCCGCTATCGTCTTCGCCGTTGTACGATATAAACGATGGCGAGACCTGTTGTTCCTCCTCCTCCTCGTCCGCTTCAATAGGCGAAACTTGTTGTTGTTGTTGGTGGTGGTGGTGATGGTTATTGTGGTGATGATGATGACGCTTAACAACACTAGTTTCTACGTGAAGTGGTTGCTGTTGTTGTTGTTGTTGTAGTTGATGGTGAAGATGATGGTGTGGTGGTTGTTGTAGTGATTGTTGATGATCTACGCGCTCCGGTAGTCTATAATAATAATAAAGCAATAGAAGATAATACACAAAACTTTTATTTTAGCCATAATTTTTTTGATGCACAGAATATTCATATAATTTATTTCATAAAAAATATATATTATTCACGTTTTTATTTGTGTGTAAATATATTATTAATAATTTAAAAAAATAAATATATTTATCAATCAAAATTCAGGCACATTTATATATGTATAAAAATATTCATTTAAAAAAATAAATAAATATATTATATATCAATATAAAGATTTATATATATTATATATACATAAGCACAGGCACTGGCACATACACCACACACATATAGATAATATATATATATAGAGAGACACACACAYACACTCTCCTCCACAATATATAAAAAAATAAAGTTTTTTTAGTTTAAAGAGAGTTTTGTTTGGTTGTATGTGTTAACCGCTTGTGCTCTCTCGCTCTCTCTCTTTCTTTCTCTCTCTCTCTCCAATGTGTGTGTGGACTGATGGAGCACTGGAACTAAACTAACTGAGCGCTCCAGAGATACCTGATGTTAAAGTGTGGGCATTGCACTGTCTTTTTTGTTACAGCTGGCACTATTGCTCCAGATTATTAGCACCGATCGAGAGAGTGGTATGTGTTTGCATGTATGTATGTGAGCGGAGTGAGTAGTGAGAGCACAGTTAGTTTAAGTTAGGTGTGTATACCTATGTGTGTGTGTGTGTGTGTGTGTGTGTGTGTGTGTGTGTGTGTACGTCAGTCAGTTAGTGAGTGCACTGTTCCTTAACGAAATCAAAAAGACTTGAAATGATAGATAGATACGATACGATTGTTGTAAATAGTTTGTTGGTATGTGTGTGTGAGTTAGATGGAGAGCACAGGTATTACTGGTATAGTCAAGGGTGTGTATGTGTGTGTGTGTGTGTTAAGTAGTAGAGATTTTTTTTAAAAAAATGTTTAAAAGTTACACTTATTTTATTTAAAATAAAGTTAAGTTATTAGTTAAAGATCTCTCTCTCTCTCTCTCTCTCTCGCGCGCTTATGTATGTATAGGGTATAGTACATTATGTATAGTAGTAATGTATAGTATCTTACAGTTTAAGTGAGTGTATTACTGACACACACACACAYACTGATAGCTAAAGTTTGCCTCAGGCATCGGTGTGTTTATATGGTATACAATATATATATTATATACAGTACCTGTTGATCAATGAGTTGGTGAGTGAGTGTGTGTGTGAAGAGAGAGAGAGAGAGAGAGAGAGAGAGAGACGACTAATAATATAATAGTAATAGTATTTAGTAACGGAAGGACCAGTTTTTTTCATAAAACACAAAATTAAAACTTTTTTTCCACTCATAAAGCAGTTTTAGATATCATATATTTCTCTACAATTACGCCATATATTCACATACCATATGATATATACTGTATATTATTAATATATATACAGTATATCTGTATAATAGTGTATATTATTTTTTTAATGAATAGATACGGTTTACATAAAAGTAAAAATTTTTTATTATATGACTCTTTTGTGTGTGAAATACTTGACTGACAAAAAAAACTTTTATATACATTATATTATACAAGTATATGAAAAAATTATATATAATCTTAAGTCCATCTAAATATATTTTGTATGTATAGTAGTTTATGTAGGAGTTTACTGACATATACAGTGTAATCCTATTATATATATATATATATATTTTAGTTCTCTCTCTCTCTCTCTCTCTCATTCATTCATTCATTCATTCATTCATTCATTCACTCACTCACTCACTCACTATGTATTCAGACAAATAACTGACAAAAATTAAAAACTATTTTTGTTTAAAATAAAATTTGTTAACATATTTAAAATCAATATATTTATTTTTTTGTTGTTGATTTATATTATACATATGTAGAGATACATTCATTGATAATAATAATACTGTACTATATCTTTACATCGATATATGATTTTTATTTTTGAATAATAATAATACAGTATATACTGTATTAATACTAATAATAATATAATAGCCAAAAATAATAATTGCATAATAATTTGATTGTAGCTCATGTAGGTTTGTATGTATGTGTGTRTATGTCATATATTTTTAAAGACACTTCCAGCAATTCACACACACGTATATATACTGTATATATATATATATATATATATATATATATATATATATAACTTTTCTTAACATAAAAGATTATATATTGTATTTTTGGCCGAAAAACACTTAAAATTAATACTCAAAATTTTTTTTTGTTTAGTGAAAAATTATGAACCAAATATTATACATAATAATAATAATAATAATAATAAAATAAAAATCATAATAAATGTGGCTTTAAATTTGTTAATATATTGTACACATACTGTACACACACACACACACAAAGTGTATTAATCAGAGCGGTGACAGTGGACGCTCTGGTACACCAAATAACTGGCCAAACGGTTATAACACACACACACACACACTATATGACATAATATCACACATACACACACAAAATATATGAAAATTTTGAGTTTAAAGACAAACTATTATACAAAAAAAATAAATTATAATAATAATCATTATTATTATTTTTTTATATATTTTCTCGGACATACATATGTATTATGGGTACAATCCGTTTATATCGCACGGGTATATTATATTTGTATACTGTATATATAGTACTAACTAACTATTACCGGTATGTATATATTGTATGACTAACCAAATATAATTTGCCTAATAATCATAACTGTTATATGAATATCCTCTTATATATATACAGTATATACTGTATATAATATATAACTGTGTTATCTATAAATATCTTTCATACAAATACAGTACATATATATATATATACATTATATAATCACTTATATAGAAGTAAATCTAAATGATTATCATTTTTTTCAGTCGACACTTATGTATATATATATATTGTGTAATCAGAAAACATTTTGAGATAATTACTATTACTATTCAACAAAAATGCTATGCTCTGTATACATATATTTAAATACTTTATATATATTATATTATATTGTTGTATATACAGTATATTATTTTTATCATTATTATTATTTGTATATTTTAAGTGTCCATCAAAATTGGCTGTCCAACAACAACAAAAATTTCAAAATGACATCAAATCATATATAATAATAAATAAATAATATTAATAATAATATAAGATATAAGACACTACTTGAGTGTCATAGTATCTCTCTCTCTCTCTCTCTCTCTCTCTCTCTCTCTCTCTCTCTCTCTCTCTCTCTCTCTCTCTCTCTCTCTCTCTCTCTCTCTGTTCTCTGTCCTCTTAAGCGCACCGGGAGTTTGACGACTTCGACACATAATAATAATCATCATATAATACTACCTCATTGATTGTGAATGAATTATATTATATATGCACTTAAAGAGAGCACAGGTATGTGTGTGTGAGAGAGAGATCAGGTTAGAGGAAATGATTTGCGTTTAGAGATAAACAGTAAACATATAGAAATCATACAAAAATCTTTAATACAATAGTATATATTATATATATATAAGTGATGGAGAAATATATCTTTACATTTGATTACATAAATGTTTTTATATCTATTTTCTTGTGGACATCAAAGGACATTAGATATCCAACAAAAATAAAATAAAATAAATAAATTGCTTTTGAATATAAAATAATAATAATAATAATATTACAAAAAATAAGTTGCATTACATCAAATCACACACAAACAAAAATGCAAATCATATCTTATGAATTGTCAAACATATTATCTGTATATTCAGTATATATAAGATAAATAAATAAATACATATTTTTAAAAAATACTGTATAATTCCTACTTATACTTTATATATATATATATATATATATATATATATATAGTATACAGTATATACTGTATATTTTACAGCAAATACTTAATATATAGATAAATAGATAGATATACTTAAAAAAAAATTTACGGACAAAATACTGTATCATATTATCATTAAAATCTCTCTCTCTCTCTCTCTCTCTGTGTCTTTACTCATATACTGTGAGTGTTTTAACGTTTGTTTTAAAACACATTCATTAATATTTATGACAATATATACATTATATATTAAAATGTAAAAAAACTTTTATATATATTTTGTATTTAGTTTTTCCCTCCCTCTCACTCATCACACAAACAAACAAACAAAAATAATTAGCTAATACATTGGAAATATTCAACATAGTTTATATATATATACGGTATATTAGTAGTGAAATATAATATCAAAATATTTAAATATATATCAACAACAAAAAAACCAACAAAAAAATATCAATCTACCTGCACTTAAGGGGATATACATATTTATTTAATTTTTTTTACAATAACATAGATATAATACAGTATATATATATTAATATAAAAGATTTAAATGTTTGGCCCATATTTTATTTTGATAGTCATGTGTAATCTTTAACACAATACATAACATATATATACATACATATGATATGTATATTTATAACACTATAGATATGATATACATGTTATGGTCAATAATAATATAAAAACATGTTATTGTAATTTTGAATCTTCAATTTATTTTTACCTTTCATATTATTATTATTATACAGTATATACAGTATATTCAACATTATGTTTGATAATAATAATGCAAAAAAAAAAGTTTATAATTGATTACACAGTGTCTATGTATAACATCCCAAACACATACATATACAATGAAAATAAAAATTATTAATAAAATTTTTCTTATTTTTTTCAATTACTATAAACACAAATATATAATAATAATAATCACATTCAATAATAGTAAATATAAATAAATAAATTAAAAAAATTATAAACCACACAAACTAGACATATGTATTACATAAATACTGTACTGTATATATATATATATATATATATACCGTATATATACAGTACATACACAACATGTAGACAGCAATATGATATTAAACCACCCTATCCTCAAGGCATAGGCATTGAATAGCGCAATATTAAAAACCTATCATCCCTGAGCTTCCCTATATACCTCTCAATCACTTTATATGGATTTATTGTTACGATTGATATAAATTATTTTGATTTTAAATTATTTCTATCAATTCATGTATTTCAATATATTTTGTTTGAAAAGGAAATAATATGTAGAAAAAAATCCTTTTTTTAATAGTAATATTGATTTGTAATTATTATATATATATATATATTTATAGATTTGATATATTATAATATTTGACAGTAAAAATATAAAAATTTAGTTAAAATTAAATTTATATATAAATAATATATATATGTATTACTCATATGCATAAATAATACTATAATTAGTGCTCCAATTATATGTAAAAATATATTTTTTAATTTTTTTTTAATACAGTGTATAATAAAATATCTGTTTTTAATCTAATAAATTAAATGAATTAAAATAATTTAATTGATATGAGAAAAATATTATTTTATATTTTTTTTGTTGTTTTTTAATATATATAAATATATAGTATTCATCTTATATTTATATATTAATAAAAATTATTATTAAAAAAAACTAATGATAATAATAATAATATCATTAATGAAATGTACTATTATTTTAATATTATTATTAGTATTAGGCTCTTAATATCAAACATACTAAAAGTCAATGATAATAATAATAAAATAATAGCAAATAAATAAAAAGCTTATATATTTTTTAAAATTTTTTTTAGTATTGAATAATATATATATATATATTTAAAAATAAATAAATCCATTCAAATGGCCATCACTAACACCTGAGGAGGTATGGGATAAAAATATTTATATAAATTTTTTTGTTATTATTATTATTATATTATATATTAATATGAAATTAGGACTTTTCCCACAAAACTATCAATTGCTGACATCTCTCTCTCTCTCTCTCTCTCTCTCTCTCTCTCTCCCATCAAATTGTGGTTAAATTTTATTAATACTATTATTAGTATTATTAATAAAAAAAAATAAAATAAATTTCACTCAATCACTAGATACAGATTGTGTGTGCATAATGTCTATTGAAATTAGATTAACATTACTCCCGATATTAAAAAAAAAATTAATTTTTTTTAATAAACTTTAAGCCCATTATGTATAATATAAAATATTATTGATATATACAGTATATATATATATATATATTTAATATATAAGTAAACCGTATATAAGCCACAACTATACTAATAATAAATATCATTAATGTAAGGCATGGTTAGCCCATCATCAACAACAACATACAGGTTTCCCATTAAAAAAAAACTTTTAAAAAAATGTTTTTGTAATTAATAGCACATAACTCTTAAACATAACTAACTATAACTAATGTATTGATTATGTAATGCAATATTTAGGTCTCTCTCTCTCTCTCTCTTTCTCTCTCTCTCTCTCTCTCTCTCTCTCTCTCTCTCTCTCTCTCTCTCTCTCTCTCTCACACACACACACACACACACACACACACACACACACACTCACTCACTTGAAATATATCATACAATAAATAGTAGTGTAAAATATAATAAAAATGAAATTTTGTTTTTAATATACAGCATTAATATAAAAAAAATATTATTTATAATATTATATACCTATATATATATATATATATATATATATAAATAGCTTGGAGTAAGAAAATGTCCCAAAAAAATTGTTTCATCTCTTTTCTCCCATAGTTTTATTATTATTATTATTAAATATTTTATACTAAGGGTTCCTCACAGGTATGATATTAGGGATCGGGAGCGTCAGGTTTATTACCGATTCAAATGTGATGCTAATGTACATGTGCTGTATATATATATATATATATATATATATATATATATATATATATATATATGATAGTACAGGTATATTATACACACACACACACACACACTCATACACAGTACACAGGTATTTATAAAAATATTAATAAATAGCAGATAAATAAAAAATATTTTTTATTTTCAAAAAAAAAATTAAATCTACATTTAATATGTTGTCTAATATGCTGTATAATAATATTATTTTGAGGTCATTTCCCAATTAATTAGTTACTATTTGCTACACACACACACACACAGCCCAACCATCAACAACAAAAATCTAACCAACAAAACTAAAACACAAACAGTTGATATTAACAACACACAAAAAAATATGTGGTGTAACTAAAATTTAAATATACAGTATATATATATATATATATTTATTTATATATATATACTGTATATATATATTCTTAAAGTAAAATGAAACAAAAAAAACAAAAAAGATTGCATACCTTTCCTCTTTGCTAACAATATATATATATATATTTTAAGTATATATTTATTTTATTTTTTCGGTATATATAATTGTTGTATAATAATAAGGCAATTAATTAGCCGACACACACACACACACACACACAATGATGGTTTTTCTGCTTATATATATTATGGGTTTGGAGAATGGTATGTATTTATGAATTTTTTTCTACTGACTCATCATTGCCGGTGTGCCCCTCATTACCACTAATGTGTGGCCCAACTATTTCGATGCTAATTAATTGCCGATATTGTCTTTAAATGAGTAAAAGAGATAAAGAGAGACTACATACTAGTGCTACTACTACTACTACACCTCCCTTTCCATCTCTCTCTCTCTCTCTCTCTCTCTCTCTCTCTCTTTCTTTCTTTCTAAGTCAACAAACATATGTCATTAAAATATAACTACCGGTGCTATTATCCCATTAAATACTACTATTAATAAACTTTATATACAGTAAATTGTATTAATTAACATATATTAGTTATTCTGTTAATATATTATAAATATTATATAATAGCAGCTTTTATTTATATATATATATATATATATATATATATATATATATATATATATATTATTGTTGACAATAGCTTATAGTCCTTTAAAAATAATAATAATATTAATAATATTATAAATAAATACATCACTAATCAGTTAATTATTTTTATTATCGCAATATTTTTTTTAAAGACAGTGATGACATTTTTTTTTCTCTCTCTATTTTAACTCATTTAACACAAATAAAAACTTAAATTATATCTTATTATTATTATTACTAAATTTACTGCTACTGTATTAAATCAATTATAAAAACAATAAATTTTTCATATTAAATAAATATTAAATTTTTAGTTTCAATTATAAAACAAATATGTTTTTAATGTATATAAAAATTATGTGTTTTTAATATGTCATCTATTTATGCAATACACACACACAAAATTTATACTGTATAAATTATATAATCATAAAAATTATATATATATTATAAATTGTATGGGAATATTATGTGATACAGTAATACTCATTGAGTAGTTCACACAAAAATTTGTTATTAATTTTTTAAATTTTTTATATGTTATATACAGTATATACTGTATATATATATATATCCTAATTTATCAAAGCGTATCATTGTGAAAATTTAACAATTTCTCAAACATTAAATTTTTAACCATATATACTGTATATATACTGTATATAAAACTATATAAATTATATATATATATCTAATTATTAAACTAAAAATAATTTTATCATCTCAAATTTATATAAAATAAAATTTTTTTTTTTAAAAATCATCGTAAACTTAAATGTTA
The DNA here is from genome assembly GCF_028296485.1 of Oppia nitens. Taxonomy (NCBI): domain Eukaryota; kingdom Metazoa; phylum Arthropoda; class Arachnida; order Sarcoptiformes; family Oppiidae; genus Oppia; species Oppia nitens. The sequence continues at coordinate 5,554,166 of NW_026533250.1, forward strand.
AAATTCAAGTTATGTTTGCACTGTCCTACCCTTTAAAACAGCACACTTAGCAAAAGATACCTGTGCTGTGTGTGTGTCAACATATACAGTAATTTATTGTACAGTACAGTATGTGACAGTCAATGATATCGCCTATACAACAACAACAACAACAAAGTTATGATAATACTAATAATAATTGTCTATCACTTACTATTTTCATTGAAATTATTTTTATTATTATATATATATTTTTCTGTCTCTATTGTATTAATAATAGATATGATTTTTTTTATTCATAAAATATAAATACTAATAATGATAATAATAAACAATAATCGTATACAAGATTATTATGCGGATTGTAATACCTATTTAAAGATTAATGTATTTTATGACAACTATACCTATTTATAACCCAATAGACACACACACACACACACACACACACACACACACACATTATTAATACTATATTTATATATTGTCGGCATTTATATGTATATATAATATAGTAATATATTTGTTATTATGTTTATTATTTTGTAAACTTAATACTATCTGAATAATAATGTATAATAATAACGTATATATATATACATAAATAAATATAATATAAATTATATCAATATAATACAGTATATACAGTGTATATAAATACATTATTATTAAATTGCATACACTTTGAATGAATTTGAATAAAATTTACAATAATTTATATATATATATATGTTATCTTATATTTTACCCCCACTTATACTGTGTTTCTATTGACAGTTAACCAAAAAAAACTTGTTTTTCAAAATAGAGGGGGTTTTCAAAATAATAATAATAATAATATTTTATAATATGTATAGTGAACTCATCACATTTTTTTAGTTGTACCGTATTTTTACTATTATTTATAATATTATTATTATTGTTATATATATAAATATATATATATATTTAAATTATTTTGTTATGTAAAAATCAAGACTTTTTTTGGCTTTTAACACACAAACAAATAATTAATGGATATTATAATTTAGGACACATTAAAAATTAAAACTTTAACTATAATATACACTATATTTATATATTATAATAGAGAGAGAGAGAGAGAGAGAGAGAGAGAAAGAGAGAAGATAATCAATTTATTTGTATTTTTCATTATGTTTTTTTAGTACTAATATACGTATAATATATTTATATATATATTATATATAAAGTAATAAATCAAAATCCCATGAAAATTGTGTGAAAGTTTTTGTTTTTTGATTTGTATTATTAGTATTATTAATATTAATAATAATATTATTATTATTTAAGAGATCAATGATTTTTAATATTTAGATCATTGTATTCATTGGATGGAAAGTTTATGAAAAGACATTAATATTGTTTTAAAAAAAATAAATAAATAAATAAATAAAATTCAATAAAAAAATATACGTTAAACAAACAAAAATTTAGTAAAGAAAAAAATATACGATATATATATAATCGCATATTCAGTATATATATATATATATATATATTTATTTATTTATTTAATATTTTTATGTACCTGTATATATATACTGTACTTTATATAATATATAAAAACCTGTATTCAAATTAAAATCCATTGACTATGACATGAGTTACTGTTTAAATAATAATAATAATAATAAAACTCATGTGAGTTAGTGAGTGTGTGTGTCATTGTAATGATAACACACACACACGTTATATAAGAGACAAAAATAGATAACTGTTTTCAAGAAAAAAAATTACAATTAACTAAAATCTTATAATTAAAAAAAATATATAATATGTGAAGCGCTGTTATTTACAATTTATATTTAGACAGTTAGTTAACATCATATATAGTTTTTAAAAAAAAAAATATGTGTGTAATTAGGTTTGTCTATCAATTATCACTTACTAAATATAATTTCAAATTTCATAACTTATCGAAAGTGATATTATTTTCTCATTAGTAGTAATAGTAGTAATGCTTCTCAAAAAAATAAAAATGTCATCTAAATATGTTTCTCTCTCTCTCTCTCTCTCTCTCTCTCTCTCTCTCTCTCTCTCTCTCTCTCTCTCTCTCTCTCTCTCTCTCTCTCTCTCTCTCTCTCTCTCTTTTACTAACAAATACTGATAATAATTATTTTTTATTATATGTTTAGATACTGAGTGTATATTAATATATATATATAACTAAAAGTCAATTTTTTATGCACTGATTGCTATTTTGTTGAACGAAAATCACTAGTGAATCACTTTTTGTTTTATTTTGCAAACGTATAAATTTTAACAGTTATATAACTTTTAGTTACCTCTATCTATCAGTTCAATTAACATAACGTTTCCCCAATTGTTAATATATATATATTATATTATTTAATGAAAGGGAGGGTAAAGAAGCTTTGAAAAAATCATTGAAGGGTTTCAATATTTAGAGAGAGAGAGAGAGAGAGAGAGAGAGAGAGAGAGAGAGAGAGAGAGAGAGAGAGAGTCAACAATATTGCTAATAGCTATTACAGTATTATTATTATTACTCTATACTCTAGTATACAATAATAAATCTAATATATATTATTGACGAGTTATATATATATATAATAAATAATTTATTATTATATAAATTATTTTGTTTTTTAAGATAATTTTTGTTTTGTTTTTTGTTTTTTTAGTGAAAACATTTTACACATGAGTGCTAATATACATTATATTTATATATATATACTGTATATACAGTATATGATGGCATAGATTATTAATAATAATCATTATTAACAACAATTTTTCAACTATATATATATTGTATAAATTATTTCAAATGAAATAAAAATTATTTATAATTGCCCCATCAATAAGTATTATTATTATTATTATAATTATTATTGTTGCACAAAAAACACTTTATGTATGTATTTATTTTTAAATATCTTAGATTATATCGATATAGAGTATAAAGTGAAAATAGGTGGGTGTCAACCTTACCCCCCCCCCTTTTTAAAAAAAGCAGATGACTTTTTTTAAGGGTGCAATTGTGTGACTTTATTATAATAATTTAAATTATAATAATATGGGTGACGGCAGTTAGCGCCTAGAGTTCAATAGAGAGAGAGATATATATACAGTATATATACCGTATAAATATAAAGTACAATAAAAATACTGTATAATAACAACATATATATATAATAAATATAAGAAAACATTAAGAAAACTCATAAAATAAAGACTATTTTTGGAGACAAATTATAAGAGAGAGAGAGAGAGAGAGAGAGAGAGAGAGAGAGAGAGAGAGAGAGAGAGAGAGAGAGAGAGACTATTACAGGTATATTAGTAATGATATACTTTATTATTACTATTATTATTATTTTAGTACACATTTCGTTAGTTAAAGTTTAAGTGCGAAAACTTTTTTTAGTCGTATATTATTATTATTTCTCATTTTTTTGAATATTCATAACTATACTAAAAAAATATGATATATTAATATATAATATATATATTATTATGCTGTATATATATTTAACAATAAGACTATTAGTGTGTAGCACTTGTTTTGGCTAAAAAAATTGTTTTATTTTGTTTCAGGTGTTAATTGTTTTTTAGGGGAAAAATAATTTTCATTAGTCTATGTGTGTGTGTGTGTGTGTGTGTGTGTGTGTGAGTGAGTGAGTGAGTGAGTGTATCACTGGCTATGGGATACATGTGTCACAATAATATATATATAATAGATGTATATAATAAATGTGTGCTATTTTTTGATGAGACAAACATTTATATATATAGTTTGGGTCACTAATTAAAAAATAAAAAAAAAGGTAGAGCACCCATAAAACTTTATATATATATATAAACTTTTAAATATAATAATAACCCATAACTTCACCTGTAAAAAAATTACTGTTGCATATCCATACTTACAGACAAAATAAAAGATGATTGCCTACCAGTGCTCAACAGGTAATGTATTATAAAAACAATGCACACACACATAGATATATATTTTCCCCCACTTTTATATACACTATATATATATATATATATATATATATATATATATATATATATATATATATATATACAGTATGTTGACTACCTTATATCACGACAAACAGATTACATAATAATAATTATATAATGATGATAATACTTAAAAAAATATTAAAACATTTATATATATATATATATACTGTATATACTGTACACATTAGTCTATATAAAATATTGTATTTTATTTTTATTTTTGTTAAAAAATAACTAACTATTAAATTTGTATATTAAGTATATATAGTGTGTATATATATTGGGAAATTATTTTTTTCGAGTAATATTTAATTATTTTTTATTAGTTATTATTATTATTAAAAAATAAGTATTTTATTTAAATAAAATAATTTATATGTGACTTATCCATATACTAAATTAATTTTTAAAAATATTTTTTTTTGTTTTGAAAAAAAATAAATTATACACATTAATAATTATGTAATTAATGTGTTTTGTTTATTACTATTATTTATTATTAATATTATTATTATTACTGTATAAGCAAAACGAGTAAACTCTAAATAGGAGATGAACTGTAAAAGTAATGATTATCTTATATATACATTATATATATATATATATCTATAAATATATTACTACTATATATATATATTAGTAATGTTGTTGCTGTTGTATATAATTATAAAATACTTATTATTATAATTATTAATAATACAGTAGTCATTGATTTATATGAAGATTTCATTATTTAATTTTTTTTCTTTTCTCAATGCGTTTGTAACGATTCAATGAAAAATAAAAGTAAAGATTAAATACTGTATATTCAATATAAACAGTATATATATTTATAAATAAATTTATTTAATTTTTTTTGTTAAGTATTGTATTTATCTCGTGAAATATAGACTCTCTCTCTCTCTCTCTCTCTCTCTCTCTCTCTCTCTCTCTCTCTCTCTCTCTCTCTCTCTCTCTCTTATCGTTAATTACTTTTCAAGACATGAGTGAACCAGTTATTTATGTCACGGAGTAGTAGTAGTAGTAGTAGTAAACTATTGACTCTTTATTTTATTATTATATATAATATATATATATTTGTTTTGTTTAAAACAACTATCTATTTATTTAAAGTGATAAATATCAAGCTTACTCTATTGAATAACAATACTAAACAATACATACATACATATAAACTTATATACTGTATATATATATATATATACAACAAAAAAATTATTTTCTATAATATATTGTTAGTCTTTATAATCGGGGCGCAAAAAAACTACTGTTTCTTTACTATTTTATATTAATAGTTGTTATAATAATAAATAATATAATAATAGTATTATAATAAAATTATTAAATAATAAACAAATGAAAGTATTGAACAACAAAAATAATAATAATAATTGAAAACATTTTTAGCTTATTTTAAATAAATAAATAATATTATTATTATTTGTGTATATAAACACTTATTATATAATTATTATCAATTAGTAATAGTAGATTTAAATTATACAGTATTTTTATTTATTTATATTTTAAAAAATAAATTTATATGGCATTAAAGTTTTTTTGCTAATTAATTATTTTGCATAAAAACCATATAAATAATAATAATACACACACACACACACATAATGTTTAAATATAAATAAAAAAATTGTTTGTTTTCTACTTTTAATAACAAAAAATATATATATACTGTATATAATATGACAAACACTACAAAATTAAGTACATTATTAAAAATTTAAATACTTGAATATAAAATGAAAAATAATTAAATAAACAATTATAGCATTATCAACAAAAAATAATAATAATGAATATACATATCAATTTGAGAGGAGATGCAATGATATGCTAATTATATACCCATTATATTATGGGTATAACAAAAAAAACTAAATGTTTTTTTTATATTGTTGTATATTATATACAGTATATTTATATATATCACTGACTTTTCATATGTTTTAATTAATAAAATTAAATAAAAATTTACATTTATCTTTTTATTTTTATTTATGATAAGTTATTAACAAGCAATGTGTGTGTGTGTGTGTTAGAGATACATATAAAAGATAAAATATATTACATATACTGTTAATATTAATTATGGTATTAATAATAATAATAATAATAATGTTTGTCATTTGCAACAATAAAATAAAATGATGATTATTGTAATAATAATAATAATAATAAACTTATTTAATAAACTTTTATTATCATTTTAAATTTATACTCATATATAAATAACAGGTTTAATAGTATAATATATTTGAATGTATTAACTACCAAACTAATAAAAAACAATGATATTAAAATTTAAAACAATCATAATAAATAATAATATTAACACTAATGCTATTTTATGATAATATTATAAATGCATCTTTCAAATTAATAGTTTTTTTTAAAAAAAAATCATAATAAAATTTTCAAAAAAAAAATTATTATTTAATATCTATATATTACATTAGTTGTAACACTTTAAATAATTTTTTTTTAATAAAAATTTTAATAGCATCTATTAGCTTAATTATAATTTAATAGATAATATATATATATATATATACATAAATTTTAAAATATAACATCTTTTTATTTATATTTAAATATATATATATATACTTAATATTTGCATCAATAAACAAAAAATAAATAGCTATTATATAATAAAAATATATAATTTAAATAACAAAAATACTATATAGAAAAAAAAATTAAATTAAATTATCATATGATGATATAACGATTGTAATTTATTTTATTTAAAAAACAAACTAAAACAAAATAAAAATACCCAAAAATAGCTTTAATATATATATATATTAAAAGATTGATGTGTTTTGCATTAAGAAAAAACAGATTAACTAAATTGAATTAAATTTTTTTTTAATTTTCCAAATATTTTATATATATATATATATATACATTATATAGTATAGTAAAAAAATTTAGTTTTTTTTCATAACTCTAAACATAACTTTAGGCTATCGGCTATACACACGATGAGAGTTTCATACAATAATAATAAAAATAATAATAATAAACACATACACTGTATAAGATTGCTATCAATTATATAATAAAATTAAAAAAAGTATATATAATTTAAAATTTTACTACTATTTAACCAGTATTTTAATAATAATATTATTATGATATCATACACACACACACACACACACACACACACACACACACACACACACACACACACACACAAACACTGATAGCATATTACACACGATAGAGCTTATGGATGAATAGGGGAAAGACATGTATGTAAGAGAGGGAAAGTTAGTGATGGCTTTGATTGATGACAAACTCGTGAAGGCACTGGTAGTCCATACACTCACACAAACACAAACAAACTACCTGTCCATCCATCCATCTTAGTTTAGTAGGAAAACAATAAGCAACAAAAAACACAATAGGATATAAATGATGATAAGTGTTTTTATATGATATTATTTTATTTTATTTTTTTTTGCAAACAAATACTACAAGTAAATAGTTTATCATCAGTGAAATATTATATTATACTTTATAATAGTGTGTGTGTGTGTGTGTGTGTGTGTGTGTGTGTGTGTGTGTGTATGTGTGTGTGTGTGTATGTGTGTGTGTGTATATGTGTGTGTGTGTGTATGTATGTGTGTGTGTGTGTGTGTGTGTGTGTGTGTGTGTAGTGTAGTGTAGTGTAGAGTAGTAATTGAAAAGGAAGAGTTAGTTTAGTTTTTAAAATTTATTTTAATAATAATAATAATTTTTTTGATATCTTTTTTTGTTGTTTTATTTTATTTTAGAAAAAAAACTAAATTCATTGTGTATTTGTTTAGTTGTTTGTTTTGTTGTTGTTGTTGAAATCAATTGTATTTATATATATATATATATATATATATATTATATAACACACTGAGAGAGTAGTTAGTGTTTTTTTGTTGTTGAAAATAAAATAAAACAATTTTTCATTGATATTAATTATGATATCTCTCTTTATTTATTTCAGGATAAAGAGATTATGAAAAATACATGATATTATATTGTTATAAATATATATATATATAATGAAATGTATTTTGTATTGTTTAATAGCTCTCTTATTATAATTAGTTGTAAATGTTAAACACAAATACAAATAAAAAATAATAATAGATAAATAGTTAGTAAGGTATGCATACTATATAAGATAACTATCCCTTTAACTTAAAAAAATAACATATAATAGTGATTATAATGAATGAATTGCTTCCCCAATAAAAATAAACAAAAAAAATATACAGTATATATAGTATATATATATAAAAAAAATTATTCAATTGTACAACAAAACTACTAAACAATTAAATGATTCAACAATTTTATTGTATTTTTATTGTATTTTATTATTATTATTATTATTATTATTATTTGGTAATAATTAAAGTATCAATTTGATTAGCACATTAAACCCTACCATAATAATAGTATGTATAGATATTATTATAATATAATATAATAAATTATTTTTTTAAATAAATTAAATGTAAATTAAATGTATAATAAATGTATTCACAGAAAAATATTTTTTACACTAATTTATATATTAAAATAAAATACTAAAAAATATGATATATATATATACAGTATATATATTTTCTCAAAACAATTATATACAATGAAATAGCTAGATTAGTTTTTTATTATTAGACCCCATAAAATTACCACAACAAAAAAAATAAATAAATAATAAAATAATAATAATATAATTTATATATTATATTTGTAAATCAATGGCAATAACTTTGATAAATACTGTAATAATAATAATAATAATAATAATAAAACATAAAATAAGTATATATATATTATAAAAATACATAATATGGGTGGCAATTATCACGCTTTTATAAAATAATAATAAATTTTTTTGGTGTATAGTAGCAATAGTTTTATATTTTTCTCAGTGTATTAAATATTTTAAGATAATATATTGATATAATAGCCTCTGAAACAAAACAAAAATGATTTCACAATAATTTATATATGAATATATATATATATATATTGTTAACACTACTGTTTTACTGTATATTATATATCATATACAGTATATATACGATTAGCTCAGTCCTATGTATCTATTGTATAGTTTATATGAGCACAGGGATGCTATTGGAGTTGTGTTTTTTAATTAAAAAAAAATTAAACAAAAAAAATCATATATCAAATATATACTGTATTTTTGTGTTGTTGTTGTAATAAATTAATGATAACTCTAGCCTTGGGATTAAATGAGAGATATTTTTTTTATTCTCCAATTTAATCACACATTTTGTTTCATTATTAATACAACTATTATAACTGTATTATTATTATCATATAATAATTATTATAACATTTTTTTCCAACAAAAAAAAATATTTCAAATTAAATCCCAGTATTGATATTTCAATAATAATAATAATACTATACTGATATTTATTATGTTATTACTAGTTTTTTTTATTTAAAAAAAAATTTATATTTCAATTTAATTAATAATAATATATTTTGATAGCCCATTGACACCCATAATATATTTATTACCTGTCATCATTAAGATTACATTTAATATACATTTTTTGTGTTGTTTTACTATAATACAGTATAGTTATAAGTAAAAAAATTTAAGATAATCTTAAAATTATATGTAATCTTAAAATTACTGTACATATATATATAACGGTATATTATGATAGAGAAAAAATGCTATTAAAACTTCAATAAAAAAAATAAATTATTTTTTTCCAGAAAGTATTTAATAATAATAATAATTGCAACACATTTTTTAACTCAATTTTTTTTTGATTGTATGACTACTGTTAAAATAATTACTATACTATAGTTATAACAATACTAAAATAATAGTAATAATTAATTACATTATTATTATTATTATTATTAATATAAAGTATAAAATTATAATAATTAATAGTGATATATATATATATACACACAAACACACAGACAGGTAAAAATATATTGAAAACATAATAAAAAAATAAAAATACAATTAAAAAAAATAAAATAAAAATCTTTCATTTATTAGGTTAAATCTATTTATATATAAAAATAACAATATATTTTTAAATATATTTATCTTTAAAAAATAATCTAATAATTATGTTGATGATTTTTGTGTTTTATTAATTAATACTACTATATATATATATATATACAGTATATACATATATATGCTGGATATCCCAAAAAATGCAAATAGGCTATGGGTTTGGACGGTTAGGTTTTTTTTTTATCTAACAGTGCCATTAATTAAGTATACTCTCTATATTATGTATGTATGTGTGGACTCCTTTTTTAATATTAATATTATTATTATTATTATTAACATTAAAAGGAGAGTATAAAAATTGGTTTATTAACCCTCACTGAAAAATATATTAAATAAAAACTAGTATTAATAATAATGTTATGGCAATAATTGACTAATAAATACTTAATAAACTAACGGTGCTATCGAAACTAACCTTAATTTATTAGTATTAGTGTTATTATTATTATTAAATAAATTACTTAATAAAAATAATGTTAATATTAAATACGATTAGTTTTGATTTAATTTTTTTTACATATTTTTTTTGTGAATATTCAATACAAAATATTTAGATATTAAAAGTGTAGCAAATTTTTTGAATTATTATTATTATTATTATTAGTTTATTGTATTAGTAAATAACAATATATGTATTAAATAATAGCCCAATTTTTTTTATATATAACTATCATATAATCTATTGTATATGTAAATTGTTGATAACTATTCAATTGTAGCAAAAAAAATTATTACTATGAAAATCATTTAATAAAAATTTATATTTTTAAAAAAAGTGAATCAAATAAATCACTAAACAATCAATTGTATTGAAATAAAAAACAAGAGCACCGGTAGGTATTGGCCGTGACTTCCAAATAACAAATATTACATATACTGTATATATATATATTATATGTTATTATATGTTATATATGTTATTAACAATTAAAAAGACAAAAATTATTAATAATAATAATTCATTAAAAAAATTAATAGGCAATAAACAACTACATATAAAAAACAAAATTAACTATTATATCAATTTTAGAGTTCAAATAGTTTTTTTCTCTCTCTCTCAAAAAAATTAATTTAATAATACAATAAGCAATTTAGTAATAACAAATAATTATATATAAATTATATATATACAGTATATCATATAATTACAAAAAAAAAAATTAAAAAAAATTGTAAATCAGTCAAAAAATTATTACTACTATTATTTGTTTAGTCAATCTTATTATATGTTGTTATATACTGTATATCTATTTTACAGTAACTTATAATTTGTATGAAAATTAATCTCATTTAATAATTATATCTATATATCTATATATATATATATATATATATATATATATATATATATATATATATATATGGTATTGATTGCAATGACAGTGTCAAACAATAAGTGGTTTGTCATTTAGTGTCAAAATATTTACTGTATTTTAATTGTATTTTTCATATACAATACATACATACATACATACACTACATATAAAATCAATTACTAGAGCGACAAATAATGTGTGTGTATCATAAAGACAGTGAAAAATATATATAATATATATATATATTTCACTTTTTAAAAGTTAACTAAAAAAACTTTTTTTTATAATAGCAAAAAACTAAATGAGAGAGACATTCAAATAAATAAAATAAAAAAAAACATAGTGAAAATATTTAGTTCAATTACAAGTAATGATTAAACAATATATATATATATATATATTGTTATTATAGTTATTATTATTATCATTGTATCATATTTTTTTGTTGAGTATATAATTTTGTTGTTATTATTGTTTGTTATTCATTGGTATCAATAAAATATAGACAATTGTTATTTTTCTGTCCATAAAAATAAAATAAAATAATTTGTTTTTAAAAAGTTAAAATGTCAAGTGAAGTGAAAGTGATAGACAAAAAAAAATTTTTACAGCGATTTTTCTATAAAAAAATTTATAATTATATTATTATTATTATTATATGTAATAATAATATACCGTATAATAAAAAAAGTAATTTAATTAAGAGACACATTAGAGTTAACAAAAAAAACTGATTATTAATGAAAACCATTTTAATTTATTTGAAAAGTTAATTATTATTGCCCTCGAAATTAGTGTCACAGTTATTGGATACCCCTTTCCATAAGTATACTATTGATATATATATATATATATATATACAGTACAGTATGTATGCCACTCCTTGTCTACCTGTCCTCAAGCCTACAGACAAATTAGTTTCATTTTCAATAATACTAAAAAAATTAATATCACTTTTTTTAAAAAATAACTATTTGGTTATACAGTTTACATTATATATATTAAATATATATAATACCATTGATGAATTAGTCTCAATAATTACTGTAAATATATATCGCAATTAATCACAACATTATGACAACAACAACAAAAAATTGATAATAATTTGTTTGTACTTTCAAACAGATAATAATAATAATAATCACTTTGAAAATCAAGTAAAAGTCTAATCATTTTTTTTGTTTAATTTTTTTTAATAATCATTTCCTTTGACTCTGTAATATATAGCTTAGGGTCAGTTAGTCAGTCAAATCCTAGTATATCACAAAAAATATTATATATTAGTTAATATTGTGGAGCACTGGTAGCTCAAAGAAAGAGAGAGAGAGAGAGAGAGATATGTTGTTTTATTTATGTTGAGATCAATTATCTCCGGTCTAATTATTGATAGTTACGACAACAAACAGCAACAAAAAAATAGTTAGATTTTGTGTAACACTTTCCTCACTTCAATTCCCGTTCCCTCTATTGACTGACTGACTATACCTACCTCTCCCTCYCTCTCTCTCTCTCTCTCTCTCTCTCTCTCTCTCTCTCTCTCTCTCTCTCTCTCTCTCTCTCTAACAACTCTATAGATCCTACTATTAATAATAATTACTAATAACTTTTTAAAAAAAGCAATAACAATATAAAAAAATATAATAATGTAATTAATTTGTTTGTCACTGTTATTGCTCCCAAACAAAACAGTTTTACTTTATATGCCTTACTGTATATATTAGTCATAAATATTATTATTATTATTATTAATAAATAATTGTAAAAATAATAATAACAGTATCAATGATATCATTGCATCCAATATCACACCATTTAGGAGATAGAGGAGAGAGAGGGAACTGTCAGCTGGAAAAAAATGTCAACTGTTCCGCACCGGTAGCTTCAATACCATATCAGGTATTATATGGCTATTATTATTATTATTATTATTTAGTATTATTTATAACACAAAGACACACCGCAGGTATAACTCTATATGAAAATAAAATTTACAAAAAAATACATTTATTTATTTTTTTTGGTGGTAATAGTTATCAACAGTTTTTTTTTTGTCAACATTTCTAATTTATTGTTGTTGTTGTTGTTATCATTGTTGTTGTAATTATATGTAAAGTCAATGAGTTTAATGAATAGCGATTATTTAGATAAATTATAAACACTTTTTTTTATTATTATTAATTGAAAAACATAATAACTATATATATATATATATATATATATAGAGAGAGAGAGAGAGAGAGAGACTGAATATTAATTTTCTTATATATTTAGAAAAATTATAAATTTTTTTTAAATAGCTATTTCTATAGTTTTATTATAATATATATATATATACTGTATATATAAATATATATAAATTTATATCTAATTGTAAGTGACTTTTTTAAATGTTATTTTTAGTTGTTGTGTTGGTCTCTAATTTAGCTCATTATAATTGAGACTCTTTTTTTTGCAAAAATCAAAATTAATGGCTAAAATATACCGACTTTGTTATCAAATCAACAATAAAAAAAATAAATACAAATATTTTTTTTTCGTAAAATTTTTTTGTGTTTTGTTTAATGCCTTTTTTAAAAAACACATTGTTTTTTCAGCCCATAAAATAGTTTCTCTTTCAATAATAGTTACACCACTGAGCACTCTTGGTTGGTATTAATTAAGCAATATATATATATATATATATATATTATAGAGAGGATAGGGAGGAAATTGGAAAGATTGGAACTCAACGTATGTGTGCACAGTATGTTTGAGCACAGGTAGTATAGTTTGAGGAAAATTAGGTCACATATTATAATACCACTACTAACTTGTCTTAAAGTCTAGGAGAGAGAGAGAGAGAGAGAGAGCACAGGTATATCGAAATCATTGCGCTTTTTTGTTAAACAAAACACAAATAAAAAAACTGATTGCGATAATCACCGCCAATGTCTTCAATGCCATATCTATTTGGTTAGCACATACACACACACACATTTGGTATGGGCACCGGGAGATATACTGCATTTGAGATATATATGATCTAAAGCCATCCAGTGAATGGTACTGTGACTCTTTGGCAATAATAATAATAATAATACTACGGGTGTGCGAGCGCTATAAGTGCAACCAGCACTGGACTTACTGGACCGTAAATAGTTAGACAGAGAGAGAGAGAGAGAGAGAGAGGCTATACAAACCGACTACACATTTATAGACACTAAATAAGCTAACAGTCCTCTCGGATAGAGTGAGAGAAAGAGAGAGAGGTGAGCGACATTGAGGTTCATGTGCTGCCAACTGATTGAGCTCATAGAGAGAGAGAGAGAGAGAGAGAGAGAGAGAGAGATGTGGACCACTTCCCAGAGCGTACAGCCATATAGACATATAGTCCACTAAAAATATATTACTTAATATATTATTATTATAGTTATAATCAAATATTTATATATTTATACAGAATATAAATTATATATACTGTATATGTATAGTAATATACAGTACGAAAAAAATAATAGCCATTTAATAGTCAAATCATAATAATCTTAAATCTACAGTAAAAACTTAAAAAAGTATAATTAATTTTTATGTTTCATATATATATATATATATATATATAATAAATCATATATAATTGTAAATATATGCCACAAAAAAATAAAAAGAAAATTGTCACAAAATTTTTATGTATAATTTTGTCTAAAAAATTTTTGTTTTATTAGAGTTTACTTACTATTATATAATACATTTGTATTGTACTCTACTAACATTATAGTATATATATAATATAATAGTTATTATTATTATTATAATAATAATGTAAATTATTTCAATAAAAAATTTATATATATTCACAAAAATTAAATATAAGATAATTATTTTTATAACAAAAAAAATTATTATTAAAATCAGAGATAAGAATTTCAAACAACAATATATAGATAATAAATGTATATAAAAAATAATTAATTATATTTCTATTATTGATAATCAACGACAACGACAACAACATATAATTTGTACTAATTTTTAATTTTTTTGTAAATTAATTATTAATGTAATTTGTTGTTGAAAGATAGGTACAGTATATGATTTTGTTATATATATATATATAAATATAATACATATTTGATATATGGTTTTGATAATTACTGTATATATACAACAAAATATATGTAGCATTTATACACCCGTTTATCTTTCACTTTCACAAAACATTACAATTAAATATTATATAATATTAAATAGTAGATTATAATGGAGCACCTGGTGATATATGATTGTTGTTGTTTTATATATATATAATAAAAAAGATAATAATAATAATAATAATAACGATACAAGTGATCCGATTAATTATGGGGACTTATGTTTATAACATATACGGTATAAACTGTATATATATATAACGGTGTCATTAATTTTATAATATATATTAATTTATATTACCTGTATTATCAAAAAAATTTAAATATCACATATAAATAAAATATGTTACACTAATTACAATTTTTATGCTTTCACTTTACACAATTATGTTATTATTATTATTATTATTATTATCATTATATTTAATAATTTTTTTTAGTGGAAAATCTTTAAAAACAATTTTTTTTCGGTGCAATTAATTAACATTTTCTTTATATGTTTTAGTGTTTGTGTTTGTTATCTCTAATTTCAATCCTCTGTAATCATTGTTTAGTTTATAATAACAAAAAAATGTGATGTTTTTTCAAAAAAAGAGACATAAATTGGGAAATTTATTTGTCACTAATTGTGAAAACATTGCCGTTTTATTATACAATATTATTATTATTATATGACATAATTTGTAGAAAGTTTTTTTATACATAAATAATTTTTATATTTACTGTATATTAAGTGCATTTTAATTGGCGATTAGATTAGCATAAAATCATATTTATTATGTATAGACTGTAAAATTTATACGAATAAAAATGCTTATTAAATAAAAATTTAAATATATTATAATAGTTTTTTTAATAGAAATTTATTAATTTATATATATATATAAATATATAATTTTAGCTATCGAAAAAAATAGTAAATAATAGAAAAGTTACGGTAAAAAAAATTAATTTTTAATTTTATTTAGTAACATCAATAAAATTGAAATATTACTAGTAATTTGCAATTTAATATATATATAACATAGAAATTGCTAGTAATTTATATCATAAATTACTAGATTTATGCCATATATTGATTTATATTATATAATATAATTTATATAATATATATATAATATACAGTGTATTAGTAGATTAAATTAAAAAAACGACAATAAATATATATATGTTTAACTAATAATATATTGAAACATAAAATCAAAAAATATTATATATAATATATGTTAAAATAAAATAAATAAATTACACAGAAAATAAACTAAACCATTGAATTAATTGCAATAAAAAATATTTTACAATTTTTTTAATATATTCAATATATTACAAGTTTATTATTAAATCAAACGATATTTTAATGTATATATATATATAAAGTTAATAAATAAAGAGATTATAATCAATGGATTTATTAGTATAAGTAATTTTTTTCAAAAATGGATAATAACTTAATAAGTCATTGGATAAAACAAAAAAAACTTTTTATTTAGTTTTTTATGACATTTTTTTATTTAGTCAAAAAAACAATAATAATTTAATAATAATAATAATGATCTCTAAGAGAGCATAAAAATAGTGTCACCAATAATAACCAAAAAAAAAAAAACAAAACAAAAAACCAAATAAAATGATTTCAATAATTTTTCTCTACTATTGAATTTGAAAACAAAAGTCACTGACAAATGTATAGCTAAAAAAAAATAATATAATTTTTTTTGTGTCTTTTACTTTGACTTTCTCTCTCTCTATTATACTATATATCAATAAAACATTAGTGAAAAACTAAAGATAATTTTTTTTGTGACTTTAATTTTCGGGTCAAAGAGTTTGGATATAAAATATTCAGTAAATAATATTAAAAAAAACAAATTTTGATGAATTTTTTTTCAATAAAAAACTATTACCAAAATTGAGTGATTTTTTGTCAATTTATTTAACTGGAAAATTGAATAATAATTTTTTTTATTTGTTGTTGAAAATTGATAGAAAAACAATAATAATAATAATAATAATAATTTCAATAATAATAATGATAAAGACCTAAACTTTTGCCAATGAATTTTTGAAAAACCTATTTTTTATTAGTAAGCAAAAGGACAACAAATTTTGTTAACAATTAATATTTTTAACAAAAAAAAATCAAAAAAAAAATTAATTGACATTTGATTATTTTGTTGCAGTCATTGATAATCATAATGATATATAATATAATAGTAGTAGTAATATATGTATAGTTATAGTTATTGTCAAAATAATTATATATTGAATAGAAATTTTGTTTACTTGACATCCAAACACTTGACTTATATATCTTATATATATATATATATATATGACATCAATATAAAAATTATTTGAAATAATTGATAAGTAGATTATTATTATTATTTATGTTAAACCTATTAGTAGTAGTAATAAAACCATTTTTAAAATAAATTAATTCATATTATTTGCATATATTGATAATATGTGTGTCGGATATGTTAATAATTATGTAATTTAATAATTAATTGAATAGATTACTACTACTACTACTACTACTACTACTACTACTACTACTACTACTACTACTACTACTACTACTACTACTATTAATTCAACTTAAAAAATGCATACAAAAATAAAATCATTTTTTTAATATATAATTTAAATTATAATCTATGATAACCAAATTTTTTTTTAAATAGATTATGCAAACATAGATAGACACTACACATATAAGTACATATAATTAGTATATACTTGAGTTTAATGATAAAGTTATTACAAACAAAAACTTATTATTAATTATTATAAATAATTAGCTAAAAAAAATTTCCAATTTTGTTTTTAAAATAAAAAACTATTCCCAGAAAAATTGCTCAGAAATTTTCAGAAAGTTTAACAAACAAAAAAAAATAAATAAATAGTTTAACTAATCGTAAGATAGTTAAGAAAAACACAAAACTAAACAAAACAAAAAAATTGATGACAAGGTCTGCTTATGATGACATCCTGTCATTGATGGCTCAGGCATATCAATAGCCCGTACCTATATGTGGTGGGTATCTCTCGTTTTCTCTATCATTTAAAGAGAGCAATACTACTAACAGCACCGGAATACCGGAGCTCAGTGTGTGTGTGAGTGTGTGTRTGTGTATGTGTATGTGTATGTATGTATGTATGTATGTATGTATGTATGTATGTATGTATGTATGTGTGTGTGTGTATGTGTGTATATGTATGTGTATGTATGTGTGTGTGTATGTCTATGCTTATCTTACTAACTAACAGTTGCTTAACTACTACTACTACTACTAGTAGTAGTAGTAATAATACTATTATATACACATATGTTGCTTAATATTATATATATATATATACTGTATATATATATATCCCAATTGCCTTAAAGTAGCCGACAAATAATTTGGACTTTTTTGTCGTCAACTAATAATAATAATAATAGAAAAATATTTTAATGTTTTTTTTAAGTGTGAATGAGATGTTTTTTGTTATTATATAAAAATTAGTGACACACACACACACACACACACACACACCAAAAAACACAACATTCCTTACAAGGAAACTAAAGGACATTTGATTTATATATATATATATAGTATATACAGGTATTAGTAAATTATGAGACAAACTTTTTTTTTATTAAAAAAAACTCCATTTCCTCCTCTACTGTGTCAGCTCCCTATCCCCCCTTCCCTAACAGTAGAGGAAAGTTATCTATCATTTACTCACCTATTAAATGACTTACTCTTTCACTTTTACTATTATTATTATTATTATTATTAATTACTACTACAAAATTTATAGTTAGTTAGACACACACACATTCATTAATAAAAACAAAATTATTATCATATATTTATTTGTAAAGTTTTTATCTACAGTGTATTATTTTTTGTTGAAAATAATGAAAATATTTTTCTACATTTTTTTGTTTTGTTTTTTTTTGACACAACTATTATAGACTATGTATCTGATAATTAGTATATATATATAYAACACATTGATAGATATGATAAGCAATAGTTAATTATCACAATTAAAACAAATATTTTTTAAATATAAGTTAAACTGTTGGTCACATTTTAAAAATACTGATATATTTTTTTGTTATAAAAAATAACAATATTTTGTTATTTTATTTGTTACTTATCTATTAAACAAAAGTTTTGTTACAAACAAACAAAAAAATTGAAACATTTTTTTCTAAAAAAAATTTGTTTAAATAATTAATACATAACTATATTATATTGATATATATATATATATATATATATATATATATATATATAATATATATTTTGTTTAACATGCTTTTATTTTGAAAAACATGATATATAAATATATTTGTTAAAAAAATATAAAGTAAATAATCAAAAAAAAATTGTATATATTTGTTCATAGATTGTATTTATGATAAAATAATTATTAGCTAAAATACTACTGTAATTATTTATATATATAATATTATATATATCAAATTTTGTATTGTTAGATAATTATACATTTAAAATACAAACAACTATATACTAAACTTATTATATAAAAACAAACTAAAAATAATCTATGGATGCAAAAAACATTATCTTATAATATATAATAAATTTTTAGATATTATAACTATATTAACAACAATTGAAATTAAATATTGAAAATAGTAATATAAAAAACTATCAAAAAATTTATTATAAATATTTATATTTAAATTATTTATAATTTTTTTCTAGTATTATATTAGTTAATTAAGTGAAATTGTAATTATTATTATTATTATTATTTTGTATGCTTGTTTACTGCATATTATTTTCTAATATATATATTTATTATTTTTTGTAAATGCTTTTTAAAAAAAAATTTAATAAACAAGAAAAATAATAATAAAATTTTGTAAAACTGAACTAATTTATAATTATAAGATAAATCAAAATATATAGTAAATTATATTATTATTAATAATAATATTTATAAATATGTTAAACAAGTTTTTTTTAAAAATTTTTTTGGTTGTTGTTGTTATTGCCATAATTTGACTAACAATAATATAATTATATATTGTTTTTTTTTGTTGGTTAAAATATATATTCAATATATATATATATATATATATATATATATATATTATGAATAAATAAACAAATATTTAGATCACAATTAATTGTTATTAGTTTTTATTCATAATAATAATAACTAAAATTAATTGCTTATTGCTTAACACTTTTTTTAAACATTTTAATCGTCTCCTGTATTATAATAAATACAACCATTTCATTCATACACTGCTGAAGCACAGGTATGTTATGGCACAGGTAGGTAATAGTGTATAGCTTTTTTGAGAGCCGAGAGAGCACTGATAGTCAGTCAGTCTCTGAGTATATATTTTTTTGATGAAATCCTTGAGCCTTTCCTTCCGGGGATAGATAACAGCCCAACAACAAGATTATAGTAATAGTAATAATAATAATAATAATAATATCATATAAAACAACATCAATAACAACGACAACGACAAAAAAAAAATAACAGAAAGAAAGAGTAAAAATGATTACAAATTATATATTTATGATATTATTATTATTATTTTGTTGAGACAAACGTCAAACACACGGATAATGAGAGATACGATAGGATTTTAGTTTTTTATTTTAAGTAACAAAACTACCAAAAAAAAAAGTATGAAATTATAATTTTTATGAATGACTTTTGATTTGTTGTCATATTTCATACATACAGTCATTCACACAAACACACAAAGAGAGAGAGAGAGAGAGAGAGACAAAAAAATGATAATAAAAATACTGTCAAAGAGTTTTGTCGTCTATTTCTTTTGTCATTTAAATAACTATATAATTATATTTCATATTTTTTTGTATATATATATATATAATATACAGTATATTATACATACAGTTAATATATTATTCATCAGTTTTATTGATAGGCGACTAACTATTATTACTACTCAAATGGACGGCTATTATTTTATGTCCAACAAAATTGTCGCTATTTTTTTTAAAAAAAAAGATAGTAACAAAAAAAAACAATAAATAAATTTTTGTATAAAATTATTGTCCAATTTTAAGATATAGAGAGAGGTATTTCTAAACTATGGGAATGCCTGTATGTACTCCTCCCTGTTCCCTGAGTATGTATGTGTGTGTGTGATGTGGTGTTTCCACATCAATAAGCTTATGTATTTTTTTGTTTGAAGTTGTAGTTGTAAAAATAAATGTAAACTCACTAAATTAGGTACTCATCTGCCGGGAGAGAGAGAGAGAGAGTATTATGAGAGAGAGGGGGGGGACTCCCAACTGGTGTCTAACCTTTTTATTTATTGTTTAAAAAAAGTCAATCTCTCTCTCTCTCTCTCTCTCTCTCTCTCTCTCTCTCTCTCGTCAAAAAAAATCTCTATGACTTTTGCAAATATCGATAAATAAGCATAACTTCCGATAGTTTTTATTTTTTTTAACAATCATAATAATATGTATATACAGTATATATATATGAAAAAAATCATTGCACACACACACAGACAACAAAAAACAAATACATTGTGTGTTTTGTTAGCTATTATTATATATCTATCTATCTATCGGTATATATATATGTGTTGTTAACGGATTTGAAGCTCAATCGCTGATAATAGCGATGCACTAAACCATACAAACAAACAAAACAAAAAAACTGATTTTTTTCAGTCAGATATATATATATATATATATATACAGATTGAGAGAGAGAGAGAGAGAGAGAGAGAGAGAGAGAGACTAAAAAAAGCTAACAACACTTAAATAGGTTTTTCTCACGGAATACCTCATCCCATGAGCTCATTGTCCACACAAAACAAAAATATTAATAATAATAATAATAATAATAACCAAAACACATACCACCACCTCATCCTCGCTAACTAACTATCCTATTATAATAAAAAAAACTATTGTCTAATAAAATACATTTTTTTCGTACTTTTATTTAAATATATATACTGTATATACTGTATATCTTAATAAGCATAATGTTATTATTATTATTATGATTATGATATTTATTTAATAAATTGATATATTTATATACATTTATTCATGTCTATGTGTGTGCGCTCATAAAAATAAACAATAATATAATTATCATAACTTATAATACAGTAGTTGTAATAATATTATTATTAATAATAATATACACTAAAGAAAATGATGATAAGTTTACACAAACAACAAAAAAATTGCATAATTTTATTATTATTATTTAAGTTATTTTTTGAGGTTATATATACATTACATTACATTATATATTATATTATATCATCGTTTAGTGAATGAAATTCATGACTAAATTATTATTATTATTATAATTATTTACTATTTATTTTAATAAAATGTATTTATTATTCACATTTGTCTAGTACTAACTAAAATAAAATGATAAAATTTTTTTTTCAGAGATTTATATATCTATTATTCAAATTACTAGACATATTATATATTAATTCAAACATAAATACAGCTGAAAATAGTGTGAGATTTTTATTATTATTATTATTATACTATAATAATCAATAGTCTATTATATACAATAATTATTTGCATTATTATTCAATGGTAAACACACCAGGGCTCATGAGCGGCACCGACAGTGTCTAATAGGATAGGATAGTATATCAGCTCATCCACCACTTAGGAAACAACAACATCATCACATCATCATATTATTACTGTATGATTATGGCATTACCAGACATGCACCCAACGATTATTATTATTAGGTGTGTGCGCTCTCTAGACTCTAAATGTCATATCGTTTACATATACTTAAGAGAGAGAGAGAGAGAGAGAGAGAGAGAGAGAGAGAGAGAGAGAGAGAGAGAGAGAGAGAGAGAGAGAGAGATAGTATAGCAAATAAATAAGGAGATAATAACCAAATAAAAAACATATAAAAACTATATATAATTATTTTACGCAATTTTAATATTATATATTACTTTCCTACATCAAAAAAAACTATTATTTAATTATCAATCAATTTAAATAATAAAATAATAATAATTATTACAGATTTATTAATTAAACATTAATATTATGGAGAGAAATTAAATTATGAAAAAAATTAAATGATATAAATTTTTAAACAATATTTAATGATATGTTTAAAAAAATAATTTTTTAATAACTAATTAAGGTTAACATATATGTATGTATGTAACAAATGTAAAAATTTGTTATAATATATTTTTTTTAAAAAAATATTATTAATTAATCATTTAATGATATAAATATTTCATAATTAATAAGTATTTGTAAATTTATTTTCAAGATAAATGTTTTTTTTGTGCTATGTTTTCAAATATTTTTTTTGTTTTGTTTTTATTTTACTTAAAATTCAATTTCCATATATAACATTTACATCAAATTTAGTCAAAATTATATATATATATATATAGGAAAAAATGATTTTTATGAAAGATTTTTAGATTAATATATAAATTTAATAATATTGTAGATATAATTATAAAACTATTAAGTCGGAGGTGTTATTTGAAAATATTCAAA
This sequence comes from Oppia nitens, assembly GCF_028296485.1. Lineage (NCBI taxonomy): Eukaryota > Metazoa > Arthropoda > Arachnida > Sarcoptiformes > Oppiidae > Oppia > Oppia nitens. The sequence continues at coordinate 5,578,245 of NW_026533250.1, forward strand.
TTATTAAGTTTTTTTTAATAAATATATATCTAATTTTATTTTATTATAATATTTAATTAATTGCGCAAAAATTTGTATTTTGTAGTAATAAACTAATATGTAATTTATAATAGATGACGATTGATTGAGATAATAATATTAGTTTTTTTTTTTAATATGTAAGACAAAAATAAATATATATTTATTATAATTCACTGTAAATATATTTAATGAAATCCAAACACATAACTAATACATTAATTTTATTAGAAATATATATTTTTTTATTATACAAAAAAAACAAAACAAATCAATGCCATTGTATGAATTGCCAGAAAGAGAGAGAGAGAGAGAGAGAGAGAGAGAGAGAGAGAGAGAGAGAGAGAGAGAGTTTTCATATTTGAAAAACTTGTTATTAATAAATAAAAGCAAAAATTAAATAAAAATTTCATTATTTTTTTATTATTATTATTATTAACTTCAAAGTGCGAAAAAATGTGTTATGAATTTCAATTCAAAAAAAACCATTTTTTAATTTTAAATATCATATATACTGTTATAAGCATATAATTTATTATGAAATGATAAAAATTATTTTTCTATCCAAACAAACAACAAAAAACAACAAAAAATAAATATTTTTTTTTGGATATACTCTATACTATAGTATTTATAGAAACTTTATATATATAAAAAAAATCAGTTATGAATCACATCCCACACACCTCCCGATCCTACAGTTATAGATAGGACTTATTTTTCATAACAGTCATAATCATCACACCATTATAATCAAGGATCTGGCTGTCAATTACTAGGAGAGCTCAAAAGCTTAGGGATCCTAAACCATACATACAGTACAGTATATATATATATATCCGGTGGTAAAAAACAAGTCATACAATATTTTAATGAGACATTTTCATACCATCAAAAAAAATAATACTGTATAATATAGTAAATTATATTTATTAGTATACATATTAAATGTCTATTACACTATTTGAATGTATGAGAAAACTAGTTGTCAAATGCATAGTGCTATTTGAAAACATTGATAACACAATATATATACTATACTGTACTGTACTATACTATCCAAACATTATTATATGTTTTTAAATAATAATAATACAATACAATATAACATGCAATAAGTTAATAGTATAGGGCAATTTAGGTGGTGGTTAGATAATGGTCATAACTGTTAGCCCACTATTTTTTGTGTATTGTGGAGGTCTACTGTCCTCAAATGAAACAAATATATATATATATACAGTATATAGACGACAAGGTGGGCACCTTTATCATTATTATCTTTCTGTGACTATACCTTCAAACAGTACAGTATGGCCTGGGAATCGCATCACTTGATTACAAGTGGTGCTACTGCTGCTGCTGCTGTCGATGGGGGTGTGGGTATTGAGTGAGTGGTGGAGGAGGGGGTCATTATTGTTATTATTATGAAAAGCAATGAATTAATTGTATGGTGAGATTCATATCTACAGTAGTGATGCCATATACTATATACTGTACATACAGTAACTGTCATTAAAGTGATAGATAGAGGACATGGAGGAGACGGTAAACTAAAGAGAGAAAGAGAGAGTGGGGGTAATCGTAAGTGACAGTTGAGTTTTGTCAGGTAAAACGGCACCCGCGTGCCAGAGTCACCATCAATCTATACTGTATATACAGTATATATACATAAGCACACACACACACACCGGTAGATATTGGTGTAGTTGTGTGTGTTGTTGTTGTTGTTTCACTAATGGTTATTGTTTTGTAAATACATAGGCAATTGTAATAATCATTTTCATCACAAAATAATAATAATAATAAATAGTTGATTGTCTGTCTATAGATGTGATTCATGGCACACATACATACAAATACTGTATACATTATATAAGTACCGTACATTAAGGTAGGTATGAGCTATGGGTCCGGTGGGTCGCGTGTATGAAGCGTGTGTGTGTGTATATATGAAGTACTGTCTGACGGTTCCCATTGATTGCATCCCCAAAACAACAGTTTACAATCACACACACACATATACATACAGTTCCTCATGTAAATTGTCAGTATAGTACAAGTAACAAAATATTAGAAAGAGAGAGAGAGCTCAGGGATGTGATTTTTATGATGTATTAGGTGAACACCGGCAGCTGTAAGGAAGTCCATTGATGGCAATCATCTATTTATAAGTCAATACTTTTTATTTTTTTTCTGGTATATACTACTATATATACAGTATATGATGCCTATTAAGTAATAAAACTATAGACAATAATATCTAACTATCTGCCGGGTGCTCTCACTCTCTTACAGCTCATTATTATTATTATTGAAACTATGTGTGCTTCACTAATCTACCGGTGCTGCAGCCAACTAAAAACTGATTGATAAATGAGAGTTATATATATATACTGTATATGACTTTTATTGTCATTCATTCATTCATTGAATAATAACCAATAATAATAATTATTATTATTTGTTGGTAACAATGATTTTTCACAACACACACACACACACACATATATATATATATATATATATATACATCCATATATACATCAATTGTTTGGTTCATATACCGTATAATAACAATTGATACCAAAACAATAGTAATAACAATAACGAGACAATCAATATTAATATTGTTGTTGTTGTTGTGTTTTGATCATCCGTTTGGATCACATTTTAAATTATTACTATAACTATCAAATAGTAATAATGATAACTATGCAAAAAATAATACCTAACTGTGCCTTTACTCACTCTCTCTATACTTTGTATATTAAATATAAAGTCTGTGACAGAAGGGTGCGAACTGGTTTTTGCTTAATATCTCTATAACTAATTGAGCTAGATCAATAAAAATTTTATGAGAAACATGGAATCCTGGGACGTATAACTTAGTATAGTTAGTTTTTATAGATTTAAGCTTATGTAGCTAAGCACCGGTAGGTGCCATATCTCTAAAACTATAATAAATATCTAAATTCTGATAATGTGAATTTAAACTAGGTGAAAATTCATTAGACACGTGTTTCAGTAATTTTTTAAAAAATTAATAAATTTTAAACAAAAAGAGAAAAATGTAAAATTTGTGATATTTTGATATTTTCTAGGAAAAAAGTGTCAAGGTATTTTGTTATGAAATTAATCTATTATTATTTGTTATTTTATTAGGAATAATTATTCTATTTACAATTTTTAATTATCATGCTTAGTTTTTGAGATATTAAAAGATAAACATTTTTACTATTATATAAATTTAGTAACAAATATAATTAATAAAATTTTATAAGAAAAAATTATATAATGGTAAAAATGTTTTTTTTAATATCTCAAAAACTAAGCATGATAATTAAAAATTGTAAATAGAATAATTATTATATAAAATAACAAATAATAATAGATTAATTTCATAACAAAATACCTTGACACTTTTTTCCTAGAAAATATCAAAATATCACAAATTTTACATTTTTTTGCTTTTTGTTTAAAATTTATAATTTTTTAAAAAACACACACACACACATATATATATATATATATATATAAATTCACATTATCAGAATTTAGATATTTATTATAGTTTTAGAGATATGGCACCTACCGGTGCTTAGCTACATAAGCTTAAATCTATAAAAACTAACTATACTAAGTTATACGTCCCAGGATTCCATGTTTCTCATAAAATTTTTATTGATCTAGCTCAATTAGTTATAGAGATATTAAGCAAAAACCAGTTCGCACCCTTCTGTCACAGACTTTATATATATAAGCAATTGACAAACAAACAAAAAATAGTTTCAATTAATTATTTATAAGATTTTTTGTGTGTATCTATCAATTGGTTGGTCAGTAGTAATAGTAGTAATACTACCGTATTATTAGCAGCGCTTGAATATTTGAATACATGTGTGTGCCATATATATATATATGTATATTTGTATTATTTTTTTATCTTTTAGTTTATTTTTTATATATAATATAATTATTTTATTTGGTTAGACCATTAATTTGGGACTGACCTTAAATAGTCGGTGGCTTTTTCGGCTCTCTTTTCGGTATCGTTTGTCGGGTCTTCATGTTTTAGTAGGACATCCGTCGATAGTAACTGTAGTTCACAGCCTTTATTCACCTCTCGTGTCAGTTCAATGTATAGCTAACAGAAAGAGAGAAAAAAATTATTTAAAAAATGAGATCAAATATTATTTAAGATTATATTTTTTTCAAAAAAAAAACGTTTTATAATATATTTTTTTGTGTATTTAGAAATATCAAACATCAAAAAAACTAAATTATCGATTAATGGATAGTAAAATCAAAAAAATAAATAAATAAATATGTGTAATGCAATAATGATAATACTCTAACAGTAGTAATATTAGTAATAATAATAATTATTATTATTATAATCTCCCAAAAAAATTAATGGCAATAACCAACAAAAAAAAGAAAGAAAAGAAAGAGTAGCAAAAAAATAACTAAAAATAACAGAAAAAACTAAACCAAAAGAGAAAAAACCAGGAATTGATTGGCAAAGACACAGCCCTTTCCCCAATACACACACACTTAGTGAGTGAGAGAGAGAGAGAGAGAGAGAGAGAGAGAGAGAGAGAGAGAGAGAGAGGAAAACAACTATCCCTTCCTATTACAACAACAACATCCCAATCACCTCAACATAAAAAAATAAAATCTGAAACAAAATTATGACAGATATGTAATGTTATCTATAATAATCATCTCTTCAAACTGCTCTCTCTCTCTCTCTCTCTCTCTCTCTCTCTCTCTCTCTCTCTCACTCTATATATTATATATATATATATATATATATATATATAAATTATAAACTATTCATACATCCAGGCCCTTTAAGATACATGTGTCAGTGCCCTATCAATACACACACACACACACACACACACACACACACACACACACACACACACACACACACACACACACACACACACACACACACACACACACGATCTCCTAATTTGAGGCACTGGTAGTCTTTGCCCTCAAAATAATAATAATAATAATCTATTAAATGAAAGGCACACTCATCTGGAAATTAAAGCACAAAATATATGTATTAAATATCGATTTAATCCTATTTATGTATTTTTATTTGTGTGACACATATTAGTTTAGTTAGTAAATTATATATATATACTATATATATATATTTATATATATTATAAGTATTTATTAAATATCTTTTAATATATATCTATCATATATATATATATACTGTATATACTAAATATGTATTTTAATTAATATTTTTCGTTTAGAAAATTATAAATATATATTTTGATTTATTTGATTACTAGAATTATATTATATATATATATATTAATAGTTTATTGAAACAAATATTATTTATTTGAAATCATAGATAATTTTTCCTCTCATACAACAAAAATTTATGATTTATGTATTTTCACAGTTAAAACAAATACCGTATTAAATATAATATTCAATTTAATTTTATTCAATAAATGAAATATTTTATTTTTTGTTTAAATTTTTTTTAGTTATATTTACGATGAAAGGATTAACACAAATATCCCATTTATTTATTAGTATTTATTGTATACATAATTATAATAAATTAAATAATATTTTAAATCAATAAAAAAAACTATTTATTAAAATTAAAAATTCATAGAGTACCTAGTATATATATATATATGTTTGTATGTATATATATTATATGTATATTTATGTGTGTGTTATCAATGTACTAGATACATAATTTAAGTATAAATCATTTTTTAAAAAATAAAATAAATTTTATTATTAATATTAATATTTAAGCCTTTTATTGTATAATCATTATATATAATCAATAGATTATTATTATTATGATTATTATTAAAGAAAATCCTATTATAAATTTATTTTATTATTATATTTAAAATAAATCATCAATTTATACATACACAGAAAAATTTAAATACATTATTATATTTTTGTTAAAAAATTGCTAAATAAAAGTAAAATTTTTTGTTAACCTGAAATTACCTTTATTTTAGTTTTTCATTATTAATTATAATTTATGTAATCATTAATATCCAAAAAAAATTAATATATATATATTTAACATTAGTTGAAGATCTAAATGTTTAGTCAACTATAAAAATACATACAAAATTGTTTTAAACTTTTATTAGTAATGATAATAATAATGTTAATTGTTTTTTGTTTTGAAAGGTTTATTGTAACTGTTATTTAGACTATAATTTTCAGTTTTTTTTGACAAAATGTGTGAAAGTTTTTTGTTTGTTTATTAGTTGAAAGTAATTTTTCAATTTCAAAATTTTAGTTAAACAAATACACTGTTAATATAATAATAATAATAATAATAATATTGATAATAATATTATAACTGTGTGTTTGTTTAATCACCTCAAAAATTGTTTTGACATTTAGGTTTTTTTGTGTGTGTGTGTGTGTAATATTATTGACAACTATAATAAACTAACAAATAAAATAAAATTATTGCTTAAATATCTATTAATATATAAATTTCAATTTTATAGGTTAATTAATAGGATTGTAAACTAATAATCATTTTTTTTATAAATTTTTAATCTTAATAGTTATCAGTGGAAAAAAAACTAATACACTGTATATATATATGTTTCATATAATTTTTAATATATTTCATGTCAATTGGTTTTTTTATTATTATTATTGAATGATGATGTCTAATGAAAAGTGAAACATTGAAAATAATAATAATAATAATAATTAATATTTGTTATTAATGAGAAACTCAAAAAAACATGTGTGAATTTTTGTTTTGATAATATATATAAAAAATAAATAAATAAAAATCACAAACAATTAATGCCAATCAATACACAACAATAAATACAAATCAAATCAATTGAATTAATGTAAAAGATTTTTTTTGTTGAAATTTTCAGATGACATATAAATGCATTGAAAAATGTTATTTTTTTCGTTTGAAATTTATTAGGTATTGAATATAACAAATCTATTGCAAAACAAATGCAATTCAATAAAATTCAATTCAACTATAAACTGATAATAATAATAATAATAGTAATAATGTTTAGTTTACAATATATGAAATCTATATATTAATTAAAAATAATAATAATAATAATAATAATCATAAGTTAATTGTGTATTAAAAACACTTTAAGCCATAGAAAAACAACTTATTATTATTATATTACATGAGAGAGGGAAAGTCATGTATAAATATTATATATATATATATATATGAAAAATATTTTTCAATAGCAATCATCATTACTATTATTATTATTATTAACAAATATCACAACAATAACAACAACAAAAAACATCATTATAATCATCAAATAACAGCAACGAAAAATTAATTAACTATTTTAATGAATTTATTTATTTATTTTTATTATTTAAAAAAATTATCTAGTTCGTGTACTTAAAACATTGATAAAAAATATTTTCTTAGTAATACATATTATATTACATTATATACTTTTAAAAAAAACATATTATTATAATTATAWATATATATATATATATTGATGACTTATAAAATAAATAAATAAATAAAAATTAATTTCTATTGTATTCAATTATATTATTATACAAAAATAATTATTACTCCTATCAATGCTATCAATTGTTAGTATTGTTATTTTGTATTACATATATATATATATATATATATATATAGATACTATTATTTTAAATTTTATAAATAATTTTAACAATACACAATTTAACTGTAACTTATTAATTTAATTATTTTTTTAAAAAAAATAATATTTTAAATATAGGTACTATATTTTGTATATATATATATATAAATATATAAACTAAATAATATAAAATAAAATAACCTTGAGCCCTGAAATAAAAGCATCATTGAGCAATTATATGATAATTATAAATTTGTATTATTATTATTATTAATCATTAAAAAAATATTTAACTCAATTTATATATTAGCCAAACTTCATGATTATAATATTAAAATAATTTATAWATATATATATATGTATAACAATACTGTATAATGAAATGCAAATATCATATATATATAAAGAATAAATTGTTGAAAACATTTTGACAGATTTTATTATTATTATAAAAACATATAATAATAACAAAAATACATAATATTTTAAATATATTATAAAACTATACCAGTATTTTAAATAATAGGGTGTGTGTGTGTGTGTGTGTGTGTGTGTGTGTTATAAAAACCCATATATTATTAATATAAATAATATTATATTTTCATAATTAATATGTATATATATATGTTTGTATTATATATGTATTTAATATTTTTAAAAAACTAGAGCTTCACTTTGAATTGCATAAATTAATTGAAAATTTTTTACATTTTTACAGATTAAATATAATAAAAATTAAAAACTTTATATTTATTCGTTATGAATGCTTTAAGTAAAAATTTTTTAAATAATAAATAGCAATGATTGCACTTTAATATAAATATATAAATTATTTTATTTATATTTTATTTGCTAATAGGTATTTGAATATAAGGTTTCAATTAATGTGTGTAAAAAAATTAAATATTTCAATTTAATTATAAGTTTTAAAACAATATTATAATATATTATATATATTGAAATATATTAATATAATATTAAAACAATATAAAACTGATTTAATTACAATACTTCAATGTGTGTGTTTATCAAAAATATTAGTAATTAATTGTAATAAATTATTTTCAATGCATTTTATATATATATATATATATAATAATTAAATTAATTTTTACAAAATAATTTTTTAATGTTAAATCAATTGTTTTTTTAAATATAAAAACACAATAGCAGATGATTGAGTAGTAAAATAAGTAATATATTAATATAAACATATATATATATATAATATTTTTATTGTTTTTTGTGTGCAAACTATTTATATAATTAATAGTCTCTATGAGCTAATTGTTATATTAACTCCTATTGTTATATAAATTCATATAACATATAAATTATTTTTAAAAAATCATATAAATTATTACAAAAAAATCGTATGAATTATAAAAAAATATTTTTTTAGTAAGAAAAATAATTAATCAAATTTTTTTTTGCAAATATATTTTCTATAATATATATATATATATATATATATATATATATATTATAAACAATAATATTTACTTAATAAATAATTAATTAATAATATGAAATATTTTTTTTTGATTATAAATTTTGGCTGAAGTTATGGTTAAATTGTAGCCCAAAAACATTCAACAAATCATAATATTTCTGACCAAACAAACAAAAAATTAACGATTAAAACAATAAATTAAAAAAAACTTCAATAATATAGTTAAATAGTTACATATTTTTAACAGAAATATTAAACTAAAAAATTTTTTTTCTCATTAATTAAAATAAATCGTTTCAAATCAATTTTTTAAAAAAACATTTAATGATATCATAATATATGTTTTTTTGTTAAATTAAATTATTTTTCTAATTTAAATAAATATATATTTAGGTTATCTTCAAAGTATTAATTTTTTTTGATGAAAGAAAAATAGAAAACAAAATTATATATTTATATATATATATAATTATATTATTTTTCATCAATAAATAAAAATAATATTTTAAACACTAATAATAATGAGGCAAAAATTTTGTAGCAAATAAAAAGTAAAAACTATAAGAAAAATTTGCATAAATATAAAACCAATGCTAAAATCTATTGATTGATTCACACTTCAAAAAAAACAAATAAAAACTAAATAAAAAAAATGAAAACAAAAATATTTAGTTTTAAATTAGATTTTTAATGCATAGAAAAAATATATATTCAAATTTGGATGAATTAACAGTAAAAATGAGTTTTTTTTGTATGAAAAACATTAATTTATTTTATGATTTTCTATATATATATATATATATATATATATATATATTTAGTTGAAAAATGTCTCATTTAAATAAAAATGATTGATTTAAAAGATTTGTCTCCCATTTTTAGCAATGATATAATACTAATAATTATAATATAAAAGCAACAAAAAAATATGTGTATAAAAATAACACTTTTTTTGATAATATTATATGTATTTTTTGATGTAATGTATTACTTGAATACATTAAGTTTTTCCTCTCTCTCTCTCTCTCTCTCTCTCTCTCTCTCTCTCTCTCTYTCTCTYTCTCTCTCTCTCTAATTTAATAAATATGTTTTTTATTTGTTTGTTTGTTTTTTCAATCATCAAATCATTTTCAATTATAAACTTAATATAACTGTTAACATATCAATTGGTTTCAACAACAAAAAAAACATTGAAGAAAATGTTTGAGTAATTTAATTAAATTTTTTGATATATTAATATTTAAAAAACATTTATTACTTAAATATTACTGATATTATTGTTAAAACAGTGAAAAATTTCAATTATTAAAAAACTATTGATATATATATATATAGTATTATTGATTAATCAATAGATAATTATTATTTTGTTTAGTATTGTTATAATTTTCAACATTGAATATCATTTATTAAAAACAAACAAAAGAAAATTCAAATATATATACAAATTAATGATGAAATTATTATATATTTCAAAATTATTTTCAAAAACATTATCAATCGCTGATAGATAGTAAAAAATTATTGTTATTTATATTAGTTATTTATACAATAATATTTTTGTACAAATAAATAACAAACAAAAAAATAATTATAATATTATTAGTATTACATGCGATTTCTCTTAAAAAAGATTGAATTTTTACTTTTTAAAAAAAACAATTCAATTGATTGATTATTTTTATTATTATTAAAATTAAAAAATTTTTAATAATGTCCTTAACACAAGTGGTTTTCATAGTTTAAATAACTTTAATATACAGTATATATATAATAAACTAAATACAATAATATATATATATTTTGTTGTAAATTATCATATAATATAATATTGTATATTATATGCTTATTGTTGAAATTATAACAATAATTGAAATTGAAATTTTGTTATTTTTTGTTATTATTTGTTTGCTGGGTATTCAACAACAAACTGTATTTGTTAGTAGTTTTTTTTGTGTGTAATTTATTATTTATTTTTTTTTATATAAGATGAATGAGAGTGTAAAATGAAAAATATTATATATATATAGTTTTTTCATAATAACAATCATTCAATTCACTGTCAATTATAATAATAATAATATAATACTGTTTTTAATATTACTTTTTGTTGTTGTTATTGTTTCAGATTTCACAAACTTTTACTTTTCTCATATCAATACTGTACTTGAAATACATATTTATTTATTTTTGTTGATTATTTGTTATTAATATTTTGTAATATTTTGTTGGTATATATATATATATAATATCTATTTTACATTTAGGTAATCAAACATATAATAGTTTTATTTATACTTAATTTTTRTKWKTGTGTTGATATTTGAAGATAACTGACCCAAACATTTTTTCAGTATCAAACATATATACAGTAAAAACATTACATTACTAATCATTACCAAACAGTACAAAAGGGTTGGCCATTAGTTTTTTTTTTGTTATTTGAGAGTGAAAATAAATAAATTGTATGCAAAAAAAATCATTTTATTTTTTTGTTTGTTTGAATACAATTGTGAGTTTGTATGATAGTAACAACCAAAAAAAAATCATGTTATGTATCAATCAATTTTTTGTTTCATTATTATTATTATTATTATTCACATATATATATATCTCACTATATTTTATCGCACATTTAGCGCACCTTTCAATTGCCTAATTGTATCAAAAAATTTTGATATTTTTGATTTTTATGTTACAATTTTGTTTTGTATTGTATTAGATATATAGATATAGATATATATACTGTATATTAATTGAGACCCATCATAATAAATTTGCACATTTTATACTGTTATATACAATTAATATACATATTTTTTGTTATATATATATATATATAAATATATAAGATATCTACAAAAAATTATTTGATTGAAGTTTCTATACACTTATACAGTTTATTGTTTTTCAAAAAAAAAAACATTTTTTCCCATTCAAACTGTTGAATATATTATTTTTTTTAAAAAACTATTTGATATAATATACAAATACAAAAAAAAAATATTTATTTTTTTTGGTTCATTTTTATTTGTATGAGCTATTAATCTTTGATGTGATGTTTGATTTTTTTGATATGTCTATTGATTATTGTCTGTCACCCACATTGACTGCTATAGTGTAGGAAAGGTATGCCTACTCTCACTCATTGTTGTTGTTGATCTCCATAAGCCAACAATACTACTCTTCCCAATCAATTTTGTTTTCATATGGGATTAGTTGGCCATAAATGGATATTGAAATATACATAATAATAATAATAATAATTTTTTATCAAAATATATATATATATAATATTTCACAAAACTAGATAATAATACAAAAATTTTACATACTTTACATAGACTGTATGATTAATATATTAATATTAATTGCTAAAAATGTAAAATTATATTATTATCATTAAACTAATACATTTTTTTAAAACTGGTAAAAAAATTTATGAATATATTTATTAACATTATTATTATTTATTTAAATAAATTTTTAATAAATATAATAAATTATTATAATAATACCAACAAAAATATTAATTCAAATATTAAATATGTAAAGAGAGAGAGAGAAGAAAAAATATAATCTGATTTATTTGATTATTATTAATACGATTTCAACAAAATTTTTTTTATTGTTGTTGAGTTGAGAGATGGACTTAATGGGGGAAAAATTATTTTTAATAAGGAGGTGGAGGTGTAGTATATGTATATACTGTTTATGTTATAGGGTTAGGTCATCATCATTATAATCATCATCAAAATTGGACTGGTATGTGGTATATGTGTGCTCTATGCTAATGATGGTGATGATGGTAATGGGCGGACAGGTATATAATAATAATACTAAACATAACGGTGCGCTTAGCTGCTGCACTATTTACATATGTTTACTATTATAATAAAATGCTTATAATATATATATATATATTGTATATACAGTTTATCAGTATTTTTATAGTAAAAAAATAGCAACAAAATAATATTTACTGTAATATAATATAATAATAAAATACAATACAATAAATAACTGTTGTTTGTATGTATGTGTTTGAGGACAAACATAAATATGAATTAAATTAATAATAATAATAATAATAATAATAATAATAATAATAATAAATATGTTATATACAAAATAAAATAACATTATAAAAGTAAAAATATAATAATAATAATAACTAATGATTAAAATATAAATAAAATTAATTTTTCTTAAATAATAATAATCTAAATATTAAATATAATAAATAATATTATGGGAAAAAATCTTCAACTCTTTATTTTTTGTTGATATTAAATATAATCAAAAAAATATAAAAAGATATTATTTGTGTCATGAATTAAATTAAATTCAAATATATATTAATATATTATAATTATTATTATTATTACATAGCATAAAAATCTCATATACTTGAACATAACTTATAATAATGAAATAGATATATACATTATATAAATGCATTTTTGTTGTTAAAACCATTGTTTTGTGGATAATCTCAACAAAGAGAGAGAGAGAGAGAGAGAGAGAGAGAGAGAGAGAGAGAGAATAGAGAATAACATATAAAACAACAAATATCTCATTTAATTGTGTGAAAAATATTTTCCAATTAAATATAATAATAATAACAACAAATAATAACATCAAGTATTCAATGATAGAGAGAAAATGAAATGAAATTAATAGAAAAAAATGAAATTAAATAAAATCACAATTTTTTTTTTGTTAGTTTATGTTTTTAGTTTCACTATCATTCAGTATTCATGTATTGTTAGGTAAAAATGGGAGGAAAGGAAAGGGCTATCATATCTTGAAAAACTTTTTATTTTTTATTTTTAGGGGAAAGTTATTTAATATTATTTCCAAATAGTATACATACAGACAYACATACTATCCTAATATATCATAATATACTCCACCTTATACTTGAATAGCCAGATCTCTCTCTCTCTCTCTCTATTAAAAATGATAGCAAAAACAATAASAACAAAAACMAAAAAAATCGGACATTCCTTCACATACATTGAATACCAAAAAAAAAATTTATAATAAATTTTTACTGTTATTTAAATATATCTAATATTTTTTTATTATTTTAATAAAACTCATTTTGTTATTAGTATTGTGTTTATGTTTGAAATATGCAAAATAAATTACTATTTTTTTAATAAAAATATGTGAATAATTACTATTATATATATATATATATATATATATATATATCATTTTTTTGCGCAATCAATAAATAATATACATTTTTTCTGTATGTTTATATAATAATACAAATTATTAAAATATTTTTTGATTTTGTATACAAAAATTATTAAAGATTATACTTATGGATAATAGTATAGAAAATTTACAAAACAATATGCACTTAATTTTTTTTTTTTTGATTTTAATACAAATATTTCAACACATTAGATATGAGATAATAATATCAACTAATTTTATAAAAGTATATATATTTTATTTTAAACAAAAAATATATATTCACATAAATCAATAGAAAATATTATTATTATTATTATTAATCATAACATATCTAACTGTAATTATTTTTATACTGTAAAATAACTTCAAATACGTGTTATATTTTATACAATATTTGTTTTTTTTATAAATATTTAAATATTTCATTATTTATTGTGTCATTTAGTTTAGTTAAAAACAATTAGATATAATTGTTTGATAATTAGATTCAATGGTCAACAACAACAACAAAAACATAGCTATTATTATTGGTATAATTTAGTAATTTATTTAAAAAAAATTATTTATATTATTAATTAATAACATTTGTTGTCAACACATATATCATCCTTGAAAAAAATATGTAAAATTATTTATTTTATTTTATTTTTGTTAATGTTTGTTACTGTAATAATAACAACAATTATCTTTTATTTAAAAATATAAAATAATTTTTATTAATAATTTTATCGCTTATTTATTTATACTTTAATAATAATAATAAAGTTATGGAAATTTTTTTACAAAATAGTTATAAAAATAAATATTATAACAAACTATTATTTATGAGTATAAATGCTATTTAATATTATTATTATTATTTATTATATTAATATTTCAATTGAACAATACAATTGAAACGATAATAATAATAATAATGAAAATAAAGTTTTTTTTGTGATTATCGATTAGATACTAATTGTATTCATTCATATAATGTATTTTAATTTATATTATAATATAAATTTAAAATATATAGGAGGAGAGGCTATTAATTATAATATTTTTCACATTTTCTTCATATATGAAAAATGAAACTCAAATTACAAGCAAAACAATTGAAAGTTATAGTTATAAATAAATTTTTAAAACAAAACAAAAAAAATAAAATACTTTTTTTTCTTATAACTATTGCTTCATTTGAAAATATAATAAATATATTATCAAAAAATGAAAAAAAGTTTTTTTCCCAAACAATGAAAATATGTTAATAATGTTAATAATAATAATACTATTAATTTGATAAATGATAATAAAACAGATTCGCTTTAAGTATATATACTGTATATACACAGTATATATATATATATAAAACATTTATAAAATCTATAATCTGGATAATTTTGATTTTATTTATCATAGTATTATTATTATATAGTATTTTATATACTAGTATATTACTGTACAATACAATTTAAATGAGGTTTTAAATCATTGATTGATTGATATCTAATTTGATGTACTATTAAACCCGATAACTATTTTAAAAAATGAGATCACAATTACATATACTATACACCATAGGGATTGATAGGTTAGGTGTGTATATATGTGTGTGTGTGTGTTAGTGAGTTAACCTGTTTGATATATATACCTATATAAGTGTATAATAATAATAATAATTTTGTTTAAATCATTAAAATAAAAATTGTTAAAAAATTTTATCATCAAATAGTTTTTGATTGCATCGTTAAAATTTACTATAAGTTAACGTTAAAAATCTTCAAACATTACAACTACTACTTCTAACATAATAATTATATATATATAGTTTGAAAATATAATTTAAATATATATTTTTTAAAAAAAAATTTTAACTTAAACATTATTCAAAGATCTCATGATAAATTTTTTCAAAATATTAAAATGTATTATTATTATTAAGATCATAGAAAAATCATTAAATAAAATATTTAGTAAATTATAATTATTGGCTTATAAAATAAAAAAACATTTTTATCGATAGTAATGCTCTAGTATTATATTATATATATATATATATTATATACACCTGTATATTATAATATATATTTATTTTGATTATCCCTTTTACTTTTTTTTGTTTTAAAATATAAAAAAAACAATGATAACAATCTGTTTAAAATTTTTTAGTAGTTATTATCAATAATAATAATAACAACAACAAAATTATATAATTAAACAAAAATCAGTTTATTTCTAATTTTATTACATGATTT
Organism: Oppia nitens; assembly: GCF_028296485.1. Taxonomy (NCBI): domain Eukaryota; kingdom Metazoa; phylum Arthropoda; class Arachnida; order Sarcoptiformes; family Oppiidae; genus Oppia; species Oppia nitens. The sequence goes on from NW_026533250.1 coordinate 5,594,819, forward strand.
AATATATATATATAATACAATAATCTAATTGTTTATGTGTTGACCATTAGTTTTTTAACGAGTATTTTACAACTATTATTTATTTAATATATAGTATATATATATATATATATTAATATGTGTATTATGTTTATTCAATTGTGTATTCAATAACAAGTGTTTAACAACTATAATAATAATAATAATAATTTTGTTTATTTATTTTTTTAAAAAATCAATTCAAACTAGCACACACTCACACACATACACACACATGCATACTATACATACATACACACACATAGACAAACTGTTATACATGTATACATACATAAAAAAATTTTATATCGATATAATATAGTGGGTATCGTAGATAGATACCTGTGCCAAGATTTATAGGAAAACTTAAAATAAATATTTAATTTATGTCTGAAAAATAATTTGGATCTCTCTCTCTCTCTCTCTCTCTCTCTCTCTCTCTTTCTAACAAAAAACAACAACAAATAAATTAATGATATTAGAAACACAAAAAAGCACTGGTTTTTCATAATAAATATAGAAAAATACGAAACAACTAAAAAATTAAAATAATAATAAAATAAATAAAAGCATTTTCTCTCTCTCTCTCTCTCTCTCTCTTTCTTAATAATTTCAATTATATGTAATTTTTTTTATTAGTTTTGTTTTTTAATTGTATGTTTCTTTTTCATCTCTCAGAGCACATACACATACATACATGTATAATATATATATATATATATATATATATATACATTCAATGCAAACCCTTTTTACATATATACGTATAGTATATATATATATATACTGTACAAACAACACATTAAGGGATGACCTCAAAAATCCCAGTGCTCTCACTCGGAGCCAAATATCTATGTCGGACGGGGACCACGCCTTAGGCAGAGGTATAGTCATCGCCAAAGATTCAGGAGAAGCTGTACTTAATTTTATTTTAAATATTAAATAATAATAATAAATAAAATAAAGTCTCTCTACTTTTTTTTCTTACTTAACTCTCTCTCTCTCTCTCTCTCTCTCTCTCTCTCTCTCTCTCTCTCTCTCTCTATCCTATCTATACCTTCATATTATTATAATTATTGATAATAATTATTGGCACCACTGCCTAAACTACCTAACCTAACCAACACTCACTTTTTTGCTGCACACAGGTATGCCATTTAAAACAAAAAATAAATAAAAGATATTATAACTGTATAATCCATATCTGTCTTTCAAATATTATTATATACGTGTATAACTGTTTCAATGAGGGAAAAGTAGTCATATCTAGTCATTACCTACCAGTGCTCTGGATTCTTTGGCATTTTAATTGTCTAATAATTTAATTGTTGTTATTTTTATTTAGTTTGTTTGTCACACACATGCCATACAATTAGAGAGAGRGAGAGAGAGAGAGAGAGAGAGAGAGAGAGAGAGAAAATATAGGAATCTCTACAATAAATTGCATATAAATTAGAAAATTACTGTATATTATAATATGTGATATAATATTTACATTATATGGATATTAATGAGATTAATAAATGTTATAATAATAATAAATTTAATAAAAATAGAAAAAATAAATAAATAAAAATCTATTGATTTTTATATAAATATTTTTCGCATTTTATATATTGATTATACATTTTGATAACATTTACACAGACATAGACACATATATATATATATAAATTGATTTACATTTTTCTGATTTACAAATAAAATAAAAAAATTATTTAAAACACATACAAAAATTTTATATTCAATATATATATGATACAATAAAAAATAAATAAAAGTAATAATACCATTAAACTTGTTATTAGTGTTTGTATGGATTAATAGAAAAATTGATTATTTTATTTAGTTATTTATTTATTTTTTTTTTTTTTTTTTTGAAAACTGGATTTTATCATAAAATAAATTTAAATACACTTGAAATATACACTGAAAAAAGTGTTTTGTTTTTAAAAATTTTAAAATTCAATTTTTCGCTTATTTTTTTTAATTCAACAAACGATTCATCCATTAGACAGACAATAATCAAATGGTATTTAGGTTTTTTGGCTATCAATTAGGTTTATAATAGTTTAGTTATATATATATATATGTGGTTAGCATTAAGTAAATCCTAAATCAAAATCTAACAGCACCTGTAATTTGATAATTGACAAAAAAATAATAATTTGTTGCTAATGGCTAATAATACAGTATATATAAGCGACACAAAAATATTTTCATACTATATATAATTGTATAATTTAATACATATACATATTTAGTTTCAAATTGCTTAGTTTGAAAACAAATATTTAATTATTATTATTTTCTTTAAATAAAAATTTGGATTAACTAAATAAAAACATGCTATTGATAAATAATTAGAGAGAGAGAGAGAGAGAGAGAGAGAAAGAGAGAGAAAGATAGGTGTTTTTTAAAACACTTTGATAGTTAAAAACCAATTTAGTTTCAATAATTAAAAAAAATATGATTGCATCAAAATAGATTCAATGAAATAAATTGCTATTTAATTTTTTGAGTCAATATTTATAAAATAAAATTTCATCTCTTTATATATATATATATATATATAGATATATAGATATATAGTAGATACTATATATGAAAATCGTTTAAATTAAATATATATATATATATATATATATATATTTATTGCATATATAAATACTAATAAACAGTTTTTAATAAAACATGTATTTACTACTAATACTTAACTCAACTAAATAAACCCAAATATTTTAATAGTTAACAAAAAACAAGGCTTTTTTAATTATGTGCCCCCAAAACATTTGCACTTCACTTATACATTCAATATATATATATATATATATATAAAATATATATTATAGTATATCTATTGATACATTGATTTTTATGTGTGTGTGTTTGTATATATATGTATATACATTAAGAGAGTAATAAAACAACAAAAATGTTTTTTTAAAACTAATATAATAATTAGTAAACAAATAAATCAATTCACAAATTAAAAAAAAATAAAATAAAACAACAATAAAACAAATTAACACCAAAAAAAAACTAATAACATTTATAATAAACTATTTGTTTCAAATGAGGGGGGGCTATCATTGGGGGTATAATAATAATATTGCTTTCACTACTAAAGAGGAGTTAATATATATATATATATATGTATATCAATGATAATAATAATAACAATAATACTACTAATAATACTGTATATAGATAATCAAATTTGTAGTAATTTTTTTTATTATAATTTTTATTACTGTATTTCGATATATTTTAAATTATTATTATAAGATAATAATAATAATACTAAAAAAAATAAATGATACTAATTATTATTATGAAATTGTGCCGATCGGCAGATCCTTATCAAATAGGCGCTCATGTAGTTTTTGGTGTGGTAGGTTTGTGTGTGTGTGTGTGTGTGTATGTATGTGTGTATAACTACCCAAACTAATCGACAACAAATTTAACAAAATATTTATCATTGTCTCTCTATATGTGTTTTAAATGGATATTATTATTATATATTAAACTAAAAATTTCAAATATACATATAATTACACTTTTTTAAAATTAAAAAATAAAATTATAACTTTTTGCTTAACAAAAACAATGCCATCTAAACAACAGTATAATGAGAGAGAGAGAGAGAGAGAGAGAGAGAGAGAGAGAGAGAGAGAGAGAGAGATAAAATAAATAGAAATATAATTATAATAAATAATTAGATTTTGTTTGAGAGAGAGTGAAAGTATTAAAACAACGAAAAAATATTGTAGTTTTTTTAAACTAAAAAAATTTAAATATTATAACACTTTTACTTATACTTTATTAATAATAATAATAATAATAATAATAATAACAATAATGTTATGATTTTCTTAGTATTTATTTAATAATATTTTTTTCATTATCACAACAAAAAATCTCTGAATAATATGTGTGTGTATATAATGAAAACAATATTATTATTTATAATTTTTTTATATAAGTGTGTAAATTGTATGTTAGCAAAACTTTTATTTAAATTAAATCAAATTCAAACACACACATAAAAGTTTTATTTTTATTAATAAATTATATATACTGTATATATATATATTTTAATACAATATTGCTTAACATATTTTTATTGTTGAAGAGATAGTGAGTGAGTGAGAGAGAGAGATAGAGAGAGAGAGAGAGAGAGAGAGAGAGAGAGAGAGAGAGAGAGAGAGAGAGAGAGAGTGAATTGAAATAAAAAATCAAATATTAAATACAATATAACTGTTATTTTTGTTGTTGAGTTGATTTAATATATATTTATGAATATAACGAGAAAAACTTTTGTTATATACCTTTTAGTTATATGTATATACTGTATATAATATTATATAAATAATTGTAATGTATTATATTATATTATATACAGTATATACTGTATAATATATTTAAATTAAGCAACACATGATATTTTTATTTGTTTGGGCTATTTGTGTTATATTATATTACTGTATAGATATATATTGTATTATATTTTGGCACAGTTTATGATACTTTAATATACAAACTTTCAATAACAACAAAAAATTAAACAATTATTTTGTTAGTTATATTATAATAATAATAATAATAATATTTTTTAATATATATATATTAAAGATGAAAACTGAAAGGGAGAGTCAGTACAGTGCTATCCTAAAACCTTTATTATTATTAAAATATTTTTTATTATTTTGCAAAAAAAACTTAATTATTTAATACTTTCAGGCGATTAAATACAATGTAATTTGACTTTTATATATATATAAATATATTATATTATTATTAATAATAATTATAAAGTTATATATTGTATTATACATATACAGGTATATTGTATTCAATAAAGAGTATTATACTATTAGATTAAATTATCGTAAAATTTTTTAAGATTAAATTTTGTGATTAAATATCATAAGTATTATATTATTATTATTTGTAATTTTTATATGAAATTGTTTAATTGTATTATCATAACAACAACATTATAAACTATTATATATAGTTTAAAAGTTTTATGCTGTATAAAAATATACAGTTATATATATATATGATGATTGTTTTGTTGGTTAATATTATATAAACTAATATATATTTTTTTTATAAAAAAATACAATATATAATAATATTGAAATATAATACAAAAGTTTTCATTATTAAAAGCTAATGTTTTATCTTTCATTTATACTTTTTTTGGTGAATATATCCAATAAAAAAAATTTAATTATTAATTATAATAATATTCAATTGATATACTATACTATTCTATGTTGAAAAAAAACTAAAGTGTTTATATATATATCATAATAGATCTAATTTATACATTAAATTATAGTATTATTTTCTATATAATTTATTATATACAATAAAACTGCTATTTTTATTATAATTAATAGCTTTTATATAACACTAAAAAAAATAAATAATAATAAACGATGAGAGATATAAACTGATGATCGTTACGATAAATTTTGCGCATATATATACTGTAAATGATATATGGTTTAATGTATATATTTATGAGTGAGTGAGTGAGTGAGTGAGAGCCCCTATTAAAAATATAATAGTAATATATCTAAATAACTATATGGAAGGGTATGGGCTCAGGTATGCACACACACACACACATTGGTATTAATAGATGAGAGTATGGATTATATCGAGAAAAAGCGTTTTTATTATTATTATCACAAAAACGATTTTCCTTATATTGTGTTTTGTTTTATTAAATACTATATTTATATATACATAAAATTGAAATCTTTTTTATTACAAGTATATATATATTGTTTTATGGGTTGGGAGACAAAAACAACAACAAATATTTGTTATATGTTTTTTTCGCTTCAATTTTTTTACCAATAGTATATTACAACAGTATTTATTTTCATTATTATACAATTAAGATGATTATATTGTATAATATATATATATATATATATATATATATATATATATATATATATATATATATATATATATATTTGTTATTGTTATTAGTATTGTTATACAGTATTATTATAAGTGATACCATACCCTCAGCACTACAACAACAACAATAATAATAATATCAATAGCAATGTGTGTGTGTGTGTGTGTGTGTGTGTGTGTGTGTGTGTGTGTGTGATAGCCATAACTATATAAAACCTATTGCTTAAGATAAACCGTTATCTTAAAAATTATTATTATTATTAAAATATCTAGGTCATCATCGCACAGTAACATTTTTTGTTTCATATCTAACTATCATATATAAAGGGATAGTTAAGTTGCAAATGTGTGCTCCGGTATGTTAAGAGAGAAAGAGAGAGAAAGAGAGAGAGAGAGAATGCCTCACCCATTGTGTACTAACAACAGGCACTTAAATAATATACTGTATATAATATATATATATACTAAACAATCCCAATGGGCTCCGGGATGATAGAGAGCCACGCGTCCATCAGCCACATAGTTATTATCACACATATATTTATTATTATTATTTAAAAAACACAATAGCTTTTATATATACATATATATATATATAAAATAAAAATTTATATATTAATGGACAGTACACGTGCTCTAATTTTTTTTTATTTCAAACATACATTGTGTTTGAATAAAATTATTTTTTTTGTTGAATAAATTATTATATGATATAATAATTTAATTTTTTTCTGCTTACTAAACATATATATATATATAAAATGATGCATTTTTTGAATAAATTATGATTTATTTATTTTTTTTTGTAAAAAAAATGTGTACACAATAATCATTATGAAATCATTATGTATTATAATATACATATAACTCAAAAAACCAGAGTATATAAAAAATTATTAGTACTTTAATAATAGATTTTTATTTATTTATTTATTTACTAATTTTAAAACTAAACTTTAATATAAATAAATAAAAATCAAAATATTAAAATAACTTTAAAAAAATAATAATAACTTAATTTTTCTAATTTTTCCTAAACATTATGATTTATAAATATTTTTGAAAATAATAATAATAATAATGATTAAATCGTGAATTATATATATATATTTAAAAAAAATATTTATAAAACTTTTTTATTTTAGAGATTTTTGATTTCAAATTTATTAAATTTTATTTTTATTATATTAATAATAATAATAGTTATAATTTTATATAAAAATTGTTTCTTTTGTTTTATTTTATAATCTAATATATTAAAAGAAATATAATAATAATAATATTATATTTTGAAATAATTTTTAAAAAAACTTTTGACTATTTCTGGACTGTCATGTATTTCGTGATAGAAATTGATATTATTATTATTATTATTATATTATTATTATTATTATTATTATTATTATTATTATTATTATATAATTGTTATTTAGACTAAAGCAACAACAAAATTATGTAATAAAATTAAATATAAATAACAACAAAAACAAAAAATACTATAAAATCTATAATATAATAATAATAGTGGGGATTAACTGCAATTATATTATATCATCGATATATTAGGGATTAAATACGAATTTATTTTTGTTGTTGTAAACTAAATATTGTCTATCAATTTATACTGTTATACTAGTATTACGATATATATATTATATTAATTGATAATTATTTATCGATTAAATACAGTGATGGGAGGCTAGAAATCAATCAAATATCTCTCTCTCTCTCTCTCTCTATATATATATATATATATATATAATGATGTTTTATTATTACATATTATTATATCTAAAAAAATACTAATTATATATATTTTAAAGGGATTGTAATTTTTTTTCGGTGTGTGTTTGAAATTAAATACTTATATATTGAATATAAACTCATATTGTTTTATTATTATTAATTAAAATAATAATATAGTATTACAATACTGCAACAATAACGAAAAAATTATAAATAATTATCCCCATTATGATTATGTATTAGTTATTGCATAACTTAACTTAAGTTTTATTGTATAATAATAATATAAAAATTGATGACTACTATTTAACAATGTTTTTTTGAGGGTAAATATAACATATATATATATATATATAAATGATTTAAATATATATTGCATATTATAAAGTTATGTTATGTAATACCTGTATACATAATATATATAATATTAATTTCAATTATTTATATATATATATATCATATATAGTTATGTGTTTTACAACACTATTAACACAATAATACATAATCAAACAAAATAAAACAATTACAAACAACAACAACAACAAAAAACTAGTGGCCCTAACAAAACTAATATACATAACTACTGTATATATCATATAAATATATATATATTTCAATGGTGTTATCAAATTGAGAGCATCGGTAGGGCTAATAGTTTTGCTAAATTGTTGAGTGAGTGCCGAGAGAAAGAAAGAAAGAGAGAGAGAGAGAGAGAGAGAGAGAGAGAGAGAGAGAGAGAGAGAGAGAGAGAGAATACCTGTGCACCAGAAGCTACAGGTGCTGTCTCACGATTTTCAAATTTTCTTTGAACAAACACTAACTAACTCACTCACTCACTATACAGTTCAATACAGTTAGTTAGTTAGTGAGTGAGTGAGTGAATAAAAAAACCAATGGCCCAAACATGTCATGAGATAGCTATCCATCTCTCTCTCTCTCTCTCTCTCTCTCTCTCTCTCTCTCTCTCTCTCTCTCTCTCATTCATGAGAGAGTAAATTAAAAGAAGGATAACTGTGCCTAACGGGAGCACTGGTTTTTTAGTGGTATGTTATAACTTATATATATACGGTATATAAGCGATTGATATTTTTTTAATATATAATATAATAACAATCAAATAATAATAATAATAACAAGAAAAAAGCTACCTGTGCTGCTTACAACATACACACACATATATATACATATAAATAATCGTGACCAGGAAGATGATGATGAAGTTGCTATCCCTATGCTCCCCTCCCTGTGCTTACACACACACACACACACTCACATAGACTGAACATTGCATTAATCGTGAGATCCCTTTCCCCTACATTTCTCTCTCTCTCTCTCTTTCTTTCTATATATACATGATATCTCTCTATCAAAATCAAATCAAATGAATTGATCAGTCAGTGATTTTTGGGATTGATATCAGTGTAACGCCTACTTATAATTTCCTATTTAACCAACACTTTAGCACTACTACTACTACTACTGCCACCGGTCTTACCTAATCTGACGGTGCGTTAAGACATAAATGTGTTTTTTAAAATAAAAAATACAAACCGCAAGAAAACCATATATTAATATATAATTACAAATATATATACAGTATATACTGTATTAAACACAATTGGTTAGTGAAAATGAGCCATAACTGACTGTTTAATACTAAATTTTTTAAAAAAAATTATCATTACATGAAACTTATCACAAATAAAATAATAATATCTAAGTCATAGAAAAATTGAAATAATAATAATAATATAAAACCAATTGTTCTTTCAGTAAGAAAATTAAATTTTTGAAAATTTTAATTATGAGAAAATAGAAATAAAATTATTATTCTCTTATTTTTTATTATTATATTATTATTTTTTTTGATAAACGTTTCAAATCTAATGATATACTACCATAAAATTAAAAATAATTTTTTTTAATGTAACTAAAAACAACAATAATAATTGAATAATATTTTTTTTGATCAATTATTTTGTGTGTATAACTAGATTATCAATGATTGTTATAAAAAAAATTTAAAAATCAATAATAATGTTAATTTAAATATAAATATTGTCTTATTTTACTAATATAAACTAAATAGAAAAAATTATAGTTAAAATACGTATAAAATTTACATTTTATTTAGATATTAAATCCAAAATTTATTTTCAAAAGTAAATATGATTTTTGTTATAGAAATATTATAAGTAATAATTCATATTATTTTTAATCCCATAATAATTTTTTTATTATTATTTAATATTAAATATTAAAATTATTTATATGATTTATTTAAATCATATTATTATCAACAAAAAAATGTTTTATCTGTTATACTGTTTTAATCATCCAATAAATTTATTTTATTATTATTATTTTTTTATAGTGTGCTAACTTTGGGCTTATTTTTAGTAACTGGCAATTGATTAGAAATTTGTATAATAATAATACTAATAAATAATAATAATAATAATGGAAAAAATTAAAAAATAGCAAAAATAAATAGAAATAATATCCCATTAAAAAAAATTAAAAATAAAAGATTTATACACATAAATCAAACCGTTTGATAACATATATATTTATATAGTATATATAGATGTACTGTAAATATACAGTTTAAATGGTGTATAAATATAGTATCAAAATACAAACAAACAAACAAAAAATATTTTAGTGTACAAAAAAAATTAAATCAAATCAAACTTTATAATCAAGTATTTTTGTTGTTGTTGTTGTAGTTTTATTTTGTGTACCAAATAATATATAAATCTATATAATTTATATGCAGTGTATATATATATATATATATATATATATATATAATATGCTATTCACGAATATACAGTATATTATAATAAAATAATAATTATTATTATTATTTGTTAGTTTTTACAGAAAAATCAACTATTTTTTTTAAAAAATATATAATATTTTTGATATCATCAATTGTCTAGTATAATAGATTTTATTTTTGTTTATTGATTGATATATATATATATATATATTATTGATATCGATTTTTTACATATAAAAAAATATCAAATAATAAATTTGATTATTTTTTATGTGAATTAAAACACAACAATAAATAGTACCATAAATGTTATTTGTTTTATTTTGCATTGTTTAAGATTATATATAATATAGTTTATAATCACATTATCATTATCAATATGTAAATAATATACCATTTACTATTAACACATTAATAAATAAAAAAATATTTTTATCAAATATAAATATTTATAAACTTTTTTTTTTATTTGGAGGATACTATCGCTTAAATCTGAAAATTTTTTGAAAATTTTTTTAATCTATAGTTGAATTATTAACACTATATTATAGATGTTTTATATATATATTGTTTTAGTGATTGTACTGATAATACTCAATGAGTTAGATATCATTGTCTATGTCATTGGATTATAGGGAAAAAAAATTTTTTTTATTTAAAAATGTAAATATTAAAATTTAATTATTTTATTAGTAAAAATTTTATATATAATTTTTAATTTCAATGCATCAGTCAATGCCATCACAATTATCATAAATTTTTTTTTGATACAATTAGTTTTGACCACAAAATAATCTCATATTAATATAAAATTTTGTTGATAGCATTAAAAAAATCATTGATAATAATAATAATAATGGTTTTAAAAACTTTTTTTAAAAAATTTAATGGGCAATTGATGATGACCTAACATTTTAGCATCATTAAACTTATTAAAATTATTATTTTATTTATTTTTACTGAAATAAAATATTAAATTTAAAAATTGTATTAATGATAAAAAAAAAATATTTTTTATAAAATATTATACTTTATAGTCCTAAATGGTCTAATTTATAATTTTTTAAATAATCAAAAAAAAAAAATGATAATACAATGTATTATTTTAATTTTTTTTCAGTAACTCTCTCTCTCTCTCTCTCTCTCTCTCTCTCTCTCTCTCTCTCTCTCTCTCTCTCTCTAATAGTAATACAAAAAACAATACAAACAGTAGTGAATAGTGTGTTAAAAGCGATTTTTTGTTGAGAAAGATATATAAATATAATCTGTTTTTTTATTTTATTCATTTTTTTCTTCAATACAATTGTTTGATACATATTCAGAGAGAGAGAGAGAGAGAGAGAGAGAGAGAGAGAGAGAGAGAGAGAGAGAGAGAGAGATCAACAACAGTGAAAGTGAGTGATCGACAAACAATTTTTATTTTTTTTAATACATAACAATGAAAAAATATAATACATTCATTCAATATATATATATATTAATATGTATTATATATAAATGAAAGTTCACTAAATGAAAGTTTTTTTCAATATTAATCTCATGATAAATGATAATCAAACCGTACAATCAATAAAAAAAATAATAATATAATAATAATTTTATATAAAATGATTTCACTTTCACATCTAACTAACAAACAAAACTAAACAAAACAAAAAATTTATATTAAAAAAAACTTATTGAGAAATCATTGATTGTTATATAATAATCACTTTTTCGTGGGTTTTATCATGTATTATATATATACTATATATCTATCAATACTTATATAATTTGGTTTATTATATTATTATTATTATTATTATAAAACAGTTAGCTTTTAAAAAATTAGGACATCACTAGTGTATATACTTTCTATGGCTATAAATCTTGATAACAATTATTAATATATTCACTATTATTATTTTGTTTCACTTTTTTTTGTTATAAATTTAATACTATTATGTTTATTATATGATTTGTGTATCACCTAATAATATATATATATATTTGAAATACCATCACATTTAATATATATTTAAAATAATTTTTTTTCATAATATGTGAATTGAATAGTTAGTAAAATCAAAAATAGTTTTTAAAAAATAGTTTTATGCATTTTTTTCGAAAAATAAATTCAAATATATAATTGAAAACTCAAGGTCTAGGTATAAATATGTAATAATAATTATAATAAATAATAAAAATATATTTTTAAAGAAAAATTTTCAGTTGCTAATCAATTGTCAATTTTTAGTAAACCATAAAAATTTTTAAAAATAAAATATATATTTTATTGATTTATTGATTTGATAATAAACAATAATTTTTTAGTATAAAATTGCAAATTAGGGTTACTATCGTATTATAAACATATATATATATATATAAATTTATATAATAATATAAATTTATAACATTATTATTATTATTATTATGTTAATAATTATAAAATCAGTTTTAGTGGCCACAAACAAAAATAATAAGTTTAAACAAGCCATCAAAAATTACAATATTATTATTATTATAATTAAACTTTGTACATATCATATAATATTTTTAAAAATTAAAATAGTTTTTATTAACAATAATTATAATGAAAATAATTTTTTTTTACAATATATTTAAATATATATATATATATAATGCATGAAATTAAATGTATTAAATTAGGGATGACTTGCAGGCACCTGGAGATTGTTGTTAGTCTACTATTAATTTTATCAATTATATTTGAATTGATAGTTTTTTTTAAAAAAAAAGTTTTATACAGTTTAATAATAATTAGAAATATGTTTTTTAGGAAAATCATAGGAATTAACAGTCAGAAAGAGTGAGAGAGAGAGAAAATAAAAATAGTTTTCTTAATATTTTTATTTATACCGATATATATATACTATATATTTCAAAAATAAAATAAAAAGATTCAGTTATTACCAAACGCTTCAATTATTTTTTAATGCCATTTATTATCGCATATATAAAATATGTAGGGAACGGGTGGAGTCAGTCACCAGTCCTGTATGTATGTCTTATATTGTATTATATATATATATATATATATATATATAAGTTATAAGTGATGTGAAAGAGAGTATTTAGGAAGAGAGAGAGAGAGAGAGAGAGAGAGAGAGAGAAAGAGAGAGAGGATTGGGATGGATAGGGGCACAGATACCTGTTATACCTGTGCCGGGACATACATACATACACACACACTGATGTTGATGTGCGATGAGGAAAAAGTAGTTAATATACAATATATATATATATATATATTAGTTGTTTGAGGAGTCAGTCGGTTATATAACAGTATTATAATATTATTATTATTTTCTTAATAATATGACCCAAATCTGGTGAAAATCAGAGAAAATATTTCTTTTTTTGTATTACTTTTAATAATATTTTATATATAAAAGTATTAATAAAAAACTCATTGATATCGACCCGAAGCTAAAGGGAAGGGCAGCCTCACTGACTGATATAACTGTGCTCTCAAAATGCGGACGATTACCACTACTCTCTCTCTCTCTCTCTCTTAATAAGTGAAGGCACTGATAGTTTAGTTGGTTTTATTTTCTTCATCCCCTTTCTCTGCATTAAATCTTTTTTGTTTTTTGTTTAATATTATTTTAATAGTTATTTATTTTGTTTTAATCATAATAATTGTAATTATTATTTAATAAATAAATAAAAATAAAATGAATTAAATAATGGTTTTTCTGTGAAGATAGAAGAGAGAGAGAGAGAGAGAGAGAGAGAGAGAGAGAGAGCAAAATATTTCTTAATATATAATAATATTTTTTTATATACATATATAAATCAAATCATTTACAACACATACATACATACATACAGACACCTCACTTGAGGCATAAAACCTATCGATCCGATTGATAGTTAATACATTTTTGTAGAAAAAAAGTAAATAAATAATTTTTATAATTTATTTTTTTTTCTCTCTCTCTCTTTTAAATATAAACACATATATACTGTATATAGTGATCATTAGTCTGACACAAATACTGTATGTATTTTGTTTTACTTATTATTATTAGTATTATAAATATATATATATAACTGTATATAAAAATATCGTTAATTAAGTTTAGTTTTTTTTTGATGATTACTAATAATACTAAACTACAAAAAAAGTTAAAATCTTCACTTTTGCCTAAAAATAATAATTAAAAAAACTTTGTTTTTTGTTGTTTTTTTATTTTTGCATAATATTTACTATTATTATAAACTATTAATATTTCACTGACAATAATACATATAATATATATATAAGTACTAAAAAAAATTAAAATACATTAATGAATACATTGACATCTCATTGCATCCAAAAAAAAATAATTGTAAAAAAATAAACGAAAAATTAGTTTTATTTGTTAGTTTCAAAATACATTCAAAAAAAATTATTTAATTAAATATATAATAACTAAATTCACATATAAATTAATAATAAAATTTCAATCATTAATTATTGTTTATTTTTTCTGATAATTAATATTATTAATTTTTGGAAAAATTTATTTATTTATTTATTATAATTATTAGCATTATTTTGATAGTAAAATCATAGGAAATAAAATTTAATGTTTTTATTTGTATGTGAGAAAACAAAAACATTTTACACACACATATATAAGTTACACAAATAAATAGTTTAAAAATATATTTATATAAATTAATATAATAATAGTAAAAACAAAATAACTATTTTTTTAAAAATAAATTAATAATTGTTAGACAAAAAACAAACAAAATAAAGTTATCGATAATTAGCAGCAATTTTGCTACTTATTTAAGGTTATAAATGATTATATTTTTTTATTACAAAATTTTATTATTTGTTTCCCAATTATCAACATTTAGGTATTACAATATAATTTTTTAAAGTAAATGTTATAATTTCATAATTTAAATAATAAAAAACAAACAAAAAATTAAAATTATATTACCTCTAATTTTTTATACTATGAATATCAAGTGTTCAATTTAAATATATTAATATATATATATATATATAATTTATTATAATTTTCATCACCAAATTATATAAGGCATTTAAAGTGTAATATTTTTAAAAAAAATATTTTTATTTGCTATTACATTATATTAAATAATAAAAATAATTTTTTGAAAAAACCTTCAAAATTGATTGCATATATATTTCTAATATTATAATATATTTAATTTTATTTTTTAAAACAATTTATTTATTTTTTTGGAGTCGAGTTTTATCAGTTAAAAATTTCTTCACGAAAATTGCTTTCAATTATATTATATTATTATTTTTTTATATAATTATTTGATGTGATTTTGTCATCTTATATATATAACATATAAAACTAATATGAAATAAAACAAAACAAAAATATTATACGACAATAAAAATATTTTTCCGAAAAATCTCATTAAAATATCAACAAAAAAATAATAATTTTGTAAAACTATTATATAGTTTTGTTTTTTTGCATCACTAATGTCTAAGCATTTTTCATATTATTATTATTAAGTAAATGCAATGCTATTAACAATTAAAAATAACGGTTAATAATATTATATCAATAATAATAGTAATACTGTAATAATAACAAGAAAAATATTTTTATAAAAATCAATTGATTTTTCCAATCAATAAACAAATAGTTATTAATATTATTATACTATTGATTAATTAATTAATATACAGTATAATATATACAAGGTGATTGTAGAAAAATTATAGTTCAAAATTAACGGGTTAATAATAATACATTATTATTATTAGTATACTGTATATAATTTATAAATTAATTAATTATAATAATAATACAATAATAATAATAATAATAATTTTTCTTAGATTTATAAGTTCATTCAATTTAATCCTTAAATTAATTTATATGAAATTAAAAAACATAATTAAACGATACATTTGAGGGTTAATAAAGATTATTATGAAATACTGTTACATTAAAAATATATTAATTAAAAAAATACAACAAATTTTTTTGCTATAAATTTTATTATTATTATTTTTTTTGTCTTATATAATATCATTATAATTTATTATTATTATTAAACCTTATATATATATATATATATCATTGACTATATTGAGCATTTAATAATAAAAGCTAAATAATAATTATTTATTACCATTATTATTAAAATCAATTATATGACTAACTATTAAAAACTATAATCGTTTAATGAGTCTAATATTAAGGTAAAAACTTTTATATATATATTATAGATTATTAACAACAACAACAACAACAACAAAAACAATATTAAAAATTTGTACACAAAAATCACAGTTAATTATTTTCTTAAAAAATATAAGCCAAACGATAGTATTATTACAGTATTATTAGGATTTTATTTATTTATTATTATTTAATAGCAATTTGAAGTCACATTTGTTTTTTTGTTGTTATTTTCATCTCTGGTGAGACATTTATTTTATAATAAATTTATTTATTTTGTAACTAAAGTTATTATACATATATATAAACTAAATAAAAGATTTTTCAGAAAGATATAAACAGTTTGAAAATACTGTTATAAATTAATATATATATAGAGTATATATATATATTGGATTTATAAAAAATAAAATATATTTTTATGTTACATATAAAACAAAATGAGAAATATTTTTTTTTATTTAAATTAAGAATATCTTTTAATTTTTATTTTTATTTTATTTTATTCAATAAATAAAAATTAATAAAAAATTTCAATTTAATCCTTTTATATATATATTAAATATAAGATTTTTGTAAAACAGGTTATAAATAGTTTTATATATATTATAGCATTCAATTAATTTTTAATAATAATAATGAGTATCTCAGTTAAATAGTTTTTTTAAAAAATTTTTATGTTTCAAAAAAATAATCTAGATGAAAAATATAATACTAACATTACTAAACATATTATATATACAGTATAATATATATATATATATATATATCATTAATAGTTTAGATGTTATTATAATATATAACATACTGTATATAATTTAATTTATCAACTAAACAATAATAATAATAATAATGTAGACTATTATAAACAATTAGACATCAATTTAGGCTCATCACACACACACACCACAAATAATATATATATATAATAATTTGCGTTATACATTAAATACAATTATTATCATATAATGCATAATTGTAATATAATAATAATAATGTTGAATTATAATGTATGCATCATAAAAACATCATAAGTTTAAAATAAAATAATAATAAAAAAAAATTATCATAGATATAATGTATACTATACTAGATATATACTATATGTATATATATATATATTTAGCCCATAATAAAATTAGCATTTTTGATAAACTATTTTATTATTATAATAGATTATACTAATGATAATATATATATATAGATGTACTTTATTTTTATAATGTATTTTATAAAAACAAAAAAAACAATTATAAATTTTATAACTTTTTTTTTGTTTTTGTTGTTTTTTGAGATATTATATTTAAAGTGTTGGTTATAATAGAAAATTTCAATAATAATAATAAAAAAATATTTTTATAATATTAATTAATTTTTCTAAGAAAATTTCATCTAAAATATTCCACTATAAATGTTTAGTTAACATTATTATCATTATTATTATTTTGTTTGTTATTAAAAAGTTAACCATCAAATGTTGAATAATATATAGTTTATGCCAAAAAAATATTAATAATAATGAGATTAAAAATAACTTTACTTTCTTTTAAAATAAATTTTTCAAAAAATATTTATATAAAGTAATTGTGTGTGTATTTTATATAATATATTTTTTTAAAAGTCATTAAGTTATATATATATTAATAGCTCACACCTATTATGCATACATTTACATCCAAAAGAAACGCATATAAAGTTTTTTTATATAATAATTATTTTAATAGTATTTTTAGATTTTTTAAAACTATATTTATTTTTAGTTATTATAATTTCAATTTTTTTAATAAATATTTTCAACAAAATATATTGCTAATTTAAAACGATTTAATTATAATAATAAATATAATAATAATAATACAGATATCATAAAATTGTTGTCTTAATTAAGTGTTAATGTGTTAAAAATTAGAAAAAATACATTTATTATTATTTTACATATATATATATATATATATATATATAATTTTTTAAAAAAGTATAAATATCTTATATGAAAATCATATTATTATTATTATTTAGTTTTTATTATTACTATTAAAAATAATGAGTGGGCTATCAGTGAGATAAAGATAGCTAACCTTAAGTAGTTGTCTAATTAACTTATATTAAATTGTTAATTATTACTATTATATTATTATTATTATTATTATTATACTCTATATATGCAGTATATATGGACTATAAAAACATAAACATTAACATCAATTTACAAATAGACATAATTATATATACATCAATTGTAATCTCTTTTTTAATGTATATATATATGATAAACAAATTTGTTTGCAATTAATATTGTTTGCAAACAAACAACAAAAAATATCATCAATTATAGTAATAATAATAATATGTTTTTAAAAATTAAAAAACAATTTTCATCGGCGTTTAATTTGCTGATAATAAATAATAATAGCTTTTTATTGTATGATATATACTATACAATAACAACATCAGCGACAATAACACTGACATTATTTGTCACATACACACCAACAACAAAAAAATCGCCCGGAGCTGAGTGAGCATCGCCTACACTCCCAGTGCTAATAGGATAGTGCAACAAACAAAAAATAGTTGCTTTTAAAAAATAATTGTAATTTTTTTATATAAATAAATTTAAATAACCACTTTTATTACTATTATTACTATTATTAAAATTATTTGTAAGTTTATTATAATCATTAAAAATTGATGCCAAAAAATTATATATATATATATATATATATATATGTTTTTCTTAAAATGTTTAAGTGGATTTTAATAAATAAATTTTTTATTGTTTGTTATTTAGTTAGTTAGTTAGAAAAGTATTATCAAAAAAAAAATAAATAAAAACTATTTGTAATTTAGGGGTGAAAAATAAGTATAACTATACAAATAAGACAAATATATATATATAAAAAAAGTTATAAATAATTTTTTTTTTTATTAAATATATAAATGACCTCAAAATTGGATGCATTTTTTAAAATGTCGTTTATATATACATATATGAGTTAAGACCACACAAAACAAAAATTTTAAATTACATCCAAAAAAACACAGTCAACTAATTAATTGAAATTATTTATAGATATTAGATAATAATTTTTATGTATTATAATTATTTTTTTGGTGACAAACTTAAATATAGTATCCAGTAATTGGAGTAATCTATAAATTTTGTTGTTTGTTTTTTGGGGTAATTTTTTTTATATAATAAAAATTTTGTTGTTGAAGATTATTAAATTTATTTATACATACATAGTATAGAATTTTATCTATAATATATTTAAATAATAATAATTATAAATATTTAAAAAAAATTAAATTTGAATAAATCAAAACTAAAAAATCTAACAAAAAACAGTGTGCTTATTAATAATGTATATAAAAAAATAGTAGAAAATTATTTTATTATATATTTTAATATTATACATACAATATCTATACACTTATAATAACAATTGAGTATTAATTAATAGCTAGAGATATGGTATGGTTTGGTATATCCTAATAATAATTATAATGACAATACCTGAGCTCTCTCTCTCTCTCTCTCTCTCTCTCTCTCTCTCTCTTTCTGTTTTGACAACACCTGATAATTATAGCTAATATTTCAATAATAGTATTGTTAGTATATTATTATTATTATTGAAATACTGTATATAAATTTTTTATTATTATTATTATTTAATAAGCAACCAAACAATATATATAAAATAATAGGAGAAAAAACGTGGATTTAATAACATCTGCTAAGGATATTAATAGAAAGGATGGAAAGGTATGCCAATAGACTATGAGGTAGTGGTGGAGGAGTAGGAGGAGGAGGAGGACATCACCAAATGGTCACATATACTGTATAGAGAAACTGTATGTTTAAACCGTTAAGGTTTTACTATTGTCATAATTCATGGGATAATAATGTTTTTGTTTTGTTTTGTTTGTTTGCTAACCAAAAATTAGTTGTTAATAATAATAATAATAAATACTATCGTTTGAATAGACGTTAAAGTTTAAACACATTAATTAGCACCATATACAGTGTATATACTGGGTATGTTAGGTATATGGTAGGTGTGTGTGTGTGTGTGTTGAGGAGGGTTTGGTAGAGGTAAAGGTAGAAATTTTTATTTAACAAAAAAAAAATCTTATATACATTTTTACCACTATTGTTAAAATATAACTTATTAATAATATCATATAGTAATAGAAATTTATATTATCAAAAGAAAACATACAATTAATTTTTATTTCCTAATATTATTTATTATAATATATCTTTATGAGGACCGTTAGCTTGAGAGAGAGAGAGAGAGAGGTATACCGTATCCCTTATATATATATACAGACCTTCACATAAACCATAGGATTTACGGCCGTTTGAAATTGAGAGGAGACATGAAATATACAGTATATACTGTATATATATGCGGATCCATACGGATATCCGCAACTAAAAAAATACTGAGAGACCCATTGATAACAATATATATTAAGGACATGACTATTGTTGTCAATATAGTTGTCTACCAGTGCTCTCTCTCTCTCTCTCTCTTTCTGGACAAAACTATGAGAGGGGATATCATAAATACTGTATACAGCGGTATGTGTTAACAAACACATTAGGAGTTCCCCCCCCCCCCATCAAACCCTCAAAAATATTTTAAGGTAATATACCTTTAAAAAAAAGGAAAGGGAAGACACATACAGTTATGTAATTTACTATATTATTAATATTGTATTATTATTATTATTACTACTACTACTGCTACTACTTTTATTGTTTATTATTACAACTATTTATGATAACGTTTTTTCCCCAAAAAACTTCATATTGTAATTAAAAATTTGCATTTAAATAATATTTTTAAGAAAAACTTATTTTAATAATCAACTTAATTATTAATATATTAATACAACAGTTTAATCATTATTTTTGTTTAAAAAAATATTTATCAATAAAAAAAATTAAATATTATTGATTAGCCCCATAGTTATTAATGTTATTTGAGATTGAAAAATAAATTATAAATTTCTATTACTAATTAACAACAGTACATAAAAAAAGTGTTAAAATATTTTTTTTAAAAATAAATTATTAATTTTCTAACACCAGTAATAATACTAAATAACATTAATAAATAAATTAATATTTACTAATTCAATGCTAAATACAGTTATTTTTTATTATTATTAAAAAAAACTTCAAACGGCAATCATCATCAATGATCAGATAAAATGCCATTTAGTTTCAACTAATTTATCTTTAATTTACCGTAAATTTTTGGTTTTAGTAAAATTTATTATTGAGTATATATATTGTATATATAAATCTTTTTATTGATATTTAATTTTTATTTATTTTATTGTTATTTTTAAACTAAATGTTAATATCACATGTTTTTTTTCGGTTGCAAAATATATTATAATAAATGCGTGACTTTTAAAACATGGGATGAGATGAGCCATTAGATTATAATTATAATAATAATAATAAAAAATTTAATTTTAAAAATAAAATCATTACTAAAAGCAAAGTGTAATTGAAATGAAAAAAAAATTTTGGATAATAAATACATATTTTTATTAATAAAATATTTATTTTTAATAATATCATTAAAATATGACAATTTCATGGGTGATAATATAAAATATATAATTTTTTTAGCTATGAATTTATTTTGTTTTTGTTTTGATTATTTATTTTTAACAAATATTAAGTTGTCAACTATGTTATCAAGATTTAAATTAAATTAAATTAAAAATATTTTATTAATAAAAATATGTAAATTAATTAATAAAATTTATCGTTTATTAAAACAATTTTATTAACTGTTACTGTTTTACAACCAAAATAACTAAACAATATTTGTTTCAAATATAAAATCTAAAACATCAAAGACATTAATAAAATTATTATTATTATCAATAAAAAATAACAATATTTTTTTAAAAAAAAATTGAGACAAGGCTACAGTCAAACCAAACAAACAATAAATTAAACGATTAATGAAATAATAATATTATATATTATTATTATTACTTTTAATCAAAGATAGTATTTGTTTGTTTTTATGCATCAAATATAGTGATTACTAATATAATATAATAAACTGTTATTAAGATTAATATTACACTTATTATTATTATTATTATTGCTTTTAATTGCTAAAAACATTAATTGATTAATAATATATATATATTGATATTGATATAAAAGGATTAATAGTACTATACATACATACATACACTAAATTATACATCAATAATAATAATATAAAATAAAAACAATTTATTAACTTTTATTTATATATGTATATATACTATACTATACTAGACATCATTAGCTAATTTAGCTGCCGGTGCTTCTCAATATTCAATGCTTTATTGATAATAATAATAATATTAATAATTGTTTCAAAAAAAAAATATTTACATTTTTTTGTGCGTAAAATCCCTGACCAATGCTAAACACATAATAATAATCATATTATTATTATATTATTTAAAATACAGTAAAAAAAAGATTTAAAAAACAATGTTTTAGTTTTCTTCAAACAAATACATCGATATATAATTTATTGTTTATAAATACAGTATATTTTATTTATATTAGAAAAATAAAAACAATGGCTTTCAGCACCGGGAGGCTCGACTATAGTCATTGAGATGGTCTCTCTCTCTCTCTCTATAACTGATTCAATAAATTAAAATTATAAAAAATTTTTGTTGTTTTGAATTTCAAAAAACATGAAAAACTAAACTAAAATTAATTGGAAAACATTATATATTTTTTCCAGAAAAAAATTATTTGTAATAATAATAATACTAAATAAATAACTAATAATTAATAATATATATATATATATTAATAACAATTATAATGTTTTGTTTTGACAAAAGATAATACAAAATCAATAATTTTTTTTGTTAAAAATATTATTTTGTTAAAAAACATCAAACAATAAAAAACAAATTAAATACTATAATTAATAGCAAAATAAATAATTATAAAAATTTTCAATTTCAATGATAAGATAAACACTAATTATTTATTCAAATAATATTATTAAAAAAAATAATAATATTAATTTACTAGAAATTAATTGTAAAAATGAATAATACACTATTAGTAATAATGTTAAATAAAATATTAAAAAAATACTAAAATAAAAACAACAAATTTTTTAAAAATCGTGAAAAATCTCTGTAAAATCAATGACTAATTGAAAAGCTATTGAAAATTATTAAATATATAGATATTTACGTATAATTAATATGAATTACTTGTCTCTGTCTGTCTGTTATTAATAATAATAATAATAATAATAAAAATAACTAAAAAATCAAAATCAAAGACTTGAATAAAAGATTATAACTAATAATAATTTTATAACTTATTATTTAAATATAAATTTTTTTATATATCCAATAATATTGTAATACTCATAATAATAATAATAAGTAAAACATATAAAATAAGCACAATATGTAATTTTTCAATAAACTTTATTTTATTTTTTAAGTTAGTTTTATAATTATTATTATTTTCTATATAATTATCAATTTATTATAAGTTTTATTTTATCAGTAATTTTTTGTTTTGTTGCTACTGTTAAACGTCTTTTACATTGACATAAATTATTATTATTATTAATAGTATTATACTATATATATATTGTTTATGAAATCAATTGGGTTTATAATTAATGACTAAATGCATATAATTTATTTAAAAAAATTTGTCTTATTATTTGTTTTATAGTCACTCACTCACTCACTCATCAAATAAATCAATAATTTTTTTATATAATAGTAGTTATTTGTGATGTCATCCATAAAAATAAATGGATAATAATTTAATAAAAATATTTTATTTAGCGATAAGTAAAAAAATAAAAACCAAAAACTATACTAATTTTTACTTTAATTTAATTTTAATTAATTAATTTTTTTTTGTAATAAACTTTACACTAATCATTGGACACTTCAAACATTGATTAAAAAAATTGTTAATTTAATTTTGTTTTAATTAATAAATAAAATAAAAAATAACAACAAAAATAGTGCAAAAACTAATGTGTTATAGTTTTTTATTTAATTTAATTTTTTTATTATTATAGATATCTATAATTCCTTAACAAGTTTTTCAATCACTTTCCAAATATCTAAATATATTATTATTACTGAAAAACTGTTATTAAATAATGTGTGTCTAATTGATAGAAAATTATATATATATATATATATATATATTTTTAAAATATTTAATTTGAATTTTACTATTTTAAAATTTTTTTATTATTTTTGATTTAAAAATTATAAATGCAAACCCTATCGCTGATTGATATATATATATATATAATATAAATTATAGGTATGTCCTCCAAGAATATTTAGGTTATTAGGATGTACATGTATTTTAAATACATGCATACCAGAGCCCTTAAGCTACCTTTCCCATCATCATCAGCATCGATACTGTGTGTATAAACCCTGATTGGGAACTACAGTATTAACTGTTTTAGGGCACACATACATCCACACACACACACACACACACACACACACACACACACAGCTACCGGAGCACCGGCTCTATCTTACGGTAAGTTTATTGCATTAATAATATTTTTTAAAAAAAAACTTTTTTTTTAAATATTTTATGCCAAAAAAAATAAATAAAATAAAACACATACGCAAATGCATTACACATATATATAAAGTTATTATTGCAGATGATTAGTATTATATTTTTTAAATAAATAAATAAATAAAACTTTTTTCTAAACACATACCTGTCCTCTAAACAGCAATAGTATGGCGTTTCTATTGGTAGCCAATTCGGCTTTTCTAATACATGTTATCCATTGGATGGCATTCAAGTCCAGTAGCTCTAGCCATGCCGTAAATGTACCCGTCCTATCGGTTACCTAATTTGGATAATAATAATAATAATAATTAATTAAAATTAAAAATAATTATAATAAAACTTTATTTATTTTTACAAAAACAAAATTATCATGTTTATTTTTAAAAACTATAATTAATAAATCTATTTAAAAAAAATAATTTAATACCAATTATATATATATATATATATATATATATATATAGAGTATAAAAATAAAAAATAAGTATTTAATTAACAATATTATATGAAATTACTAACAATTATAATTGAAATATCTATATATATATATTTGTAAACTTTAATAAACTTTATGAAATATTATTAGTATTATTATTATTATAGTAGTATTGTTGATGTATTAAATAGTTATTTTTCAATATAAATAAATAAAATATTACTAATATTATATTGTTTTTAGTTAACAATTTATGCTTATTAACCAATAGCAATTTTTGAAAAACCAACATCATCATTGAAACAATTAATAATAATAATATTGAAATATTAGTTATAGAAAAATATTTATTATAATAGAAAAAATTGGTTTATTATTATAAGTGATGTGCCATTAATTTGAAACATTGCTTACAAAAAAAATATTGTATACATTGCTATTGCTATAACATTGTCTAGCAATGAGTTATTTTTTTTTATTTGATGATAATAATGATAATGTGAATCTTATAATAAATATGTTTATTTTAAATAAATAAAAAATAACGCAAAAATGAGTCTTAATATTTTGTGTGTGTGTGTGTGTGTGTGTGTGTGTGTGTGTGTGTGTGTGTGTGTGTGTGTGTGTGTATTATTTATAATCTCAAATATATATATTTATTTATTTATAATTTAATAAATTGTATAAAACATTATGATTTTAATTTGTATATTAGTATAAAATATTTGCTTTTATATACATATTATCAAATTATTTTATATTTTAAATTTATATATATATATCATAATAATCTAATTTAATTATTAATTAATAGTTTAATTAATTTTAATATGTTAAACAATTTTAAATATTTTTTTTTAATAGTTTTGTTTTGTTTTGCATAATATCGTGATATTTGACTTTCAAAATAAAACACATACAAAACGACAAAATTATTTAAATATTTTTTTATATATACAAAAATAAAATATTTATTTAGTATTTTATCTGTTTGTGTAAGTGTGTAATTTATTTAACCTAGCTAATTTTTTTTTTAAATATTTAATAGATACGAATTAGTATTATTTATATTATATGACTATCAATAAAATAATAATAAACCACCCTGACTATATATATATATATAATTAATATTATCATTATTATTGGTGTGATGATGGTATATGTTAAATAGAGAGAGAGAGAGAGAGAGAGAGAGAGAGAGAGAGAGAGAGAGAGAAATGATTTTTCAATTATAATTAAATGACAAATTTATGTTAATTTATTATATACAGTATATATATACAAGTTATATATATATATATATATGCATGTCTACTGTATTTTTTTATAAAATATATATACAATTTAAATGTGTAGATATAATATTGAATTTTATGTGTACAACAAAAATATTGTATATTTTTTTGCTGTAAATATTAATATTATATACATTTTTGTTTGTTTGCTATTTGTAAGCATTGTTATTGAATTTCTCTCTCTCTCTCTCTATATATATATATATATATATATATATATATATATTACAAAACTTAACGATGGCTTAATAAATATTTTTATTAAATTAATTGATTTATAATGTATTTTATATATAAATTATTTTAGTCACTCATATAGACTTCTAGACAGACACACTCAATATAAAAAAAACAATATGATATATCATTTTTTTAATAATAAATTATTACTAATATAATATTTAAATATTGTACATAAATTATATACTGTTAATATATATACAATATATATAGATATATGATACAGAAAAAACCAGTTAACCCTTTAATACCTCAAAAAATGCTGTATATATATATATATATGTTTTAAATATTTTGTATACATTTATACAACGTGTATATATCTATACTATATTATGACAATCATTATTAAGCGATTTATATTTTATATATTTTTTTGTAAACCAAAATTTATGTAATTTTTATTCATATTAAATGTTATTAATCCTCTAAATATGTGTCGGGTAATTATTATCATCGCAAAAATATTTTTTTATATAACATAAATATTATTATTATTGCAAATAAATTATAATTGAATATATATATATATAATAAAATAACATCTAAAAAATGTGTGAAATATATATTAATATTTTTCATTATTTATTTATTTTTAAAAAATTAAATTAATATCATCAATACATTCAATAATATATATATATATATATATTATATAATCAAATGACTTATTTAGTTTATAATAACAGGAAGTGAATCTTAAAAATAAAACTTAAATATAAACAACAACAACAAAATTTTTAAACATTAAAAACACATTTTCACAATATTTTATTAATACATATTAAAAAAATTAATTGATTACTAAGTTATAGATTTTTTTAAAAAATATATATTATATATATATAATATTTAAAACAATGTGTGGGAAGTGGTATTGTATACACACACAAAAAATATAGTGATTTATAATAATTATAAACTAATTTAATTTTAGACTAATTTTTTTTGCTTATTTTTGTTGTTAATAATCTTTTAATTATAGTTAATTAAAACCCTTTAGATAGTATATATATAGTTATTTATATAAGTATTTCTAAAATTTCTAATTAAAACATGATATTTATGAAAAAAATATCACAAAATAGTTTAACAAAATAAATAAATAACTTAAAATACTTATATAATAAAATAATATAAATAACTTGTACTGACAACCCGTTTGATGGCACTGGTATACCAGATACCTGAGCCATCATCATCATTATCACTGTATGTATGTATATGTATGATAAAAACTTCATAATCATTGCCCGACAATTTAATTTAATAATTTTTCTAATTAATATTAATTGTTTCTTAATAATGAAAATATGTGTATAAATAATAGATAATAAATTAATATAAAACTTAACAATTATTTGCTAAGATTTAATAAAATATTTAAAAAAAATTCAAAAATATATTTTTGTTAAGTTAGATGATAATAATTAAATACTATATACGGTATAATAAATTGAAAATAAATATACTATTACTACCCAAAAAAATATGTTTAATTAATATTATCTTTTACTGTATATACAATGCTTATATATTTTTAGTTATATTTATTAGTATTAGTATATTATTGTTGTTTTTTAACTAAAGTGTTAGACTTTGATAAAGATTATAGTGTTAACCGATTTACAGTTAAACAATACAATAACCAAAAAAAACAATATTCATAATAAGATATTGAAAATGAGAAAATAAAACAAAAATTATTATATTATAATATATAGCCATAAGTACAGTATATATATAGATATAATAGACAGGAAATAATGTTTTACTTATAGATTATTTTATTTTACAGTATTTTTATGATTATGATTATTATCCGCTTATTATAATTACGATATTAATTTCATTTGTTATATATATATATATATATATATATATATGTATATAATATAATAGATGTTTAACATTTGCAATACCTTTTTTGTTATATTTATTATTATAAAAAATAATAATAAATATAAACAATATCCATAAAAAATTTGTGTATTATTATAATGTTTATACATATATATATACTACTTAATTGGTGATATATTTAAAAAAAAACTAAAAAAATAATACACAATAAAATATATATATAACTAATCCCAATAAATATCATCAAATTTCACGCTATATTATTAGCGAATATAATCAGTTAAATGCAATGAAATTACTTTTTATTTATTTTTTTTTGTTATTAATAATAATTAAAAAAAATAAATTAAAGATATTATAGTATAAAAAACAATACTTTAATTTATTATTATATTAAATAGACTTATGATTTAATGCTTTAATTTTTTTATATAATTTTGTGGTTTATGTGTTATACTTAGGCGTGAAATATATATATATATATATAATAATTTTGATAATCCCTTTTCAATCTTTATAATTAATTTATATTAAAAAAAATAATATATGTTTGTATTATAAAACAGTTATATACACACACACAACAAAAAACTGGTAGTCTATTTAATTTTGTTTTATTTATCATTTTTATTGTTATTTGTTGTTTAATTTTATTAATAAATGCTAATCAAAAAAGCACTGTATAATTGTACTGTATTTTTATTGACAACAATTATAAAGTTAATATATATATTAAAACAAAATTAAATAGCAATTATAAAAAGTATAAGATGATACTAGTGTTTTTTAATTAATTAATTAGTTAATTATTTTTTAAATATATATATATATATATATATATACTGATATATATGTAACAAAAATAATTGCATGTTTTTATTTAGCCAACAAAACATATATATTAGGTTTTTTTAAAATTATTTTTTTCTATTATATATAAATATATTCACGTAATCTAATAATATTTTTAAATAGGGGGACACCCACCCATATATATATATATATATATATATCAAACAAACGGTGCTCTAGACTACTAGTATGTGTAGGTGCTCTATGTGCCGGTATTTTTAAGTTAATTAGAGCCCAAACAAAAAAAATATAACAATTTTTATTTGCATATTAATTTTCTATAGTTATTTAACATACTATGATATATTGCTTTATTTAAAAAATAAAATAAATTATTTTAATTATAACTATATTATTATATTTATGTTGTTGTTGTTGTATTACAATTTTAAACTGTTTTTGTGTGGGATATATATATAATATATTAATTGTAATAATTATTGTCCAACAAAAATAGGATCGCACAGGTAGTTCAAGCACTGGTAGGGTTTACTGTATATTTTAAATACTAAAAATAAAATTTATAAAATTTTTTTTTTGACTCTTGTATTGCCATCTATTAGTCAATATTTGAAAAACATAAATAAAATATTTTAAAAAAACTTTTATAAAATATTTTATTTTTACACAACTTTATAATTATCTAAGTTATATACAGTATATATATATTTGCATTAAAAAGAGATTTTAATAAATAATAAATAATTAGATAAAACTATTAGATAATTATATATATATATATACTTTTGAATTTTAAATATCAATTAGACATTAAAGTGATAATTAATTTATTTTTCAACACATTTATAAATATATATACTGTGAATATAATCCAATAAAACAATTAATCATATATTTTTTTTATTATAAATATCTAATTAGTATAGTTAAGTACTGGTGCTTATGTGTAGCATATTGTTGTGTGATAATTACTATTCAAAAAATATTATACAGTATACTGTATACTGTAACACCATAGACATTGATTAGTAAAAGTGAGTTATTATTAATTAACTAAATATATATATATATATATATATATATATACAAAAAACTAAAGTCAAATCATTAAATTATTTATTATATCATATAGTATAGGATATAGAGGTCTATCCTCTCTCTCTCTCTCTCTAGGAATGGTATGTCATTTATTTCAATGCGAAAAATTCATTAATCAAAAACGCTTAACCCTTTTTCCTTAACAAAAATTTATTACATATAACATCACATATATAAAATACTGTACTATTATTTAATACAGATTCATTCATAGGCTCATACAGTATATATATATATATATATATATATATACGGTATAAATCAGTAATACTATGTAAGATAGAGAAAGAGAGAGACCCCCTACTAAAACAACTGTCCCCATAAAATAACTTATCATAATCAACATGAAAGTGACTTATATATAAATAAAACAGATTTAGATGTTATGATAATATAAATATATTTATTTATTTTCTCAATTTGATATGAACCATAAACTATAAATTACTATCTCTCTCTCTCTTTATATAAAACTTTATGAAAAATATGATATATTAGAGTGTGTTTATAATTTATGAATTTTAAGTGTGTGTGTGTGTGTGTGTGTGTGCACAACAAATAAATAAATATATATAAATAATTTTGAATAACAGTTTTTAAAAAAAAACAAATTTAAAATTTTAATTCATAAAATACTCTTTAAGTTGTCTTTAAAAAAAATTTTTGTTAAAAAAATTATAATAAATAATATTATATTATAATAAAAACAACAACAAAAAAGTTGTTGAGTTGATTGTAATCACAATAGTGAGAGAGAGAGAGAGAAAGAGAGATTTGATTCATTGACTGCAAATCATCTCACAAATGGTGTGCAAACAGACAGACAAATAAATTTTTAAAATATTAAAAAACTAATAATAATAAAAACTAATTTATTATCACTGATAGAGATATATATCAGAGACAACAACAAAATACAGTACATAACACACACACATACATAAAAAAAAACTCAAAAAATACTATTCAAAAAACAAAACAAAATTATATTAATATTAATGTCCTGACAATCCATTCATAAAATTTTTTTGAAGTCTTCAAAAAAATATCTTATTTTTCTTTCTCTCAACAAAACTATAAATTTGTTTGTTTTTTAAAAAACTAAATGAATGAATGAATAATAAATAAATAAATTTTAAAAAACGGAATAATATTTAGTATAATAATAATTATTATTACTATTTGTTGTATTTTTTTGTTGTTGGATAACCGCACCATAACTAATATAAAGTATAAATTATATGAAATATTTTATTTTTGAGGGGAAAGGGATATATCTCTAAACATAAACTAAGCCTAAAATAATAATTATCAAAACTTTTTGTGGTCAAACAATTAGTTATGTAGAGCCCAGGGAGCTCATAGAAAATTTCCAATAACTGTCCAAAAATTATTGGGGACTTTCATTATTGTAGAATTTTTTTTGTGTAAAACTGTCCATTCATTCAATTTAATATACAATTGAAAAAAAGTGATTGAAATAGTGTCCATCAATTTCATCAAACCATTTGACAATGATGATGATGATGATGATGGCCAGTATGCTTATTGAATAGATATATACTAAACATAGTATAGTAAACGCTTAGGTAGTCTATATATGCTATTTGAACGGGTAGTCAACCAGTCCCCTCTAATATACAGTATAAATTATATTGAATGGCAAAAATTGAGTGAACGATTTGTACCAGTATAATACATATGATTGCTATTATTATTATTATTATTATTATTACTGTACTATTATTATCAAACATATTGAAGTGTTTGTACTGTATGTACAGTATGTGTGAATACCATAGACTTGAGAGACAGATATTATATTGAAATATCTCTCTCTCTCTCTTTCTATGAATATCTCTATTATTATTATATACACATACAGTCATCTCGTTGAGTAAAAGTTATTATTAGTTATTATTATTATTATTATTATTGAAAAAGGACTGGCAGTTATTTTACTAATTGTGTCCAAAGTGTTATGTGCCATTTTCATCCATAACCCATCACCCGATAGCACTCATACACACACACACACACACTCACACACACAATGCATAACTTATAGTCAGTCAGTCAGTCTCTCTATTCATATGACAACACATTTTCGGACATAACTTTTCTCTCTCTCTCTCTCTCTCTCTCTCTCTCTCTCTCTCTCTCTCTCTCTCTCTCTCTCTCTCTCTCTCTGTCAATCGCTGTCAAACTGTTAGAGCTAGAGTGCAATAAATGATAATAGCATTGACTCCTATTGGGTGACCATCTGGTCCTTAATACCAGTGCTCTCTCAATACGATTACATATACACAGCAAACCGAGAGTGGAGGTGAATGAAGATATTAAAAATATAAGACAAGTCGTTGTCGTTGTTGTGTTGTTGGGAAATATTATATACAGTTGTCTACTACTAGTAGTACTAGTACTATGGTGTTTGTATACATACTGTTGTTGTCCGTACGTAGACAATGGCACTGGTAGTTTCTGGAGCTACCCGTTCATCTCCCCCACACATACACACTCACACACACACATAAGTACAATAACACCCCTTAACAAAAACACTAACTCACTATTCAATATTCAAGACAATCAATGTCCGCTCCAGAGGTCAACTCTCACACCATTCATAAGAGACAATCGGTTACATACATAAAAAAATATCTCTTTCTATATAGAGGTCACACGGAGTAAGAGAGAGAGAGAGAGAGAGAGAGAGAGAGAGAGAGAGAGAGAGAGACTGAGAGAGAGAGAGAGAGAGAGAGAGCTATATGTGAGCTAACTATTCTCTAATGTTTAAGCACCGGGACTTGTCAAACGATATTATATTATATGAATGTCACATATAGTGATAGAAAGATAAAGAGAGTTGATATTTTGTTTAATATATATATATGACTGTCCAATAGTACTGTACGTACTGTATGTCCAAAATAGTAATACCATTACCTCTTTAATGTAAACTCTTTTTAACTCTATTGACCCGACGGTTCCCATACAATATGTTGTAGTGTAGACCTACTTATGATATATCATATATTGAATATTATATATATATATATATATAGTATCTATAGTTATAACATATCACTGTATATTGTGTACTGTATTTAGAGTATTATATATTGATTTTAGTTCATTTATTATTATTATTATTACATATAATACATATTATAGAGAAATTGGATCATCGGTTACAGTATATATCATGTATGACCAACAATATCGACCCTATCCTCTATACTGTACACTTTATACATATGATAATATACCAGTGCTTGACTACAGAGAGAGAGAAACTACACATCCAGATATGATAAACAACATAAAAACAGTATTGTATTATAATATTGGTATTATTATTATTATTATATAGTGTTATAAATCATTATATACTGTAAGTATTATTTTATAATATAATAATAATAATAATAATGTATTTTTTGAAAATTGCTGTTCACTTGTCAAAAGGATTCTGTTATATCATATAACCAGTCAGTCAGTCAGTTAGTCAGTCCACCCAATCCATTGGCAAACTACCAGTGCATTCACACACATACACACACACATCGACGACAGCCGAGACTCTTTTAACAGCCCTTTTCCATCAACTCTAGTCAGTGATAGCTTATTCACAATATAACTAAAGTATATACTGTATGTTCAATACTTTATATACAACAACATTTGAGAGCACCGTTAGCTTAGTTTTTTTTATTAAAGAGCTTTATATCATTTTATATACATATGATATAACATACAATAATAACAACAACTAAACTAAACCAACAACATATATATATATATACCACTTATTTTCGGGCAATAACTTTTAAGACACACACACACACACACACACACACACACACACACACACACACACTCACACACATTCATCTACGGTGTGACACTCGATACACGACTGTCCTATAGAATAGACGCCCTATTATTGTGTGTGTGTTTGTGTCATAGTTTGTTCAGAGCTCTGGTATGTATAACTGCCAACACTACTACTACTACTACCACTACATAAAATAAGTGGTCTAATAAATGATTTGATTGATCATCACTTTTTTTAGGTTTTAGTTATATTATATATAAGTGTAATACTGTATACCCGTATATTGAATATATATATATACTGTATTGATATATTTTAGGAAACACCTAGAAAAATAAAGTAACAGTGCTTTATTTTTATTTTTCAGGACTAAGTAGGTTATGTCGTGCATAAAGTATAGTATCATATATACAGTATTATACATAGTGTATAGAAAATATACAGACATATAATATATATATATATATATATATATATATATATATATATATATACTATAATTTAACTAACAGTGCTTTAATTTTGCAATTATATAAAATTATGTAAGATTTTAATATATAAAACATTTTTGGTTATTACAGATCGACATAATTATAAGTGGTATACTGTATATACAGTATACCAATATATTTTTGACCAATACTACTCATGCTAACAGTAATTAGAGAGAGAGAGAGAGAGAGAGAGAGAGAGAGAGAGAGAGAGAGAGACGTTTTAAGGCTAAATATATTACATATCAGACACCCAACACATTTGTCTGTCTCTCTCTCTCTCTCTCTCTCTCTCTCTCTGTCTCTCTCTCTGTCTCTCTCTCTGTCTCTCTCTCTCTCTTCATATAACTGGACAGTCATTTAGAGAAAGAGAGAGAGAGAGAAAAGTGAGAATATTATGGTTTATGTCTATGTGTTTTATGTGCACCGGCAGAAAATTGCTTATATATATCCAGGCTCTTGATATGTGTGGACAACAAACCAACGACGACAACAGCTGATGATCGGATTAAGAGATGCGTCATTTAGTCCGACACCCAGTGTCGACATCCAATTACTTTAGGCCATTAGATATCATATCAAACAGTACTGTATGTGTTTGTGTGTGTGTATGTGTATGGCTCATGTATTTAAAGATAGTCCAGGCATGTCAATTGGTGAGAGAGAGAGAGAGAGAGAGAGAGAGAGAGAGAGAGAGAGAGAGAGAGAGAGAGAGAGAGAGAGAGAGAGAGATCAGAAGCTAACGGTGCGAACGGTTAAACTGTTTTTGTTTGAGAAGATTAATCTCAGTAAATGTTTTTGTTGTTTATAGCGGCGAAATAAAATAGTAGAGGAGAGGTTCTGGCTATACCTTACACTACATGTCTAATAATACCCTACCAGTGCTCTATAAAAGATATTGTGTGTCATTTATACTGATATTACAGATAGTTAATGTTTAATCTATGGGTCTACTACTAGCAATCTATGGCTCATGTAGTCTACACACACACACACACACACATTGACATATACAGTTTAATTTAAGCTAGCTTATTTATCATATTTATAATTCATTTAATATATATAGAGATATATCTATTTGTAGATTAAAATCAATAGATCAGACAAATTTAATATATTAGTTATTAGTTATATATATTATATATATAGTAAATGTAAAAATGATTTATGTATAGTTTAATCAAATAACACTAATATACAGTTGAGATATATATATATTAGTAATATATATATATAGACAGATAAATTATATATATATGTGTGTATATATCTGTTGAGGGGAACCGGGAGATTATAGTGTAGATTTTTATTAAATGGAAAAGGGGCTCATAACACATACAAGTGTGATACATGTGCTTATGTATCAGTGCGGTTAAAACAAAGTTATCCACACATATTAATAATGGGCAAATTTACTGGAAAAATATATATTGAATGGGACAGTTAGGGGGCATACATACGGTTGAGATTAGTGTATGTGTGTGTGTGTCGGAGCCAAATAATTATCTATGGATGGGAAATGAATGACTACAAGTGTAATACATATTATTAATATTTCCAGTTATAGATACAGTAAAGATATCGAGATATTGGACTGTGAGAGGAGTGGAGTACATATATATTATATATGATATACCCATCCAAACGACCTTAAATGTCCACAAAAAAGTTTGAATAAACTGTTTATTTATTTTGGAGGACAGTTAGCTTATCTTCAGGGACACCACACGACTTTAATAGATATAATTTTCTGTCACTGAGGCATCTCTTAAATATACTGTATATATATATATATATATATATATATATATATATATGTGTGTGTGTGTGTGTGTGTGTGTGTGTGTGTGTGTGTGTCTATATACAGATAATCGGTTTGGGTATCATATTTGATACTTTTAAGTTTTTAGCCATTAATAATATCCCATATAATATCTCTGTCCTCTACCAGTAGACATACACTAAATTCAATGTAATAATAAACTTTAAACTTCGAGATTACCAGTGATTATCAGTAAACCAACCGACCACTATGCTTATGGGGGTTACAATTTAAGACAAAATAATTATATATATATATATATACCATATGTATTAAATACATTATGTCTATATATAAGTGTAACTATAGTTTAGTTAATGTTTATCTACTGTTATGTGTGTGTAAAAATGCGTGCAAACATTATTTTTAATATAATTAATATTAATTATGCTAATTTAATTTTTTAATGTTTTATTTTGTTGATGTTGTAGTTGTTGTTGAATATTAATTTAATAAATTGCTTATAATATAATACATTATATAATAGGCACCTATACATACACACACACACACTTGGTAACTCCTCCAATATTACTGTAAATTTATATACATATATATATATATATATATATATATAAAAGATCACACATATTATAATATATTTAATGTACAGTATATTATACAAGTTTAGATGTGTTTTTAGTATATTAAAAGTATTTTTTGTTGTGTGTGTGTGTGTGTATGTGTCGTACAGTATATGCAATTTAATTTATGCCAGTGCTCGTGCATTATGCCAAACTATGTTATTAGACACACACACACACACATATATATATATGATAGATAGATAGATATACTGAACATACATAAGCTTTTAGTTATATATATATATTACTACTATTATTGTTATGTTAAAGAAAATTGTTGTGTTTGTATGTACTATATGTATGTCGAAATATGGGCTTACACATAATAACCACTGTAGTGCACTGGTAGTAATGGGTGATACCATAGCAGCAGCAGCAGCACTACCCGAGCATTGCCGACGGTTCCCAACACACACAAAGTTCGGCTCATTGACCACAATATTACATTAATACAACACGTGTTTAACACATCAAACATCACTCAAGCGTATATTTATATAACCTCTACTACTAATACTATACCTCCCAGTGCTCTAATAGATAGTATAAACTATACTTTCACTTCACACACACACACTTACACTACACTATCCTATGATATCTCTAATAATATCATAAAAATCCGTGAACTGACTGTTGTGTTTGTATATTATATTATTATAGCCTTATATTTAATATATTAAAAATAATATTTTCAATTAAAGCGTCTGAAAAAATAAACTGAAAATTTTTTGAGTAAATGTTTCGTAAAAGTTTTCGTAACACTTATATCATACGGTATTAAAACTAATATATCTAATAGTTATATACATCAAAATATATCACCAAAAAGTTTTCCTAAAAATATTATATCACTCACTCACTCACTAACTAACTAATTATTACTAATAAATTATAACATAAACAAACCAAAACAAAAAATAATTTTTAATCAAAAATATTTTTAATTAAAACTAATTTGTGTTTGTATTTATTTGTTTGTTGCCATAATTTATGCCATATTTAACCTTAAGTGTAATTTATCATCAAATTATCATGATAATTTCATGCATAAACAAGCAAAAATTAAATCACTTTATATATATATATATTATATATATATATTATATGCAGTATATATATTATACAGTATTTAAATGCCATAACAATTTTAGACTATTAGGCAAAAATAATTTATGTGTGTCTCAGCATAAAAATCTGTTTGAAAATATTTTTTTTTTTTGTTGGTTTCCAAGTAAAATCATTTAAATATATATACGGTATATATATATATATATATATATACAGTTATAAACCCCTTAAGTAATGTATAGATTTATATATACCATATATATTATATTGATATATATATATACTGTATATAAGTGGTGTTATGTAAAGCACTTGTATATATCATATGGAGGCACACAAACATATGACATATCCATCGGTTAAGACATCAGTTATATACTATATATATATATATATGTTTATATATGTTGAGAGAGAGAGAGACGATATTACGTAAAGAAAATCATAGATTTTTGGTTTCATGACTTTAGCATTTGTGTGTATATTAGCCGGGAATTGTATGTAAACTCCCGGTGCGCGACACCACTAAAAAAACTTCAATATATATATAACTTCAGTATATACTGTAAGTATATAACATTATATCAATATATGACATAAAACAGCATATATTGCACAAAATAAAAAAATTTCACTTATATTGCATTAGATGGTTATCCCACTCTCTCTTTATCTCCCTCTCTCTCTCTCTCTCTCTCTCTCTCTCTCTCTCTCTCTCTCTCTCTCTCTCTAATGTAGTGGACATTAATCACAGGGAAATCACTTTTTTTGATTTTAAAGATCAAATGAGCCGTATAACCAGTGCCTCCCTGTGCTCTCTTTTTTATATATATTGTTGGCTTTAAAAAAAAGTGATGCATCAACTGTAATGTACATATGATTTTTGTTTCCACATCCAAGTGCTTACAGTTAGTTAGTTAGTTAGTACTGTACAGTTAGATAGTGATGTATAGTTGAATGGATACTAATACCATACATATTATATATATAATCTAATTGTATTACATTTCACCATAACGTTTGCTGAATTAATTACAGACAATACTATTAATATTACAATAAATTGAAGGCAATTGAAGAGAGAGAGAGAGAGAGAGAGAGAGAGAGAGAGAGAGAGAGAGTAAAAATACATTTAACTTAAATTTAATGTTGTATTTGTGTGCTATAAGTCTATGGGATAGGGGGTGGGCGGGGGAGTGATAGTATGTGTGAGTTAATATAAATTATATAATTGTTGTAATGTTGTATAATAGTTGTTAGTGAAACCTAATACACAAAACTAAACACCATTACCATAGAGAGCACTCGGATGTTTTGGCTCATGTAGTCTAATAAAAATATAAGTATTATGTGTGTGTATGAGTTTATAACGGAACCGATATATTTGATGATACATTTCCGTTATATATATATGTAGTAAAAATTTTTAATATATATATAAGTATAGTATATTGTATTGTAATATTAAGTTAAATTTTGTTTTATTTTGTGTGTGGATGTAATAGCTATTAATATTATTTTTTTTGCTGCAGTTAAATAGGGATTAACCTAAACTAATATATAATATTTATATATATATCATATTAAATCATACAGTATATAATGATATAAATTCAAAATAAATCAATAAGCTAACCCCCCTGTCTAATGTTTAGCTCATACCTTATTTTACTTTAATATATACAGTATATATATATATATATATCTTATCAATATTATTATTATTTTTATAATATAAACGTTTTCAACAACAACAACAAAATTTTTTAGTTAAAAATATATATATATAAAAAACTTTATGTCCACTTGTGTTTGGACAACACTATATGATTGATGTCTTTATAGTTTTAGCAAATAAATAGTAAAAAGTTTTGACTTTTAAAAATTTTCCTATATATTAGATATATATATAACAAAAATTGTATATAAAAGTCTAATATAACTTCAAAAAAAAAGTTTAAAACACACATATATATATACAGTATATACTGTTATATATATATGTATATATGATATATAATATATATTATAATATGAAAAGTATTTTTAATATAACGAGGCGTCACATTATACTTATATAACTTTTTTTTTGTGATATATATATATATATTTATATTTCAAGTGGTTTTTTTCATACAAAAAAAAAGTTTTTTTTGTTTTGTTTGAAACTCACACCATATTAATCAATCATATTGTAAAATTGTAAAACGTTTATAAATTGTATAAATACTGTATATTAAAATATATATTATGATATACAATATATATATATATATATATATATATATACAGTAAATGTGTTGTGATATTTGATTTCAAATGAATTGTGAGTGTTTTATTGTTAGACAAAAATATATATAAAACTTTCAAAAAAAAAGTTTTTAGAAAAAACAAAACAAAATAATAGTGTTTTACATATTTGACTAAAAAACTAATATGTATTTTTAGACTATCATAACAATAATAAAATTCAATAATAATAATTTTTGACACTATTATTTTATAAAAATTATTTGATTTAAATAATAAAAATTATATATATGTGTAATACATGAATACACCCTTTTATTATCACTTATATACAAAAAATTATTATATTTTAATACCCGTATAATTGATTAGAGTTAAGCCCTATATTATTATTATTATTATATCAGTCAATTAACATACAAATATTATATATATATATATCTCCTAATGAATATATCGTTAGATATACACGTATTTATATTGTATTATTTATTTTTTATTTTTTGATTGTATGATAGTTTTTTTCGTGCAATAAATATACGGAAACATAACAACTAAAACAGGAAATCATTGCTACGAAAAAATTCAATTTCCTGTTGTAGACTATTATAGTATATATATATATAGTGAGAGTGAAAGTTAAGAATATTCTGGTAATAATAATAATAATTGTAATAAAATTGGATTCAAAAAACAATTTCATTTTATTGATTAGCATTTCACTTGAGATACTAATACTAAATATACTGTAATTTATATATATATATATATATATATATATATATGTATAGCAAAAACAATATCATATTATATAAATAG
The DNA here is from genome assembly GCF_028296485.1 of Oppia nitens. Classification (NCBI taxonomy): domain Eukaryota; kingdom Metazoa; phylum Arthropoda; class Arachnida; order Sarcoptiformes; family Oppiidae; genus Oppia; species Oppia nitens. Next base: position 5,636,760 of record NW_026533250.1, read on the forward strand.
ATATATATATATAGATAGTCTACACTGGTATATACTGAATATATACTGTTTATATCTAATATATCTATTATACAGTAAATAACATTAAATATACTGTATATATATATATATATATGATATCTATAATAAAAAATATTGGCTGAAACATATGTCGGCCTTATATAATTTATCTGTATATTTAACTTTTACTTTATATAAGTCACATCCCTGAGCTGCTGTACATATACACACACACACACACACACACACACACACACACACACACACACACACACACACACACACACAATATGTATGTGTCTGTGTTTGTCATATAACCTCTCAAATGCATTATTATATGATATACAAAAGGAAAGTAACAAAAAAAATATTGTGCACTTAATTTAAGTCGTTTTTGTTGTTTTTTTTAATAATATCCAAACAATATTTTCTATGATATATTGTCTTTATAATAGATATCTCATGGACTATACTGTATATATATATACTAATATATCTTTTGATATATTATGGTTTTTTAAGTGGAAGAGAGAGAGAGAGAGAGAGAGAGAGAGAGAGAGAGAGAGAGAGAGAGAGAGAGAGAGAGAGAGCAATACCATCGATAAGGGGAAAGTCATGTAACAGATATGATATGATATATTAAAGATATATTACTTTTTTCTGTTTTGTTTTTTATATAGTATTTTTGCAGATGTGTATACATACATACACACACACATACATACACACACACATACATACACACACACACACACACATACACACACGTACACATATACTGTATACATACACACACAAAAAAATCAAATATATAATAATATGTACTATTAGTTTGAGAGCACACACAAGTTGTTTAACTTTGATTACATGAGATCAGATGAGTGGTTGGATTGTGTCGCCCTGTGTTTGACTTATATATATATATATATATATACAATATATTAAAATCAATTTATTATATGTATATGTAATATATTATACATTAGAGTAAAACTAGAGAAAGAGAGAGAGAGAGAGAGAAGTGTTTATTTTTGCATTAAATTTTATTTATTTTTTTATCTATACAATTAAAACTATTGCTACAATATTAGATAAAATCTAAATATTTGATAATAAAAACTTAGAAATAAATAATTTTTTTATTTAATTTATTAATTATTATTATAGATAAATATTTTTTCCATATATGTCACCGAATATTCTTTAGTATCATTTTAAAAAATAAATTGAAAATTATTATATTATAACAATTATTATTCATATATATTAATGGGTTATATCTCATGAATTTTATGTTGACTATATTTTAATGACTATTAAAAAAAATAAAATTTTTAGTATCATTTATTATTATTATTAATATATTATTTAAAAACAACAAATATAAATATTTATATCATATATTAAACATATGTTTAATTATTTTAGTTATTAATACATTATTATAAAACATATAATTCTACAGTAGTTTATATATAGTATAACATATAGTTAGATAATTTGCATACAAATTATATTTTATATATATATATATTTGGTAGATATAAATACAGAGAGAGAGAGAGAGAGAGAGAGAGAGCCAATATGTGGACAGGGCTTTCCAACTAAACTAAATATAAGGCACAGTTAGATACAGTACTAAAATATCGCTGGGGAGTGATAGAGACATTTAGTTAGTTTGACTAAAAATAAATGACATTTTTGCTAAATTAGCTGTAAAACTGAATTTTGTAGGTCTAATAGATATACAGTATATTGAATATACAGTCTATAATGGCATTTATACATTTAAAATGTTTTACATATATATTATTATATCATATATATATATATATATATATATATATATATATATATATATATATATATATATATATATATATATATATGTGTGTGTGTACAGTACATCCATTCAACAATATACATGCAAATAATATGTAGTTTTATGGCTGTATATAGTATACTGTATTACTAAATAATATTTAAAGTTATTGTACAATAGATTTTTTTTTGGAGACATTGTTTTTGATAGCCTATCATTAGAAACATATATACAGTATATATATAAATATATATAACTTTTGCATCCCTTTTTTCCCAGAAATAAAAAAACAATATTATTTAGATAAAAAAAATAGTAATATACTGTATAGTACAGTAGTTTAATAGATATGACATCCAGGGTTATGATTTAACTGTATGGCATATACAGTATCTGCCAGTGCTATCAAACAAAAAATAAATGATTGAGAAAAATTGCTTTATATTGCGCTATACAGTACAATATATATATATATATATATATATTAGGGATCATATACGCTGATGATGGAGATAGGGGTAAAACCTACTACTATATTACATATATATATATATCTAATAGTATACTCCCAGTGCTGTTAGTAAAATCACATCAAAGCTGACTGTCCAGTGCGCTTAAAATACATTTGCCCAAGCTGTTGCACCTTTATCATATATGGCATCAATAATGCAGACACACACACACACACAAACATACCAGTGCTCTATACAGTCAATACTCTATTTAGTTTTTTTTGTTTGTTATCCAAATAGAAAACAAAATATAATATATATTTTTTAAATATATATATAATTTAACTTAATATATTTAATGCAATAGTATAATAATTTTGTATATATTTTTTACAAGTAACTAATTAGTAACTTAATTTTATCATGTTGAAATTATCATAAATATGATAACATACAAAAATAAAATTAAATAAAATATACTAGATAAATTTATAAAAACTAGGTTTGACTGTATTTATAAGATAATATTGTTTTTTTTCTATATAATACTGTATAAGTTATATCATATCATATGTATCACACATAATATTGTATATATCATATATGATATAAAAGTAATATATATATATATTGTATATATAAAGCAATCAATTCTACATCAATGAAATGGACACAAAAATCACTTTTATTTGTTGCACACTTTGACTTACTTATGGTATATATATATATATTATTAGATGAAAAAAAAACAAAAAGGTTATGATCTCTCTCTCCCCTAATATTATATATACAATCGCATCGTTAGACTTTATACAATATACAGTATATATTATAGTCAAACAAACAAACAAAAAACATCATTTAATAATACTACCGGTGCCACCAGTTAATATCATAACTGGTATATTAAGAGAGAGAAGAGAGAGAGAGAGAGAGAGAGAGAGAGAGAGAGAGAGACCATTTAGTAAATGTTGTCTAAATTGTTGTCTCAATAATATACAGTATATATCTACAGTATTATATATACTGTATATCCATTATATAAAAAAACATTTAGATATGATATTTAGGAGAGACATTTGGCACCCAAAATATAATGTACATAATATATTAATATTAATATATATATATATATATAAAGTCAAATGGTTTTTATATTGACAGCACTGTTACCTAAATAATAAAAAAGATCATTGGTTTGTGTGTGTAGTTGTTTCTGTAAAAATCTATAATAATATTGATATAAATCATATACAGTATATATATTCCCTCAATATATGTAAATACAATACAGAATATATATACTGTATATATATATTGAATACATAAACAATATTTATATATATATATATTATTAATGCATTTACCATTAAAGACATGATTTTTGTTTTTTGTTGTTTGTTATTATCATTGTATGAGATAAATGTAAATATTATATTAATATACATATAGTTAATAGTAAATGTGATTTAGCTATTGCATATAGTGACAGTAATATATTAATAATAAAGTTATGACAATATATTTATATAATATTTATTATTATTATTTGATACAAATATGTATCAATGATTAATAAGATTTTTATTTGTAGAGTAATTTTTAAATTATGTTTGTTATTATTATTATTATTATTAATATAGTGTTTAAATAATAGTAATTAATAAATGATACAATTAGTAATATTTTTTTGTTTGTGTATTAAACAAATAACAATTATATAATACTAGTAGTAATACAGTATTATTGTGACAAACATTTAATTTTGTTTATTTATTTTTTCAATGACAATAGCAGATCAATTGTTCAAATCATTAAACCATAAAAATTTTTCGACTGAAAAAAATTAAATAAATGTTTTTATATGTAATTTATATAAATCTCTCTCTCTCTCTCTCTCTCTCTCTCTCTCTCTCTCTCTCTCTCTCAGCAATACAATTACAATAATAATACATTGTTTATGATGTAACCGACACACACACACACTCCCTTTCATCTAACTGTCCAAATCCAGTGGTCTATTATATAAACTGTGTATTATATAATATGTACTGTAGTTTCATATATTTTATTTTGATCTCAAATAACTGGTGACTACTACTACTACTACTGGGACTGATTGACTGGTAAACCACATTAAACTTTATTTTATATATATATTTTTGTTTTCACTTATTGAGCTCCACTTATATATCAATGATAAAATAATACTAATACCAGTGCTCCTGTATGTATGTATGTTTGTCTCTCTTTGTGTATCATATCATTTATTAGTAGTAGTAGTAGTACTGTATTTGTCTGCACAGGGATTGAGCACTGGGAGGAGGATTGGATACATACACACAGCAAAAAAAGTCAAAAAATCCAGATGTCTTTGGCATTTAATAAAGTGGTTTTCCATCTATTAAGACATCATCTCTCATGTGATATCACCCACTCATTCAATCACTTACTCTCTCTCTCTCTCTCTCTCTCTCTCTCTCTCTCTCTCTCTCTCTCTCATTCAGTCTCTTTCAACAAAACCATTAAACATTGAAACCAAAACATAATATATAATAATAATATATTATATAATAATTTTTTTTTGTAAAATAAATAAAAACAAATAATTTGTCTTAAAAATCTCTCTCAAAAAAAAAAAATAAATCTTCTAATTTATGCAACAAAATAGATAATATATAAATATATTTATAATTATTTTTTTAAAAAACAGTAGTTTTTAGTTAACACATTAGTTAACAAATTAAATATAAATAAAACTCTTAAATCATTGATATATATATATATATATATCACTGATACAGTATAATAGGATAATTTCAATAACAAAAAAAAATAATAAATTTACGACACAATCATAAAAGATTTATTATATTTATTATTAGTATTAATAAAGTTGTGTAACAAAAAAAAATAAATTATTGTATATGAAAAAAAACTTTATGGCTATATTTATGTAACGTATTTTAGTAGTTAAAATAGTAGGCCTGTCCTCTTATAGCACACACATACAGTCACACCAATTGTGTGTCAAATTTGGTATTTATTAAATGATAATAAATCATTGGACAGACTTTACTATTATATATTTAGAGAGAGATTATTGCTATCAAAGAGACAGTAGGTTTTTATATCTTTATTATTATTATTTATATTAAGTACTATGAAATATTTTTGGGGAATGGATTGGGTGGCCCATCAAAACAGCTGCTGATATATATATATATTATATATATATATAAAGACATCATCACATATGATATAGCAATAATAAACCGTCACCGAAACACATACACACACAGGAAGGTACCGATGCTAATACTGGTATGAGATATATGCCCAGCAAATACAGTCTCTCAGTGTATATAATACAGGGATGCGTTTCTCAGTATAATAGGAGGAAAATATGTGTCAAACCATATATCGTTTTTTTTTCGCTTCTTTATCGGGCACTGATTGCTCTCCCGCTTTGAGAGAGAGAGAGAGAGAGAGAGAGAGAGAGAGAGAACTGTTAGATTTATAAGTGTGATGATTGTGTGCCTACCAAACATTTTTGGGCACCCATACCCCCTCCTCATACTACTTGTAGGCCTCATTTTTCACACATTGAATAGAGAAAGAGAGAGAGAGAGAGAGAGAGAGAGAGAGAGAGAGAGAGAGAGAGAGAGACTGTTGATCCCACTGCTAATAAACAATTGGGAGAAGTATAACAAATCGAGAGGAAATATATATATATATATGTGATTTAAGCCCATATTGTTATCTCCCGGTGCCTACCATAGAATATACATATAGTATAGAGTAGGCATCGTTGGATGGATTAACCGATGAAATAGTTTACACTTTACTACTGTATAGATATATACAATATATATAATATTATGAAGCAATTCACACTGTGTTTTGTATCTCTCTCTCTCTCTCTCTCTCTCTCTCTCTCTCTCTCTCTAACCAATGTTCCCAAATGGTATAGACCATAGAAAAATGGGATTTTCTATTATAAACTACCGGCGCTTCCAAAATATATATATATATTCTTTATTGATATATCAATAAGCATATGGAGATTATATTTGATGTGTGGACTGGTATGGAATGGACTGTCTGTTTTTGTGTGTGTATATATATGTGTTGTTGAATGTATAATAACAATAATAATCATCCGAAAGGCCGGTACGATATGGAGAGGTGATGACAACAATAAAGGGCATCACATCTCTCTCTCTCTCTCTCTCTCTCTTTAATATATTCAATATGTTTTTTACAGTATTTAATATTGCCTGTCCTTTCATTGAGCATTGTGACGGGATATTAGACAAAATAATAGATATATATGTGTATATATACGGTATATGTATGCAAACAGTAGTATAGTATATATATGATATCATATTTATAAAACTGATTTATAATTTCAATTGATATTTATTGATATCTATATCTATAAGTTGTATATATATATTGAATATATTTGTATCCAACTGTACGGTTGAACACACTATTCAGATTAAAAAAGTATTGACAACTCAATTGTGTTTCTCAAACCCAGTTGTCTGTAGGGGTTGTCTATACCGAAGGTGTTGTTATGTTGGGTCTCATATATATATATATATATGTATTTGAAAACACTCACCTTCCAGCTCAATGATGTCGATATGCGATCCTTATGTATCTTTCCGAGATAGGGACCAAATATTGTGCCCATTTTCAATGTTTGTCGGGCACATACAGCCATAAATGGCTGTCCATCGGTATGCGGAGTAGCCGATCGCAATTCAAGTTCGTCGGGCAGCTCAGGTAGCAATAGCTGACCACCACTACGATGATGATGATGGCCTAAAAGTTTTTTTTTTAAATCAAATCAAATAATTAGATAATGATAATAACTATTTTTTTTTTAAAAATACAAAATCTTTTATTATATTGCAAAACACATTTCAAAGTTAGTAATTTATGGTCAGGTAGATTATTAGGGACAGGGCGATTTTTGTTTATTATACCAAGATAATACTATAATATATGTAATTTTTATTTATATGTATTATAAAATTACCGACAATAGCAAACATATTGGCAATATATATACTGTACACAGTATATAATACAATACAATATGTTATACAATATATTATAATATGATATATGAAGGAACGGTATATATATATATACCGGTATATATATCTTAAGTGTATGTATTTTGATAATATGAGAGGAAAACAGTTGTCTCAAAACAATATACTGTATATATATATATATGAGATAAGAGGTCTAACTATCTATCTATCTGTCTATGTGTGTGTGTGTGTGTCTGATAATATATACATATTATATTGATGTTGACCCGGGCACACACACACACACACACACTGTCTTAAAATTTTTACATATCGGTGCCCTTTAAGAGTAGTGGATAGCCCTTAGCTTTTTATTATCTCTCTGTTATGTGTTTTGTTATTTGTAAAACATATGATAAGAAAAAAAGGACAAAAGGATCGGTAGATATAAGAAACATTATATTTAATAATAATAAGTAAAACTTTAGGGATATATTGTCTATCACTATCACCACCACCACTACTACTACTACTATTCCAGACATTTATTTACTCAGGAAGTGACTGAGCCCAATGTGGACAGGGATGCAAACACATAATCTATCAACCAATAAATAAAACATACATATTAATGGATAGACCATATCTAACAATGATTTTTCTCATAGTTTGGTTCAAAACAACTAATAAATTTTCAAAGAGATAACGATTCACAACAAGTGATCCGATAGGTCTGTGCCAATCATATACAGTACATAAGTTTGTACAGTATATACAACATATACTGTATATATATATCCCTTTCCTCAAGAATCGATATCTAAGTGTTAAAAACATTACACCCGCTGTTTGTTTTTAGTGTTCACAATATATCGTATCGGTATCGGTGTTCACAACTAAAACACACACACACACACAAAAAACATGCCAACACCTCCTCCGTACACACATACACACCAAACATACTATCGGTATAAAAACCCTTATCATAAGGACAGGGCTAATATGTCTTTGTCTAGTATTACGATGTGTTTGTCTATCAATTTTTGTTGTCTTTACTCCTCTATCTCTCTCTCTCTCCTCCCTTCCCGATATCGTGCCGACAGCTGCTCTTTGAAGATTCAATATATATATTAAGCACCGGTATCAATATTGACCGGCTCTCTCTCGGGTCTAATCAGTAAAATAGACCACACCAGTCATAAATTAAATGCAAACATATATAGATATATACAGGTTTAGTATATATATATATATATTGATATCGATATCTACCGACACTTTTCAAACTTATTTATTATATATTGATATATACAGTGTGTGTGTGTGTGTGTGTGTGTGTGTGTGTGTGTGTGTGTGTGTGTGTGTGTGTGTGTGTGTGTGTGTGTGTGTGTGTGTGTGTGTGTGTGTGTGTGTGTGTACACAATATAATCAATAAACGGTTTATTTTTATTTTATTTTTTTATATTGTATTAACTAAAAACAAAATACAGATTTGTTTATGCACTGTATAATGGTTTGAAATATATTGAAATATAAGATAATAATAATAATAATTTAAATATTTTATTACAAATATTAACTAATAATTTTAATAATTGATAATTTTTTTCATTAAAAAATACTAAACAATATGTATGACTAAATAAAAATTATTAAAAAATATGTGTGTGCGTGTGTCTATCCACTAATATTTATTATAAGTTTATAAAATATATATATATATATATATATATATATATATATATATATATATATATATATATATATATATTATATTAAAGGTATGTCGGTATGTCTTAAAAACAGACTACCTGTCCAAAGTACACATACTGTATATACACTATAGATTGGATTATCTTGTTGTTGGACACAAACACACACACAACAAGTACTATAAATTTATGTCTCTAATGGATGGGTAAATGTATAGCCAATAAAGTATGATTAACTCTATAACTATTACTATTATTTTTTGTGGATGACATCAAAGCAGGAGAAGCCGTGTTTTTAGTGACTGAAAGAGAGAGCGAGAGAGCGAGAGAGCGAGAGAGCGAGAGAGAGAGAGAGAGAGAGAGAGCGTGAAGGAGAGGTCATGCGATGAAAACACGACAAATGCATTGGCATCACATAGTGATGGACACCACACACACACCATAAGGATAAGGACACAACACATAAGCCATCTCACAAGCACTGGGAGGTAGTCCATACAGTACTACTATTCATCAATGTATTAATATATATTGTATAAGATATACTGTATAGAAAAGACAATGGATTCAATTCCTAGATCAGCCCAACAGGTGGTCCACACAAAAACAGTTAGCATTAAAGTGCATATCGACGTGTGTTTTAAGCGCCTAACCTAACTAACTAACTAACTAACGAATCTATCCTCCGGGCACTACTCAAAGCATATACAGTACGTACACAGTTAGCTAACCATTAAATTGTTGACCCATTAGCTTAAATGGTTGGTCGAGATTGAGTTAAAGAGAAAGAGAGAAAGAGAGAGAAAGGATTTCGGGAAATGTTATCTAATATTATAAATATATTTTAGGACAAAAACACGATATTTATCTGGAAAAACATACTACTGGTGCTGTATATGACAGTTCAAACATATATATATATATATATATATATATATATATATATATATATATATATATACTAGTCAATAACCAGTGTGTGATGTGCTTTTTGTGGCTTAATGGACAGGCAGGGAGGAGGTGGTGGTAGTAATGGTAATCCCAATATATTTGAGATACATGTGTGATATAGTCTATTAAGGTTTATACTGTATGTATTAAATATCATATATATATATATATATATATATATAAAATCAGTTAAATATCTATTTACTAAATTACTTGTATATTAACAGTACCGTATATATATATAAATAATATGTAGATTATATTTATATATAAAACATGATGTTTACTTGTATTTAATATTATCCCCGACACCCACCTAACAAAAAAAAATAAATAATAATCTAACAGTTTTCATCAATTATAAATCATATGATGTTTGATCCAGGAAAAGCATTTAGCTATTTTTTTAAAAGATATATTTATTTATTTATTAGTTATTATTAATATTAACATTTTAAGATATTTACTGATTTATTTTGTTTGTTATTTATTTACTGTATTTAATATACTATTTTTATAGCTTAATAGCAAAAAACGTGTAATAAAACTTTGTGTTTTGTTTTTTTATTTTTGTTTATTTTTTATCTACTATTAAATAATTTTTTTTTATTTTATTTAGTTTCATATAAACACTATGAGTAAACAATTTATTTGGAAAATTTTTCTTACTATTGAAAAAAAATTCATTGATAAATATTCAATTCAATAAATACTATATATATATATATATATATATCTGAAAATAAAATATTTTCAAAACTATTGGTACAAAATAATTACCGGTAATATTAAATAATAATAATATTATACAGTAATAAACGCCTTCATCTAACAATATAATAATGTTAGAAATAATAATAATAATATTTCAAATTTTTATGATATATATATGAAAAACACATATAAAAACCATTGGTTTTTATTATTTGAGAGACCTATGAGTTCCCGGGGTCGGGTCGGGTATTTTAAATATACATTCAAAAAAAATAATTTATATTTAAAAAAACTTTTTTCAATTACTACTATACATTATATTTATATATATATATAAAATTTGAGTTTCCTATTGTAAAATTTTATGTATATAATGTAAATAGTGTACCACTCAGTTAGTTACTTACACACACACACACTCACCCGCTCACTAACTATATGGTGAGGTGTGTGTGTGTATGTGTATGTTATGTAAAAGGGTGTATAACAATGCAAAATTTTTATACTGTATATATATACTGTATATATTTATATCGTATATATATGAGTTATATCGATATATATATATATATATATATATATATATATATATATATATATATATATATATATATATATATATATATATATACACTACTATACAAACATAATATAAAGATATAAGAGTCACACACAAAAAAAAATCATTTATCATATGTAAGAAAATTGTTATTTTCTTTATTGAAAAATCTAAGAGTCTCTCTCTCTCTCTCTCTCTCTCTCTCTCTCTCTCTCTCTCTCTCTCTCTCTCTCTCTCTCTCTCTCTCTCTCTCTCTCTCTGCGGTCTAAAACCATTAGTAATTGACTGAATATACTGTACTGGTATATACTATATACAGATAGTGGGAAAAGTTAACTATTATTTTTTTTTAAAAGGGCACCACCAGAAATAAATACCGGCGCGCGTCTCATAAATACAGTAAAACTCGTTTTTTTTTTAATATATAATAAATTGTGTGATTGACTTGATTTTTGCCGGCAATTGTTATTATATATATATATATACAGTATATATAAAGTATAGTAAGTTATATATATTGTTAAGAAGACATTGAAATATATATATATATTATTTGTATTCAATACGAAAATTTTTTTTTTTTGACAATACATGAAGCCTATGAAGCTGGGAGATATTGATGATACCTGAGCCCAACCTCCAAGTGCCACAAAAATTCAAAAAAATCATTAGTCATTCAATACTAACTTTTTAATATATATATATATATAAAGTTAAATGAATGTCAAGTTAAAAATTATATTGTATATCATTTTTTCGCCCATTATTTAAACAAAATTATAACTATTTCATATGAATAAAATAAAATGTATAATTATTTGTCTTAATTTTAATTCTAATAAAAATATTCTTTTTTGTAACTAAATTAATAAAAAAAATAAATGATAGTAATTGAAATGTTAATAATTTATTATTTTTAAAAATATATATACAATATATAATATAATATATAATGATAATCTATTTAAATCTTTTTTTTTTGTTGATAATGCTGTATATATAGTTTTTTTTGGTTTAAATACCTGATGCAAACACACACAACACATCGCTAGCACCGGTAGTATTAGTTTTTAAAAAAAAATAAAATTTTTATTTTTATTTAATCAGATAATGCAAACTGTTTGGTTATGCTGTTTGCAGGTAATCCATCATCTCATGAGAGGCGGGTGCTATATATATATATATATATATCTGTATAAATATATACCGTATAATAGTATTTAAAAATTTTAATATTTTTGTTGTTATATATGTGTGTGCAAAACCAGACATTTCCTGTTAAGAAAATTTACAGGTATTATAGCCACAAAAAAGGGTAGGCGCGAGATATATATACCTTATATATAATAAAATATTTATCAATATATTTATATAATTTTTTGTATTGTTGTTGTTGTTGTTGGTTCATCACATGCCTATGTGCACGGGGTGTCTGATAGATTATATTTGAAGCCCAGCACAGGTATGTCAAGTATATAAGTATATAATTGTATTGCACTGTCATATATTAATGTAATATATAATTGTAAAATATTTTATAATCTGTGTTTATTTTTTTTGTTGGTTAAAAATACATCAACAAAATAAATGAACATTTTAATTAATGATAAAATTAATTGTTGATTAGTTTTTTTTTTAATTAATTAGTTAGAGTTAACTGTAATCTATTATTATTTTTTTCTATAAAATTAACTATTCAATGGCTAACTTATATAACAAAAGAGTAAATTTTGTTTTCAATAAAAATATGTATTTTTACAAACTTTTATCATTTTATTTTTATATACAATTACAATACAGACATATAGTTGTTACCCCAAAAAAAATATATGTATATTTATGAGCTATCAATAAAAATGTCAATATATATACAGTATTATAGATACTATAATATATCTTCTCATATATATATATATATATATATATATATATATTGAAAAATCAAAATCAATGAATATTATTAGTATAGATATTATTGGGGGGAATAGTAGTTGACCTAACTTTCCTATAAAAATATATAACTGAATGACATGAATGGCCATCAAAAATATGAAGAAAAAAAATAATAATATTTTCTTCAATGACAACAATCACTATCTCTCTCTCTCTCTCTTTCTTTATGATTGTTGTCATATCTATGAATGAATGAATGGCACCACAAATAACTACACCAACAATGATAATAATAATAATACATGAATTGATGGAAAGTTAGGTACACAACACACACACACACACATATATATATATATATATATACACAGTATGTACCCAATTATATATTGTACTGTACATCCCTGAGTGCCCATCCCAATGATGATGACATGTCAATAGTGAGTGTGTTTTGTCAATAGGACGGCACCGACACATCGCAGACATCTGTGGTTTACATATATCTATCATTTCCTTAGCTCTCTCTCTCTCTCTCTCTCTCTCTCTCTCTCTCTCTCTCTCTCTCTCTCTTCACTCATTCATTCATTCACTCGCTTCTCATAAAACTGGAAAAAGAGATGTCTGTTTACACACTAGCAATCTGTGGGTGTTTTTATCAATAGTAAAGACAAAACACCAACACTTATATAGAGTATTCAATATAGTTTGTGGCAAACAAATAAATGGTAAACAAATTTATATATAAAATACGTCATTTAATTATGTTAGCAAAATGTTCCCCATTTCTGGCTATACATATATGAAGCCTATATATAAAATTTTCAATAATAGAATTAAAATTAATTTGATTATATTTAGAAAATGCATTTATAATTCTTGATTTTAAATCGTCTAAATTAATTATAGGATTTTGAAAATCATAAATCTCAGTTTTAGTTGCTCCCCAAAAACAAAAATCAAGTGGATTTAAATCGGGTGAGTGACTTGGCCATTGAGTGTCGGTTTTAAGACTTATTAATCGATTGGAGAAATGATGTCTCAATAAATCTAATGTTGAAAATGCTAATATATAAATAAAAAAGGCGCGGTTAAGCAAATTTTGGAAATTAATATTTTAATTGATATATTTTAATATATATTATAAATTTAGATCAATCGGACCAATAATTTTAAAGTTATTAAATAAAATAAATTTTGATTATAATGGTAGATATACAGGTATAAAATAAACAAACCTGTATGAGGACTTGCACCATCTTGCATAAAAATTTGATGGCAATAATTATCACCTGTCTTCAACTTTAAATTAGGTATAAAATAATTTTCAATTAATGACTGATATTTATCAGCATCAATTGTATACTTTTTTCCTTTTTCTTTTGGAAAAATATACGGCCCAATAAAACCATATTTTACACTCCAGGCCACCCAGACGGTCAAATATTCGGGATGTGCCTGTTTTTCTACTGCCGTTTCTGGTTTTTCTGTTCCCCAAATCCTCATATTTTGTTTGTTTACATATCCATTTTTGTGATAATTGCATTCGTCTGAAAACCTAAATCAAATGAAAGTCAAAGTCGAACAGGAATTAGAATATATTAAAGAAGTTAAAGACAACATTGTTTGCAGTTTATGCTCTTCGGGTCTAAATAGAGGTTTGATTAAACATTTCTTTAAAAAATAAATAAAATAAAATAAACATACCAAACATTATCCAAATAATTATTGTCATCATTTAAGTTAATTAACATTAAATTACAAAAATCAATACGTAATTGTTTTGATATTTGTGTTAATTTTGGTACAATTTGAATTTTATAAGGAAATAAATTTAATTGTTTTGTTAATATTGAATGAATTGATCCAACACTCAATTCAATATTTATGGATTTTAAATATTCTTGAATTTTTCGCACAGATTTGTAAGTTTTAATTCCTATATTAATTATAATATATTTTAAGATTATATAATGATATTTACTTTTACATGCACTACCATCTGATCCAATTAATAATATATTTACCATTTTTGACTATTTCAATATTTTCAATAGTTAATTTTGTTTTTTTGTGAGGTTTTTTATATTTAGGTTGGAGAGTTTTTTCATCATCAAATTGTTTATTTAATCTTTGAATTGTCATACGATGTGGAGGTTTTGTTTTGAAATGTTCACTAAATTTATCCTGAACATATTTAAATCTTGAATTACCATCCTTTTGTTTTTCAAATTTTTTATAATAATGATTTATCCAAAACCGCTCTTCTTCCGTATAAATATGATTCACTTTAATATTATTACTTATATTTTCACTCATTTTAATTAAATTACTTATATTTATTGCAATTATTATTTTTAATTATTATTATTATCAATTTATAACTATTATTATTAATTTATAACTTATTATTAATTTATAACTATTATTATTAATTTATAACTTATTATTAATTTATAACTATTATTATTAATTTATAACTTATTATTAATTTATAACTATTATTATTAATTTATAACTTATTATTAATTTATAACTATTATTATTAATTTATAACTTATTATTAATTTATAACTATTATTATTAATTTATAACTTATTATTAATTTATAACTATTATTATTAATTTATAACTTATTATTAATTTATAACTATTATTATTAATTTATAACTTATTATTAATTTATAACTATTATTATTAATTTATAACTTATTATTAATTTATAACTATTATTATTAATTTATAACTTATTATTAATTTATAACTATTATTATTAATTTATAACTTATTATTAATTTATAACTATTATTATTAATTTATAACTATTATTATTAATTTGTAACTATTATTATTAAATTATAAGTATTTTATGACTATTAAATGACTAATTATTTATAAAAACACTATTGTATGGAAAATTTTATACTAAACCCTTTTACAAATATAAGATATAATTTATTAATGTACTGGTTTCTAACCAGTTTTTGTCATGTGATTGCTATACACTTTATTGAATACTCTTTACACTACAGTACTATCTTCACACACACACACACACATAACCACACCATTAGCTTTATTGCCACTATATATGCTATCAATGTAGAGATAGAGAGAGAGAGAGAGTATGTTTGATTTAAAACTGTGGGCCCATACCTACTAAATGCACAATCATTTTCCAGTTTTTAGCATTATTTTTCTTGGATGGAAATTGATGTTTAAACAGCTGTAAAACTTGTTATCTACCGTTCCCCCCTCTCTCTCTCTCTATACAATATTACTAGTAATAGTAGTATTAGTACTCTTTTTTTTTCATTATCATCGGATGCGAAATTGATAGCAGTGTTATCAGTGTCAATATATTTTATTTAAAAAAAACAACAATAATTATTAAATAAATATATTTATTTTATTATCATTATTATGTTTAATGTTAGTGTTTATTGCCAACAACAACAAAAAACTATTGTTTAAAGTGTTTATTATTATTATTATTCAAAATTAATAGTATATAAATCTAAAAATATATTGTATTTATTAAACTTATTATCAAAAAAATAATATTCAAATATTTTTTTATTAACCAAATTAACTAATTATATATAATATTTAATGTTACCATTCAAATATACACACAAACAAAAAATATTTTTATAATATTATTAATTAATATGAAAAACAAAATATCATATATATATATATATATATATATATAATTTTTATTACAATATTATTATTATCATTATTATAATTTTGTTTTTTGTCAACACTTTGTATATTAACATAATCCACACACACACACACACACAAAATAGTGTACAATATTATACCCATATAAATAATCCCAAAAGTGAAACAATATATATAGTATATACTGTATGTATAATATAATATTTTTTTTTGTTGAAATCTTATTAAATATTAAATTTTTCTGAATGTGTTTTGACTGATGGTATTATATATATACAGTATATCCTAATATTAATGTATTCACACACACATCACTGTTAACAACATTACATTATATATAATATTAATATAATATTTATAAAAACAACAACAACTCATTTGAATATCATTTTTTTCATAGTGTAGTTATTTTTATATATTATTATTATTATTTGTTGATAAGATTTCAAATACACACACATATTAAAAAAAGTATTAAAATACTTAACATGACTGACAAATATATACAGTATATGTAAAAAAAAATTGTAACATTTTTTTCACCTATAATTTGTGTAAACATATCCGACTCATTCATACAACAGTTAAACATTTAATAAAAATTATTTTTTTAATATTGTATACAAAAAATCTTATAAACTAAAAATATATGTAAATTTTTATGTGTATAAGTCTATATATATTGACTATATATTATATACAATTATACATATATATAACTCCCGGTGCTTGTACTACTGTATACATAATGTGATGGTTACACATAAAATGATTGAAACTTTGAAATGTTAAGTATATTATAAATACAAGTGTGTGTGTGTTTGTAGTTAGCTATAGCCACACACACACACACACACACACACACACACACACACACACACACACACACATACTTACAATTTTTTATTTATTTATATACAGTATATACAATAATAAACATCTAATTTTTTTATATACAGTTGTTATAATGTTAGTATACTGTCCCCCAACCATTGGACCTTTATTTATTTTAATATATTTAGTGTGGGGGAAAAATACTCTATATATATATATATACTGTATATATGTTGTAATAAATTGGTGGCAGTGTTACTACACGCATACACCTTACAACACACACACACACACATACATTAAGATCCCAGTGCCAGGTAGTAGTCGGGCTTACCATTTGATGGCAAAAATGCCATTCAATTAATATGGGTTTTATAAGGCAATGAATTTTATGTATTGCACACCCAAACACAAGTGTCGGTCCAGTCTAGTAGTAGTAGTAGTAGTAGTGCTCCGGTAGCTCACATACCGCACACACATACACTTTGCATATTATCCGTTCAAATCAATTAATATGTTTCTATATATTATATAACTAATAATTTTGAATTTATTATTTTAATCTACCAGTGCTATATAAGTTATATATATACAGTATATTGCTTATCTAGGTATGTATAAATATTTTGTTTAATAAATAAGTTTATAATGTATTTTTTAAGTTTATTTTTTAAAATGATAAGACAATATAGGGTTAAAAATATTTTTATGGATACATACCAGTGCTGTATACTGTGCACACTATCATATAGTATTTATAACACACACACACACACACACATGTGCAGTAAACTAACGATTAACATAGTTATCCACACCTAATATCTCTCTCTCTTTCTCTCTCTCAGCTGAGGTATTGTTATACATGAGATAAATGGTATGTATAGTGTCTACCATCAAAATTGGCTTATTTTTCAAAAAAAAAAAACAAAATGAAACTTTTTTTTACAATCTTTTAAAAAAATCATTTATACATTTTTCAAAATGCAATGTACTGTATATAAAATAAAACAAAAATAATAAATTTAAATCTCACTTATTTTACCTATTATTCTATAGCCACTAAACGGTTTGGCCATAAAACAAAAATAAAAAGTTATCTATAAAATCAATAGATACTGGACTAGTATATTGTGTGTGTGTGTGTGACATAAAATATGACTATACTTATAGTGTATTAGCTGACTGTCCTTTTTTATTATTATTTGTCGCTCAATATCTTCAATATCAATGGATATAAAGATTTATTTATTTAAAAAAACTACATTATATTGTATAGTATGAGCACAAGTATAAAATGATGATCACTTTAGCCAACCGGTGCACTATTGGATATACATTATGTGTGTGTGTGCTATAACTATATATGAGGAACGGGTAGTCATACTTAGACTGTATATCAAACATACTGTATTTCACTCTCGTTTTTTATAGATATATTTATATATAAATATATATCATTGTATATCAAAACATCAATAGATATATATATATATATAATAAAAAATTGTTAACTAAAGTAAATTCAGTCAATAAACTTGAGATTCTGTAGGAAAACAAACAATAATTCTGTATTACAAAAAAAATTCTGTGATTCTGTGATATATATATATAAACAACAATTGCATAGAAAAGTCATATAAAAATATATATCAAACAAACAAACAAAACGATAGGAAAGACACCAACTGAACGACAGCCAGAGAGTTAAATAATAAGTGTATTATTATTATTATTATATATCAAATTAAGGGAACAGTATGTTTCCACATATCATACCAGGGGTGTACATAYACACACACACACATATTGTACATTGTCTACCATTACCCACGAGAGTCCAAGTGCTCATTATCTCAAATAATGCAACAACAAAAGTGTGTGTATATATATACAGTATATTTATAAAAATCTTTATCACTAAATACAAGTGCTTTTTTTAGTTGACAAACACATAGTTAGCATATACTGTATATATAAAAATCTATTTTATTCGGTGCACATACCAGTTCACAGCTTGAACTATAGTAGTCGGGTCGGGTATTGAGCACCGGGAGCACAGCAGCAGCAACAACAACGACAAGCACCAGTAGTAGTAGAGCACCGACACATAAAATAGCATTGCTTTTTTCTTGAACACACACACACACACATAGAGTGTTTTGATAGTTCCGGCAAATAAAGAGTCTCATTGGGATTTACGGGTCAATTAGGGTTAAATGTTTAATCCATTATACAGTATAGTCTCTCACTCACTCACCCACTCATTGATCTATATATATATATATATAGTATATGAGACATGAATACAATTGTAGACATCATAGTAGGAGATGTTTAACTTTTATAAATGATTGTGAGTGTGTGTGTGTGTGTGTGTGTGTTTTGCTAAGTGAGCACATAGTTAGATGTCATAAACACAATATGCCTGTCCTTTTTTAAAAAAAACAATACAGTTTAAGATTGACTTTTATTAGAGAGAGAGAGAGAGAGAGAGAGAGAGAGAGAGAGAGAGACCTGATTGAAACTATTATATAATATTTGATTAAATTGAAAATCAATGGTCAAAAAAAATTTAGTGGACAGTTATATTACTTTGYTATGTGTATGTGTGTGTGTCTGTTACAGCTATGATAGTACTGGTTCACTATCTATATRTATMTATATATTTTCAAATATCCAGTATATAAGATATTAAACTACTGTTTTAAAAAATATATATAAACTACAGTTTACTGAAAAACTATATATATTTGTCATCAAATTTATCTTTACTACACTATAAGTATATTTTGGGAAAAAAGTCACTTTAATGGTTGTAATGGACGAGTATATATATATATATATTTCCAGTTCAATTGGCTATATATTCAATATATTACCAGTGCTATCAAATATCTACAGTTATATACTGTATATATATATATATTGAAAGTTAAGGCAATTGAAAAGAGAGTGTACAGAAACACTAGGATTCAATCGGTGTCTAAATTGAGATAATTTACTGATAGTTTTCAAAGTGAATTAAATGGGATAGACATCTGAGTGAATGTGTGTGTGTGTGAGAGAGAGAGAGAGAGAGAGAGAGAGAGCACTGGTAGGGCATTTGAGGGCTAAATAAACGACATTTAGACTCAATGGGAGTGAGAAATGATTGTAAGTGTAGTTATCACTTAAACTGGTTGATGTTATATAATATATTGCATCTCTATCTATATATATATATATACAATGTGTGTGTGTATATATGTGACTGTGTTTTACAAACATTACTAACTGGCTCTCTCTCTCTCTCTCTCTTTCTCTCTCTCTCTCTCAAGTAATCTATTTATTGAATGTGACAATTATTTTTTTTTGTTTGTTGGTGACTCCCGATATCCCAGTAAAAACCATTTATCTCATTGACACTCTTTGGCACAGTTAGCTCATACTCTATATCTATCTATTTATATGGACAGTAGTAGTAGTAGTAGTAGTAGTAGTTTTCTGAGATAACAAACTATCAAACTATATAAGTGTTGAAATCTTTTTTTTTCAAAAACAATTTCAACCATTGATTGTATAATAAAGCCATTAGTTGTGTCATTACTAACTGTAAGTACGGGTAATATTAGTGAGAAAGTATGGGCTATCGGTTCAAATTGAATATATCATACATAATAATAATACTGTAGTTTTAGAGAAACATTTACATATGAATACACTATTAAATTATTTTATTTTTTAAAATATATATATATATATAAACAGTATAATAAAAAAAACTAACTAAACTTTTATATATATATCTTATTAATGTAATGTATTATTATTACTAAAATTAATTTTTCTTTAAAAACTAAAATCATAAATAAAATTGTTTTTATATTATTTGTTTTAATTATTTATTCATTGTTGTTATTATTGCTGTTTTGTTTATAACTTCAATGTTTATAATACTTAATAATAAAGACAAAGTTAATATCTCAATCATTGTCTAAACGGATTTATTAATATATAAATTATTATTATATTATTATAATATAAACATTAGTATATATAATATATACAGTATATTATTAATATCCTTTCACTAATTTATATAAAAATAAAAATAAAACCAATCGTATTATAAGTTTGTTTTTTATTAGTATATATATATATAACTCTTATTACAAGCAATTGTTTTGTCGGAAACAAGCTATCAATCAATTAAAATATATTTAAATAATATGTATATACTGTATATATAAATATTATATAATAGTAGTAATAACAACAAATATTTTACTTTTATAAACATTTATATATATATATAACTTAGTATTAATTACTTATGTTATATAAACTTTATTTGTGACCTCAATTAATGTAACATTTTTTTACAAAAAAAACTAAAAATCTATGTTTATATATATTTATATTAATAAGATATGATATATGTTTAGTCCAAATAAAACACAAACACTAAATTAACAAATCATTTATAGTTAAATAAATACAATTAATTTTTAAAAAAAAACATTATATACCCTTATTTAAGCCTTCAAAAAACACAATATAAAATTACTGTAATTTTTTTTTAATATTTATTTTTTATGGTAAACATTATTATTATTATTATTATTATGGAGAAAATTATTGTTGAAATTTCAACACAACAACAACAACACAACGAAATAAAAACTTTGCAAATAATTAGATAAATATTTGATTAAAGAGTGGAGTCGAGTGACAACATTAACAAATAATAGACATATATGTCTAATGTGTGTATGTATTGGGGGGGAGGGAGGGTAGGCCTACGATTTCGCGGGGGGCACCGGTAGATACATATAAACTATTAGATATACAGTATATATATATATTATATTATATTTCTATGAATCATAATTTCATCGCTAATTAAACAAAGGAAGTGCACTCTCCCAGGCGTTTATATGTCAAGAATCTGATGAATCTAACGATCCCTTTATCTCCTTAGTCGCCGTTTCCTGTATTTAATAAAACTTATGATTTACTTGTAATTATTATATTAAACTCTCACTCACTCACTCACTCACTCACTCACTCACTCACTTTACTATCAGATTAGTATATATATCCTTTTAGAGATATACTGTATATTCATCAGAAATATTGGATACTATTTAGTCACTCAAAAAATAAAAGGGAAACTATTGACACCAATATATATATATATATATATTAATTATATTGTAATAATGAATATTAATATAATATATATATATACTAAATATAATATATTGATTGATATATGGATAATGATTTTGTAGTGCAAAAACAAAATTGACAAAAAAATGTATGTGAAATCCGGTGATAATATTCATATATATATAATATTATGATTGTATACTAATTAATAGCTATACATATATTATAAATAATAATTAGTTATGACTTTCAATGATTTTTTTTCTCTCACTTTTCTCTCATTTTTGTTTGTTTGTTATTTAGTTTATCTTTTCAGATGAAAAATATTGTGTATTTCTTGAAAAAAATCTACAAATATTTTATATTTATTATTATTATTATTATTTTATATTTGCTATTAACTATACAACAAAAATAAAAATACATGAATGATTTAATGATTAACGTATTTTTTTATAGATTTTATTTGAAGTACATATTCATTGATGTGATGATTATATATATACAATACATACAATTACAGTACAATTTCACACATTTATATGATATTATCAACTAAGTGTTTAAGTGGTATTTACAATAAATTTATTAATATATTATAGTTAATATCTATTATTATATATCTCTATGGGATTAACTCTATTATATCAATTGTCTTACTTATCTTCAATGTATAAAAAAATATGAAATTTCATGTATATATATACACACAATAATTGTCTCATATCTACAGTATATATATATACAACACAATTGTTTAGATGAGTTAATACCGGTGACAGTTATATGTTTAATATAATAATAATAAAAATTTTTATATGTTTGATAGCATAATAAATAATACCAGAGCAATTGACTATAGTATATATATATATATATATATAACTGTCAAATTGTATCATACAATACTATATCATAGATACTAGCAAAATTAAGTTATACAATAAAACAAAACTAATAATATTATAATAAATAAAATAGATATACAGTATATATAAATGACTTATAAGATAATAATAAAATAAAATTTCATTTCAATAATAGTAAGAGAGAGAGAATCGTTATGATGAGCGCCTATAGATAACACAGTAGGATATAAACATATATATATATATATATATAGCTTATACTATATAAAGTGATAAACCAAGGAATGACAGTATAATTTATAACCATATCATACCAATTTCAGTAAGAGAGAGAGAGGACAGGTATTTAATGTTTTTGTTTTATTTTGAAACTACATGAGAAAAATAGATAGTAATGTGATATCAACAACAAAAATAAAACACATATATATTGTGTATATATATAATTGATATGACATATACCTCATAAAAATTATAAATATATGACATCTTTTTATATGACAACTCAGCAAAAAAAATAAATGAAAATAAAACTTTATTTTTTTTATTATACACAAAATAAAAACAACAACAAACTTTTTTGTTGTTGTTTTATTTGATTTTTTAACAGTATTTTAAAAACTTTTTTGTAGGTAATATTATATTACATTGTTTTTTTAATGAAAAATACACACAAACACAAACATTATGTATGTGTTATGAATTAATAGGTTTTAACACTTAATAATAATAATAATAATAATAATAATAAAAGAGTCGATACTATCAATACAATTATTAACTTATTAAAAAAAATTATATATAAATATCTCAATATTACTTTTACCCCCAATATATATATATTGTATATACTATTATGTATATTATATCCATATTTATATATATATATATATATATATATATACTTTTATCATATATTTTTGTTGTTGTTGAAGACATTTAGGTTTTTTTGTGTGAAAATTGGTTACTCATATAATATATATATATAAAGTTACTTTATGTGACCTATTTGTGTGTATATACAGTATGTATGTATGAGCACTGGTAGATGAATCCATGTAAGTTTTCTGAGTAGTTATAGTCACGTTTGTGTGTGTGTGTGTGTGTGTGTGTGTGTGTGACATATACACACACTTTATGTATTTATTTTGTACAACAAAAAAATTGTTGTTTTCACTGATATTTATTTTTTTGAAGGTCCTAAAGCCCCTGTGCTATAATACACAGTACACTAACATCACACACACACATATGCCGTTTAATACATAAACCAAAAGTGTGAAAAATATGTGATTTAGATATAACTCATATATTTTACTTTACTTTAAAAGTAAAGCATAAGAAAAATATTTATTGTATAATAAGATATTAGTAAAAAAAAAATTTTGAACAAATTATCAATTAATTAGTTATTTATAAATATATATTGTTTTGGTTACCCATAGACTTAAACATATAGAGACAATGAAAAAACTATTAAATTTGATTATATTTAATCAATTGACAAATTTTATGTTATTTTTTAAGAGAGAGAGAGAGAGAGAGAGAGAGAGAGAGAGAGAGAGAGAGAGAGAGAGAGAGAGAGAGATTTATTCTAAATATATATATTTGAAATACAGATGTTTTCATACATTAGAGAGGATAAGAAGCCCTAATAAATACTTTTTTTTTACTTCAAATAGATATTTTGCTTCAATGAGGGGTATCTTTAAGTTAAAAAAACATTATATACAGTAAAACACACACACACATAAGTATTATACAAAGTTAGGCAAACAGTTTTTTATATACAGTATATATATATATGTGTGTAGTGTATATCTATTACGAGGAACGGTAGGGTCTTCACCAACGGGTGCCGGAGTGTGTGTTTATAAAGTGCATAACAATTTATGTTATTATTATTATGTGTGGCTTTCAAATTGATTAGCCGTTTCACATTTTTTGATGCGACAAACAGATATATATATATATAGAGAGAGAGAGAGAGAGAGAGAGAGAGAAATAAGTGAGAAACCTATTAAATGTCTTATATATATTTTTGTTGTTATATTTTTAGTTAAGGCCATAGTTTACAGCAATAAAAAAAACTACAACAAAATACAGTATAAATACAATTAATGTTTTTTATTATTATAAGTGAATACATAATAATTCCGTCAATTCCGTGAGTAAGTGCCCTATCAATCAGTTTTAGATAAATCATTGAGTGAATCATTGATATATATATAATATAAAAACTTGATTTTTCTATATATATATATATATATTTATCAATAAATAAGAAAAATAGACAATTGATATCACAATAAATACAACTTATGAAAAAAACATAAGTATTGTGTGTGAAAAATGAGATAACAAAATAGTTATTGAAGTATTTGAAGACAAATAAAGTAACAAAAATTTTTATTAGGGATTATATGTAATACACCTTTAATAATGTTGATAATAATAATAATATCTTAATTATTTGTCATATTAAGGTCTATCAAAACAAATAAAAAAAATTGATATTTTTTTGTACAATTATTAGTAGAGTATAATACATATTATAATAAAAACATTTAATATATTTTATGCTATAGTTTTTTTGTGTATATATATATAATAATAAATATCTAATCAATTAACAATATATTTAGTTTTGTTTGTCTGAGAAAATATTTCTAAGTATATATATATATAAAGCAACAATCTATGAATTAGTGGGTGAGTGGGTGTGTAAATTGTCAATAGAGATAGTAATAGTATAGTATAAAGATAGAAATTTTTAATGTATATTAATAATAATAATAATATGAAAAATTATGTCAATTTAATTAATACAATTTTATTTTAATTTTTTTTTATATAGCACTAGTATATATATATAAATTATTTTTTATTATTATTATTATATATACCAAACTGTCTATTATTTTGCGGGACAACCGGAGTTAAGACAATTGATTTAATTTGTTGTCAACTATCATACAGAGTAAGTGTCGGTAAATAATGATATATAAAAAAATTATTTTTATAGACAATAAAGAGTAATCAGATATATATATATATTAAATAAAATATTATATATTTATTTATTTATACATGAATTTTTCATACCTGACATAATTTTTTTTTTAATTGTATCTCCCGGTGCGGCACTCTTTCAATTTATTTAGTATATTATAGTTTACTTATCGATGGGAAAGGGATTTTTAGTAAAGTTATGTCATATAGCAATAATAAATTATTATTGAATAATAATAATAATAATAATATTAGCACAGATACCACACTACATAAAAATTCCTATAGTTTTTAATTGTAGTCACAATTGAATGGATATACTGTATAATAATAATAATAATAATAATAATAATAATAATAATAATTGTTTAGCTGTTTTTGTTGATATCAAAATCCATGTGTTATTATATTTTTTTTATAATAATATCAATAATAATTGATTGATTCACAAAAATAAAAAGTTTATATAACGCCGCACACAAATAATAAAAATTATATAATTAATTATAATAATAATAATTCAAATATTAATTATCAATTAAAAAATATTAGCACAATATATATATATGCAAAGCACAGTCAAATCACTCAATTAGTTAGTTAGTTAGTTAGCCCAGTCCTAGTACGGGGGCCTGAAAACTGTATTTTTGATGTCTTTATGGACTGATATTGTCCTCCAACACACATACACACACACATATACATGTATAGACACTCACATGTATTTACTACTAGTAGTAGTAGTAGTAGTAGACACACACATACTGGTAGAGTACACTCTCCTGGAAAAAGCAGTGATAGTTTGAAGACAATTCAGAAAACGGTTTTACTAGTGTGGTATATGAGCGCACTGGGAGAGAGACACTTACTTACACACTCACACACACACATAAAATCTCTCTCTCTCTCTCTCTCTCTCTTTCTCTCCCTATTTTCATTGAAACTATCGCTATATTAGTGAAGACATTCAGTTAGTGTGTGTGTGTAGTATTGTATGTGTGATAGAGAGCATAGGGAGGCGCATCACAAACTACCAGAGCTTATAGCTGTTTGAGGAGAGAGAGAAAGAGAGGATGGGTTTGTCTACTATAGTGGTTGAGCCTTCTTCAGTTGGCAAACATATTGACTGTACGGATAAAAGGCGGTCTTCCCATACCATTGACAATGCACTGGTGGCACATAGTATTCACACATTCATATAATATATATATACTGTATATATATGTATAGCACATATACTACAACTACTACTACTACTACTTGCAATTACCCAAGTGATGATCTATTTTACTTTTATATAATATATATAAATATATTGTATATGCGTGTATGTGTTTTAGGACTGGTATGTATCTGTGCTATATTTATATATATTCAATGTATATTCAATATATAAGATCCAAATGCATGTATTGTATGCGCACACCGACTCTGACTCTTCCTCAATATATAAAAATCATCAAATGATAGCATCCCTGTACCAGCACTGGTAGATAATGTGTCTCTTCTAAACCACTAATACTAGACAACTATCTCTCTAATGTTATACCATTCCTATGAGATGTCATAATAATAATAATAAAATATTTTTTTGCCGATGATTTTGCGCACATATTTATTACACACAGTATATTCTCCTCACATATAAAATATTTATATCAATATTATGTATAATAAAAAACAGAATATTCTTATAGATATATTAAAACAATAATAATAATAATATCTGTCAATATATTTGCATATATAAAATATATCACATATATTAATATATATATATATATAAAATATGCATATAATAACAAAAGAAAATGTTAAATAAATAATTTAAAAAATTTATTTTATATCTTTAAATAATCAATAATATTAACGGATATGTCATCAAAAAAAAGAAACAATAAAATAAATGTTTGTCACTTTAGTCACAATAATTATAATATTTAATACTTACATATGATATATATAGATAGTGTATACATTTAAAATAAAAGTTATTGCATCAAAATTGTGTTATAATTTATTAATACATACATAAAACAGCAATATATTTAATATTATATTATATATATATACTGTGTATCAAATGTTTCAAAGTTCACACATACACACAATATATACTATATATATATATATATATATATATATAATTATTTTATACTTTCAATATATATATATATATATATATATTTAAAAACTACATATATATATATATATACACATAATATCAATAAAATAATAACTGATAGCAAAACATATGTGTTAATCCCTAAACACATAACTCATAAACACTACTATCATTATACTGTACTTATAATATATGTATGTTTTTTTCATTTTATTGATGACAGAGAGGACAGGGAGTGAAAAAAAAGAAACGTTAGGTATTTTTAACTGATAACTGGTTGAGTGAGTGAGAGAGAGAGAGAGAGAGAGAGAGAGAGAGAGAGAGAGAGAGAGAGAGAGAGACTGAGTGGTGTATATGTGACATATGTCTTGTATTTATTTATATACCGGTAATATTATATCAATATTTTATGTATAATATTATTAATATCTGATGATATATCTGACAGCCTCTCTCTCTCTCTCTCTCTCTCTCTCTCTCTCTCTCGCTATCATAACATATAAAATAATAGTTATCTATCTAAACAGCCACTTAACTATAAATTTATATATATATATCATATATAATATTTGTATGTTTTTTATTGCCAGTTATTATAGCTATATTAGACGATAGGTTAGCATTAGTTATTATAAATCAAATATTATAATCATTTATAACTCTCACTCACTCACWCACTCACACTCACACACACACACACACACACACACACACACACACACACACACACACAAACATACAATTATATTTGAATATTTATAAAATTGAATTATTTTTTTTTATAAAAAATGACATGAATTAGAAAAATAATAATAATTTTGACTTTAAAAGGGACGACATATACCATACAGTATGTCATTTAATGGTAATGAAAAATTTACAATCACTTAATAATTGATAAAAATCATCATTAGTTGAGAGTATAATGTATTCATTGACAACAATATTTGTTTTAAACTTATATATATTTTTACAATATATAAATCTAATGTTATATTAAATATATATATATAAGTTTATTTACATAAATAAAATAACATCAAAAAGCAATTAGTAGATAAAATTCTAGTATTATTATTATTAGTTAAGTTTTAAATATTGTATTATACAGTATATATAWATWTATATATATATATATATATATATATATATATAAAGTTTGGAAAGTATTGTTAGTTTATTTAGTTATTTAATTTTATTCAATTTATTTCAATATACACTTTAAGATAAAAAAAATTTTAAAAATACTACTAATAATAATAGACCAAATATTGATTTTCCATTCAAATATTAATTATTAAAACTTAATTATTATTAAAACTTAATTATTATTAAATATAAAAAACAATATATTTTTGCTAAAGAATATTCTATACTAAATAATAATAAAAAATATTATTTTATTGATTATTGATAAAAATTATTTTTTGACATATTAATATATATATATATATATATGACAAAATTTTACCTAGATTAAAAACAATTGGTTTAATATAATAATTATTATAATTATATTGAAAAATAAATGTCACAACATTTATAATATAAGTAACTAATGATTTTATATTATTGTATCATAAATGTATGATATCTGTATATATATATATATATATATATATATATATATATATATATATTATGTTTTATAACTTCCTGTATAAACATATATATAACAATAAAAATTAAAAAATAATAATACTATAAAATATATAAATCATATATGTAATTATACTAATGTAAGATATACAAACTATTTATATATAATATAATATTAATACAATATAATAATTATTATAATACTGTATTAATAAATCAGTTTGAGGAGTATGAGGAGTAATAGTAATGGTATTATACTGTATATCATATATATAAGTATAGCACACACAAAAAAATTAAAAATCTTATATAATCTTACATAAAAAATAGAGTATTGTATTATAATCTTAACAATTGTATGCTATAATCAAATTATTAATATTATTATTATTTATGTACGTATATTATAATGTAATTTTATGCAGCATTTATACTATAGAATAAAATTATAACATTATTTTCATTATCAATAATAGTGAAAATACAATATATATTTTTAGTATACATATAATACACAATATATATATATATAATATATATATATATATATATTATACTATATATAACATTGAATTATTTTTTTGTTGGTTACTATTCGGTTAATAAAAATAATAATTTATTGCATTTTTATGTCAATTATTTATATTGACTTTCAATGCTATAGCAATAACTTTATATAATACTACTACTAATAATAATAATATACCGTAAAATAAATTTAGTAATTTATACTGTATTATACTGTATATGACTTATTGACTTTGATTTGTTGTTATTATTATTATTAATATTATTAATATAATAGCGTAAATAAAAATTTTCATAAACACTTATATAAAAAATTAAGTTATTATAAGAAAAACAATAAATAATATTTATAATAAATATTATTTTATTTAATATAATAACTTTATAATAATATTTGAATATTACATATTAAATCATTTAATCAATTAATGCAATAAAAAATTTAAAAAAATTTTAATAATTGATTGATAATTATTATAGTTATCATCTAATTAGTTATAACTATATATTTTGTTATACAAAAACAAAACTATAAATAATTACTTATATACTGTATATATATATTTAAAAATAATAAATTGATTAAAAAATAATACCTTAAAAAAATTTACAAACAAAACACAAAAAAATAATGTAATGTTTATTGGATAACAAAAATAATAATAATTACAATGCATATTACGATTAATATATTAATATTATTAATATTTTATTATTGTTTTTGTTAAGTGTTTTATTTAGTAGTATTAGACAACTCATAGAGATTTTTTTTATTATATGTCATGTCGTGCATACCAACAACAACACACACACATACAAGTGATATGTTTTACACTCTATGGAAACCAAGGATACCGGTGCTCAGGGATCACAGTATCAACCATATCATAAGCAACACATACACCACATATCTATAACAAAAAATAAATTATTGATTAACAATCTCAGTATTGCAATGCTAGTAGTAGTAGTAGTAGTAGTAGTAGTAGTAGTAGTACTAGTAGTAGTAGTGTAGTAGTGGTCATACATACACGGGTGTGACAACTTATACAGGTAGATATAAGGACAGTCAGATTTTTACATTTATATGCTTTATTGATAGGTTAGATTAGGGTTATATAGTATAGTATAGTGAGTGAGTGAGTGAGTGAGTGAGTGAGTGAGTGAGAGAGAGAGAGAGAGAGAGAGAGAGAGAGAGAGAGAGAGAGAGTAAAGTCAGTTCACATCATTTGTTTTGCTTTTTCCCTAACAATTGTGTTATGATTTTTCCTATTTCTCTCTCTCTCTCTCTCTCTCTCTCTCTCTCTCTCTCTCTCTCTCTTACTTTAAAATCTATACTTTCCTTTCCTAACAGATTATAAGACATTATAAGATCTCTTTTTTGTTGTTGAAAAAAAATTGAGAGAGAAGTTCACGGACTCATACCTATCCATATATAAACTATACTACCAGTGCTTCAAACGATAACGACAAAACTCAAAGGCGAGAGAGCGTTAAATCTTCTCTCTCTTTCCTTATAATACAATATCAATACATACTATGCATATATACATACAGTACATACATAAGCTTAAAGAGTAAATTCTTTCGGATAGATACCCACCGGTTCTTTTTACATACATAAGCTTACAACAAGAAAAGAGATATAATATATATATATATATATATATGTATTATTGAAGTGTAAATCTTATAGATTTTAAGACATACACTCAGTCAGTCAGTCACTCAGTTGGCATAATATATAGTGAGATATCTTTTGTAAAAATGGTTAGAGATCTAAGTGCTATAGCGTATAGTCCATAGGTATATATACAGTAGTCAACTACCAGTGCGCGCCCGGTATATACCCCTAAAGAGCTCAGAGCTCAGAGGGATGGGTATTGTGTTGATATCTGTTCCAACAATTTCTACTATTTTTTTTTTGAACGAAAAGAAGAGACCAGAGAATAGAGTCATCTCTCCCTTCTTCAGTAGTCAATGACAGCTGAAGACTCAATATATTCATGAGATATATATATATATATATATGAGGAGAGAGAGAGAGGAATGTCCTACACTTATGGGTAGTCATAGTAGACACATACACAACAACATCACATATTATAAGCAGTTTTTTTTCGGTGGTACGGCTTCTTTGGTCTCTCAATAATAATAATAATAATATATATGTGAATCTCTCTCACATTTCTCAGTCATGTACTGCCCGTTTAACTACTGTTCCCTTCCTTTACATTG
Organism: Oppia nitens; assembly: GCF_028296485.1. Taxonomy (NCBI): domain Eukaryota; kingdom Metazoa; phylum Arthropoda; class Arachnida; order Sarcoptiformes; family Oppiidae; genus Oppia; species Oppia nitens. The sequence continues at coordinate 5,669,966 of NW_026533250.1, forward strand.
TTCACTTGCTGTGGTGGTACTCCTGGAAACAACACACAGCATGGTATCCATGAGCTCTCTTTCTCTATCGTTTGCTATAAGGGATTGACATTTTTATTTTCTCTGCCGTACGGACTCTTCTCTCTCTCTCTCTCTCTCTCTCTCTCTCTCTCTCTCTCTCTCTCTCTCTCTCTCTCTCTCTCTCTCAAGTAGTTGTGGTAACACTGGGAGAGAGAGAGAGAGAGAGAGAGTCATCCAGGGAAAAAAAGTGAAAAACTAACTGACCATTAATGTGACATCTCTATTGAATAAGGAAACGGAAAGGGCTATACATACATACATACCTGTATATACAGGGTATATACTCATACAATATTATGGGAGATAACAATACTATGGGATATTGTATGTGTGTGTGTGGACACTGGGAACTCATACTATAAAACTATTGGGCACAGGTATTGGGATATATACTGTAGTATGCAATGCATACAACAACAACAAAAAATAAATCTCTGTGTTCGGGCACAGGTATAGTGTTTGGTGTCGTACCTCTCTTTCAATTGCATTATATATTTATATATATTATGTGAACTTATATGAATTGGTTCACAACAACAAAATAAAATATTATTATTTTTTTTGCAAAAAAAATTATTATTATATTTAAATATTTACGTTTGTGTTCATTATATTTACACATCACTAGTTTTTCATTGAACTTATTATAGTTTTTTTTGTAGTACTAAACTATTAGTGTTGTTATTATTATTATTATTTAATATATTATTTTTTAAATGTTGTTTAAATATTATTATTATATATAATATGATTTTTTATGTTTAATATTTTTTGATTGAAAAAAAACTATATTTAAAATTATTTTTATCATTATTTTTTGTGGTATTATAAGTAGTATTATATATATATATATTTTTTTGGTAAATAAAGTATATTGAAAATAGTAAACTTAAGATTATTACTATTAATTATAAATTTAGTTTTTTTCAAAACAAAATATTATCAAGTAATCAGTTATATAGTAATTTGTGTTTTATTTTTTAAATTAAATAATAATTTTTTAGTCAATTATTATTAACCAATAATTTATCATTCAATTTGATAACTGTGTTAAAAATATATATATATATAGAAAATGAAAAATGATTTTTTTTCGTTGAATTACTATTACTATTATTGTTATTAATAATATTTATTTATTTTTTGAACAACATGTTAAATAATAAGACATGAATATTAAATATAAATATAAGTTATTAAACTTATAATCAAATAAATTTAATTTTATAAAAACAAAATTCATTGATATTTTTATTAACTGTTAGAGAGAGAGAGAGAGAGAGAGAGAGAGAGAGAGAGATAATTAAATTATTATTTAAATTTAATCTGTTTTGTTGAGTGCATAATATAATTAATCAAATAATTTTTTTTAAGGAAATGTTTTTTTTGTTTATTATTTATTATTATTTATTTTTTTCAAAAAAATATTTATTTTCCAATTCACCAATTCATTTAACACTTCATCAAAATTGTTTTATTATTATTATCATCATATTTTACAACATATATATATGTATATAATTTATATAAATATATTATAGTTTGTAATTCAATTTTTTTTTATTAAAAAATATAATAAATGATTTGAGACATGATTTGCTTATTGAGACATAAGTGAGTGCCACTGCGGGATATTAAAAATTTATATATTATATTATTATTATTATATATATGTGTGTGTGTATATATCTCATAATAAAAATTTTATATGTATTTCTTATATAGCTGTATATATATATATAAATAGTACAATATATACAAGTATATAAGGAAAGGGAGCTAAAAAGATAATGGTGTGATTTCAAAAACAGCATAACAATACCTGTGCTTAACACTCACTACTAAACAACAATTATATTATACTAAACAAAAATTATATAATATATATATATATAAGTGTATATAAAGTATATATATATATATTCTTGAATATTATATAATACCAGAAATAATAATATAATATAATAATATTGAATTAAATAAAATTATTTTACACAACATTGTGTGTGTGTGTGTGTGTGTGTTGAGGTCGTTGTCCGACACCTAAAATAATTATATCAATATATATATATATATTTAACATATTTTTTTAAGGTTTCAAAAATAATAATAAACCAAATCCATCACTTATATCCTTTAAAAAAAATTATATTAAATATATATATATATATATAAAGACTTTTTTAATGTATTTAATTGTTGTCATCATAATTTTTTTGTGTATGCCCATACTTACCCATAAAATATTTTATATATATATACTATATGTTATATATATATATATCAGGGTTAAGTAAGGGGGGTAGGGGGTAAGGCCAAAATACCCCCCCCCTAAGATCGAGAAATTGGGATTTTACCCCCCCAGACTTTTTGACCAAATTGAAAAAATTGTCGCTTAAAAACGAGGAGAAATGACCCCCCCCTAAAATTTCGGCGCCGAAGGCGCCGAAAATTTTTTTGAAATTTATAAAAATTTTAATTTTAGTTGATACTATTTTAGTAAGTGTTTTTATGTTTATAATATTTATAAAAATCTAATTATTGATTAAAAATAGTTAAAATAACGTTAAAAGTCATCAAAAAATAACATTATTTTAATTAAAATAAACTAAAAAATTAAAAATTACCTATTTGTTGAAAAGAGTAATCATATTACAATTTAAATATAAGTTTAAGAAGTTAATAAAACAATAAATACTTATGTTTTTATTAATAATTTTTAAATTTTAAATAAAAAATTTAAAAATATTTTCAATTTTGTACTTAATATAATTAAACTTTAACGAAATTTGAGTTAAATAAGTAGTATTCAGTCAGTATTTGTATAAAAATAAAAATATATAACAAACTATAAACATTAAGTATTGTTTAAAAAATTAATTATGTTAAAAGTTAAAAATTATTAAAATACTAAAAATAACTCATAGTGTATCATTAATGCTTTTATCAACTATTTTTAAATCTTAAATACATTATTTTATTTTTTTTTGTTAAAATTTAAGTTTTTATTAATTTTAAAAAAATTTTTTAAAAAATATTTATTTTTTGTTAAAATTTAAATTTTTGTTAATTTTTAAGTTTTTTTAGTTTTTTTTTATATTTTTGGAAATTTTACCTATTTTCCCGGGAATTTATACGGGAACTTGTGGGAATTTTATTGAATTTACATGGGAATATTCGGGAACTTAAGGAATTTTTAGGGAATTTTCTCTAGACCCCCCCCCCCCCCCTTGATTTTGGATTTTTGAAAAAATTGCCGTTTAAAAATGCAATAAAAATCTTACCCCACCCAATACCCCCCCCCAAGATTTTTTGAGAATTTTGTAAATTTTACCCCGGTCTACCCCCCTAAAATCCAAAACCTTGCTTAACCCTGATATATATATATGTTTTTTTGTTGCTAAATATCTGATACAATCAAAACCCATGCATCAGATATGGTTAATCATACGGACATTTGATACAATTAAATACAATTATTTATGGCTAATATATCATATATATATATATATATATATACTGTATATTACCTCAACAACAACTCTTGTTATAAAACATGTGTTTATTTTTTTTGGTAAAAATATTACTTTTTTTATTTCTTTATATATAATCCTCTGAAACACACTCTCCCTTTCCTCTCTCTCTCTATCTCTTCTCTCTCTCTCTCTCTYTCTTTCTTTCTTTCTCTATATTCACATAGATTTTACTAAAAAAAGGATATACCGTTTTTTGTCATTTAATTTCATTGATATATCCATAGAGTTAGACACACACAGAGAGAGAGAGAGAGAGAGAGAGAGAGAGAGAGAGAGATAGAGAGAGAGAATAGCCGATTGAATGATTTAAAATATATACAACAACAACAAAAAATTGTATTTTTAATATTATCATTATTATAACAATAATAATAATAAATGGCATAAAACAGTGACCAATCGTTATGATGAATAGCAAGGAGCAGCAGTCGTAGGTATCTCTTTTTTTGCAAAATACAATAGGGCTAGACATACCATCAATCGTCAGGCGCTCAGTCATCATATTATAAGGTATATACTGAATATACACCATAATATCAGTACTGTATGTGGATATGCCTCTAAACGTTATATTAGATATATATATATTTCTATATAACAAGAGTTAAGATATTGACAGCCGCGAAGCTCAGGGAAATAGATAGCTATAGTGTATGAGCGTAGAGCACAGGGATGAATATGGATGGTTGGGGCGCGATATGAAAACGTTTGGACTAACAACAAGACATATCGGTGTGCTATCCATTTAAAACCAATCGCACTCTCCGGTAGACACATACACACACATAGATATACAGTACATACCAGTGCACACATACACACACACACACACACTATCTGTATTGATAGGAACCGATACATTCATATATATATATATTATGAGAGGTATGAAAAATGTATCTAGTATGAAAATTTTTTTTTCATTCAATATTATTTTCTATAGTTTTTTTTAAATACTTAAATATATATAGAAAATAAAACCTACTGGAGCTGTGCGCACCACAATTGGCCCCCAAAAAAATATCATCTATACTATTGTTGGCGTAATGCATACACACACACATAGAGATATATACGGTACAGTATATCCGACTATTGAATTTATATATCTTTATATATATATAAAATAGTATAACAACAACAATGCCAATAATAATAATAATAATAAAAGGGGACAGTGCGCTCTGTGGTGGCAGACACGGTTAATTCTCAATGATTAATTACCCCAATACTACCTAAGCGCTACTATACAATAGTCGATATCAGCCATTATATTGGTGACGGCATATATCTTATACCTTATACTAGAGTATTATTATTATTATTATTATATATATGAAGATATCAATATATCAGATATGTTTTTGTATAGTATGGTTGTCCTCTCTCTCTCTCTCTCTATTCACAAAAAAATTACTGTCACCCTTACCCCCGCCCGACACCAATGGCTTTATTTTTCTTTATACTTTATATATATATAACTATTGATGTCTTAAGAAACACCATACAGTAGAAACCATTTATTATTTTTATTTTTAGGGTTTTTTTACTTATATCATACATACATACATACATACACAACAAAATGTATTGCAAACACATACACATACCGATGCCGATCCTCAAAAAAAACTCTATGGTTATGAAATGGTTAGTTTAATTGTTTAGTTTTATTTTTTTGTGGTGTATCGGCTCATTTAATTTAGCACTAGTAGTTTTTTTAGTAATTTTTATTAAATCAAAATAATATTACTAACAAAATTTGTATCATACATTATAATGGTTATGTAATTTATATTATATTTATCATCAGTATGTTATGTAACAGTATTTGATATAAAACATATGTGTGTAAAAATTAGACCCATACATAATATAATATCAACAAAAAAAAATTAATAGTATTATTTAAGCTAATATATAATACAGTAGTATAGATATTGTACCAGTATTTATCTCTATCAATAGGCAATAGGTTTCAATTGCAAACTGGTATTAACTATTAGCATGTATGTGTATGTATGTATGTGAGCACTAGTATGTTTTTATATGTCAATCCTATTGCTATTTTTTTTTGTTGATCCCATAATATATTTTAAAAAATGTAAAAAGAGATTTCACATTATTCTCAATAGAGATGTTAGTGAGAGTATAAACGCCAAACAACAGTACCACCAGAAATAAAAGAGATGTCGTCTAACTATTATTGTCAAAGCACTGGTAGCTTAAGCTTCTCTCTCTCTCTCTCTCTCTTTTGCAGTACTTTTAAATAATAGATCACCAAATGGTTTGTCCACAAAAAAAATCTTAGGTAGCAATTGCACTGTCATTTCCATCAGTGTTATGTTACCGGCTCTCTCTCTCTCTCTCTCTCTCTCTCTCTCTCTCTCTCTCTCTCTCCTTAACATACCTGTCCTTTCTATGTATAAAGATATAGATATATATATAAAAGCGCTGCTCTTTTAGCAGTCATTCATCTCACTCTTACACTGAGTTTTTGTGACTCTTTATCTGTACATAAATATAAAGATATCTCTCATTCTCTCTCTCTTTCTTTCTCTCTTTCTTTCATTGATGTGTCTCATGTGAACAATGGTTGTTGAAGAAGAAAAACGAAAGAATAATCAGAAAAAGCAAAAACACCACAAAAGTGTCGTTTGTATCGTCGTTAAGGCTCTAAAGTGTAGTGAATGGATGGCATTCATAGGCTGTATATGAGATTTGCGATTATAATAATAATAATAAATATATATATATATAGTAAATGCCACAGAAATAAATAGCCTTTCCCTTCCAAATACACATACATCTACTATACTATGTTAGTAGAGAGATAGAGCTGAGAGCTAACTGTGCTGTAATAGCTGAATAGTAGTGAGAAACATAAATATCTTTATCCATAGAAATATACATATAATATATATATTATATCTGTGTATACATGTTATTTGTTTGGCATAAAATTAGGAGAAGCACTGAACTTATACATACACCGACACTACCGATGCTTCGACACTGTGACAATGAGCTCATTGAAAAATAAAAGGCATTAACACAACTATTGCTATTGAAAACCCGGGTTTTTTTTTGAATGCCCGGGTATTTAAACAGGACAGTAGTCGTCGACATATAACAATTGTACTGTCAGTTTGATGACTGAATTAGCTTTTATTATTATTATCACTTTGAATATATAAGGGGTTATTCATACTCATACCTACTGTTACAGTATTATGTATTGATATATACATTGATATTTTTATGACCAAATATATACCGGAGTATCTACCGTTCCTTAACCTTACTTACTATGCGCTTTCATTTAGGATATAGATAATCCTTTTCAATATATATATAATTTTTTATGTTAAGTCTAATACCAACAAAAAATCTATATATTTATTGCAAGATATAAACAGTTGTGTTATTAGCATAACAACTGTCCTCTACAGTGTGTGGTGTATTAACTCCCTGGTCTCTGTTATATATATATAAAGTTTATCATCTCATTAACATTTAAGAGGAACGGTATGTTTGGTACTCAACAACAACAACAAAAAAGACATTTCACACACACACACACACACACACACACACACACACACACACATACATACATACACACTATTGCATTGTACAACATATATACCCTTAAGACACACACCATCGAAAAATCTAACGATTCTAACCTAACCTAACCTTTTATTATTATTATGATGTTTATTATACAAAACGAAAAAAAAGGATAGGTAGGTAGAGAGCAATAGTAGGCAAAATTGACAAACAAAAATAGTGGATTCACACTGTAACCAATCTATACAGTATATATGATACAAGCCTACTACTACTACTACTGGGGCACATACCTATTACTAGCAATAACTAGAGATAACCCTATTGTCTGTCCGTCCATTAAACTGCCTGTATATATAAGATCTGTGGTTTTTCGCAGTGATAATAATAATAACCACCAAAAACCGTAGCTAAAAGTTTCTACACTTTATATATATATATATAAAGTGATTATTTAGTGACAGTTTAGCAGTTATTTATGAGTAAATTTATAACTATTATTATTATTATTATAGTGTATATCCATTTCGGGGAAACGGTTTGGTAGAAAAGTTAGAGAGAGAGAGAGAGAGAGAGAGAGACTTAAATAGTTGACATTTTTTACTTTATTTAGACACAATTGTCTCAATGTTTTTTTTATTTTTATTTATTTGTTTTATTTATTTATTTCAAAACAAAACAAAAAATATATTCGCATAATATATGCAAATGATGTGTTGTAATGTGTTTTTATATTTTATTTTATTTTTTGATTTTTTTTTTTAATAAAAAGATATTTAAAGGAAAAATCTACTGTTAATGTAGTCTCTAATGGCATTCAACGGAACAGTTGTTTTTTGGTTTAATGCCATTTCAATGCTCAACACCACTCTCTCTGTCGATGAAGAGGCACAAAAGCCTGGGCACAGTTAGCTTCAAGATTATACATCAAGTGTGCAGTAATTTTCTTTTATATAACATATATATACTGTATAATAATGTCTACTACTACTAGTAGTAGTAGTAATAATATGTGATGGAAAGGTTAGGTTGACTTGTGATGTCTATATATATATATATACTGTATATATACATGTTTGTACTGTATATGTGCTGTGAATAAAGGCAACACTGATTTAAATAATCATTTGATTGCCAGTACAACATATCATATATATACAGTACACACACACACACACACTTAGTGTGCAATTTTCATCACTCAATTTAATATAATGAATATTTATCACAATGTAATTGCAAACACATTATTATTATTATTGTTTGTTTTTTATGTTTGCATCATTTATATTTGATATATTGATTTATCGTACACTTGTGTGTGTGTGTGTGTATGTGTGTGTATGTGTGTGTATGTGTGTGTGTGTATGTGTGTGTATGTGTGTGTGTGTGTGTGTGTGTATGTGTGTGTGTGTGTATGTATGTATGTATGTATGTATGTATGTATGTATGTATGTATGTATGTATGTATGTATGTGTGTGTATATGTATGTCTAAGTTCAGGGTTAAGTAAGGGGGGGGTAGGGGGGGGTAAGGCCAAAATACCCCCCCCTAAGATCGAGAATTTGGGATTTTACCCCCCAGACTTTTTGGCCAAATTGGAAAAATTGTCGCTTAAAAAAGATGAGAAATGACCCCCCCTAAAATTTCGGCGCCGAAGGCGCCGAAATTTTTTTTGAAATTTATGAAAATATAAATTGACAATTTATTTTAATATATTTTGTTTAATAAATTTTTTTATAATTAAAATAATATATAACAGATAAATAACAATTAAAATATCACTATATAAAGAAGTAAATGTATTAATTAAATTAATATTAAATAAACTAATAATCTAAATAATGAAAGTAATATAATAACTAAGATAATGATAAGATATAAAGTGCTGAATAAACTAAAAGTATTTAATATAAAGTGAAAAATTATATTTAATGATAAAATACAGCTAAAAAATTATTAGATAAATTGCAAGGAAAGTCAATTTTAATTTATATGCATTTTTTCTCAGATATCATTGAACAGCTAGATATTGTTTCTAAAGAAATGCAAAAAAATGAAAATTCATTAATTAGTCAAAAACAAATTATAGATAATCTAAAAATTCAATTAGAAAATTTAAAAGATATTTCTAAAACTAATAATCTTAAACAATTTTTAAGTAATTGTAAAACAACTAATGGGAAGGATATTAAAAATTTTAAAGACTATGATAAAAACAATATATTATTTAATAATATATTATTAAAAAACGATTTTAACAAAAAATTCAAGTTAAGTGAAGAATGTGACAAAATTATTAATCATTTAAAAGATTCGTTAGATTCTGACTTTGATTATGAAGTAATTTCTATGTTTTCTCAATTTAACCCTAACTCTTTTCCATCAAGAGTTGATCCTGTAAATTCTTATGGATTACAACAAAATGTAAAAATATTGAATACTCTAAATATTGTTGATCATAATAATGCGTACTATTTTGATGATTTGATTAGACAAATTATAAGATTAGATGAATTTAATTCTATAAAATCTTTACCAGTTGTTAAATTTTGGCAAAAAATTTTATCACATCCTCAAATTAATTTTTTTGCGGATATTAAAAGAATTATCAGATATGCTATTAGTTTGCCTTTAAGTAACAGTCTATGTGAAAGAGCTTTTTCAGTCTTAACTTATATTAAGACCAAATCTCGAAACAAATTATCAAATGATCCAATAGACAGTGAGCTAAGAATTACATTAAATACAGATAATAATATAGATAATTTTGATGCATTATATTATGCAAAACATTGGATACAAGCTAAATATTTGAGTTCAGATGATCCTTCACAACAACGTAAAAAACCTGAAAAAGTAGTACTTTGTAATCAATTAATGGAAACAGAATATGATGAAGAAAGTGGTGATGTCGAAATTATCGAAGCGCTTAAACATGGATCTGGCATTCAAGTTGAAGATAGCGATGATTCTGATGACATTATTTCGCCTCCTAAACCCAAAAATTTAAAATTAGATTATGATTCCGATTCTGATTAATTAATATATTATACTATTTCTCTATTTTAATCAAGTTTTTAAATTTAATTTTATAAATATATTTTTATTTTTAAATAAATTTATTGATGATATTAATTATTTATTTTCATTTATAATTAATTAACTTAAATTATTTGTATTTAGTCAATTTATATATTTGAAAATAAAATTATGTACCTATAAACTATAAACATTATTTAATTACTATGTATATAATTAATTTTATTGTTATAAATTATTAAAATATTAAAAATAACATAGTGTATCATTAATGCTTTTTCAACTATTTTTAAATCTTAAATAAATTATTTTATTTTTTGATAAATTTTTTTTGTTAAATTTTATTTTTTTGGAAATTTTACCTATTTTCCTGGGAATTTATACGGGAATTTATGGGAATTTTCCTGAATTTACATGGGAATATTCGGGAATTCAAGGGAATATTAGGGAATTTTCTCTGGACCCCCCCTCTTGATTTTGGATTTTTGAAAAAATTGCCGTTTAAAAATGCAATAAAAATCTTACCCCACCCAATACCCCCCCCAAGATTTTACGAGAATTTTGTAAATTTTACCCCGGTCTACCCCCCCCCCCCTAAAATCCAAAACCTTGCTTAACCCTGGTCTAAGTTATTGTAATATATTGTATAAATTAGCAATTTTATGTTTATATTTTTAAATTTAAATATAATTATATTTTAATTAATTAGTTTAATTATAACTAAGTTAATATTTTTTCAAATAAAAATAATTAATAAATTATTATTTTTAAAAAATCTCTTTTATTAATTTAGTATCACTTTTAATATATACTTAATATATTTGTTCAATATTTTTTTTTTAGTTTTCAAAATAATAAATGATAAAACTATAACCTTATTTAAAATTAAAGTTTAGAGAAAAATTAATATACAGTATATATTTATTTTAGTGATTTAAAAAAAATATTATGTATACTATTAATAATATATACTGATGTAGTACTGTATATAAATTTAATATTATATTATAAAAAAATTATAATAAAAAATACATAAAAAGTATTACAAACTTAATATAAATATCTCAGTATTATTATTATTTAAAAATATATATTTATCATTATTAATATAATTTTATATATAATTGTGATAATTAAAAAAATATAGTAATAAATATATTATAATTTTATGTATTAACCAAATCTATTGCTATATATAATATATATATACTGTATATATATTATATAGAAAATTCCTGTACATCCAGTTCCTGCAAACACACACTTCCAGCTCCAGTTCCTTCAAATGGGGTTTGATGTGTGTGTGATTAACTACTACTGATACTAATGAGCAATGATTTATGAGGTGCATATATACACATACACATTATCTTTGCACACACACACACACACACACAATCGGTCAATACTATTGACACTACTAGTCCTAGTGGCTAATCGCACAATTGGTAGGCCTAACACACATTTCATAATCTAACTAACTCTAACCCGGCTGTCCAGATTCCCGGTATGTCCGATGGTGAGAGTGTTGTTATATATATTAATATATATATGCTGCCCATCGATAACCGTCCACTTAGTGTACACCAACCTAACTAACAACAAAAAAGGAGTGGACACACACACACACACAACTACACCCGGACCGGAAACAACCGGACACTCAGGAAATCCAAATTCAATAGATATAATAATAATAATAATCACATTGATTGGCATTCAAATGTCTCTCTCTCTCTCTCTCTCTCTCTCTCTCTCTCTCTCTCTCTCTCTCTCTCTCTCTCTCTCTCTCTCTCTAATAAAAGATCCTAAACTATCGGTGCCAATCACTATAACTGACTGACTAACAGAGCCTAACCAAACACTTTCTCAGCTAACCTTTTCATTTCTTCTTCAATAACCTAACCGTCCAAACTTATATATATAAATAAAGGGATGACAACATGAATAGCTTATGTGTTTCATATTATTAGGTGACAGATGTATTCAAAATAGTAGTTTAAATTGAAAAAACTTTTTTTTTTGCATAACATTTATATATTGAAAGAAAAAATCTATTTTTTTCAGTTAAATCAAATGACAAAGTGTTTGGTTGCTTCTGTATGTCTCCTGATATACCACTACTGTATTTAGTATATGTATAGTATGAATGGGTAATCTCTTAAGGGTAGAGCACAGTTACCTTCAACAAAGTTAACTCATAGGTACAGTAGGGTTTTATTTAATATAAATGGGGGTACAGGAAGTTAAACATAACTTTTCACCTGTGTATGTACTATACAACAATAATAGTGATAATAATAATAATAATACCAAATATAGTGTAAATGTGTAGCTTTTTATTAGATTATATAAAGTAGTAGTAAATAATTAAGTACTTATTATATAAATTTTATATAACAAACTAATAGTAATTTTAAAAAGTAATAAAATTATATACTGTATCAGCAATAAATCAAAACTATAGTATTATTTATACATTTTTTATAATGATTTTTTTTTGCTTTATAATAATATGCATTTTTTGAAAGTATTGTAATTTATAGTAGTAGTAGTTTTGGTTAACTAAGCAAGCTAAAATGTTAATTTTTTAAATTGATAAATCTAAATTTATTTATCAAATGTTTTATTGTACAGATAGTGTAAATGTTTATTATTACAGTACAGTCATTAAAATGAAATTAATTGCTATTGTATTATAAAAATGAATTATTAAATTTTATATATTAATAGTATAGTTTTTTTTAAAAAAAACAACAATTATTTCTAACTATACATTAATTATATATTGACTCATTAATTATTAAGTATACTAATGAGTTGTAAAACTTAAATTACACAATTATCCAGTAAATAAATAATACATATATATACTGTATATACACTATATATAAGTTAAATGTCAAATCACTGTATAAACCATTACTGTTGTTGTGGGAAAGCTATGTCCTGAAAACAGTTATATACTGTATTATCAATATATTCATCCATATATATACTGTATATATATATAATATTGTAAAATAATATCATATTACTGGAGACACAAAAATAAAATATCGCTACAAAAAAAACACTACACTATGGTTTTTATCAGTGATAAAAACATTTATATATATATATACTGTATATTATATGACATATTCAACTGATCCATACATTATGTATGGAATATACATATTGTGTGGCCATTTAGTTGTTGTTGTGTTGTGTTTAACCTCTCAAAATAAAATACATATAGTATATCATGACCTCTCTCTCTCTCTCTCTCTCTCTCTCTCTCTCTCTCTCTCTCTGTTGACTATACATTTTGATAGCATCGATAGCTCATTCACTCACTCAGTCGCCCACTCCAGTGACACCCCCTTTCCATAGGCAACCCGTAAGCTTAGACACGCACACCACTAGATATATACTGTACTGTATATATATATATATGTGTGTGTAGTTAATAATATATTGTATGTATATATATATATATATATATATATAACCCCATAAATATAACTGTAGTTTTGTATAATTGATGTTTTGTTTTGTGTCATTTAGTGTTGCACTTTATGGGTGTTTGCAAATGTTTATGATGTATATACCGGACGGACACACACTCACTCACTCACTCACACACACACACACACACACACACACACACACACACACACACACACACACACACACACACACACACACACACACACACACACACACACATACATACATACATACATACATACATACATACATACATACACACACACACACACTATACACGATTGCCTGTACTTAAAATGTTTTGGTAATGAGTTTGCATACAATTGGCATAATTTTTTTTTGTTAGTATTGTTTCCAACAATTTTGTTGATGACTATTATTACTACTACTAATAATAATAATAATAATAATAATACTGTATTAGTATTGCTATATACTATATAAGAAAATAATGTCTAAACAAGTGTATCAAATGATTTATTGATTGCTTGTTTGTCTTGAAGATGGATCATACACTGTACATGCATATACATACAGGTGTGCTAACTAACTAAGCTAACTAACCATACAAAAAAAAATTTACATACATGAGCTTTTAAAATTTTTTTTAAATGATGATGATCAGTCAAACAACAAACAAACAAATTCAACCATGCTCAATTGACAATAAATTGTCAAAAAAAAATAGTTTTGAAAAGTTTTAAGTAATTATTTATAGCAAACTAACCGAAACACTTAACAACAACAACAAAAAATAAATATCAATATTTTATTTTTCATAACTAATTATTAATAAACACTTTGAAAATATTTTATAATTATTTCTATTGTTTTTTTTGTTGGTGTGTTCAGCTAATTATACATAACCAATAAATTATACATATAATTATTTTATTTTATTTTTATATAATATTTATATATTGTATGATATAAAAAAAAGATTTTCAATATTTTTAGATTATTATTATTATCATAAACAGTAATAATTATAATTATTAGTTAGTATTAAAATGCTGTATTATTAATTTTTTTAGATTGCATTGCTTTAATATAATACTAAAATAGTATATAAAATGTTGTTTAATGTTATGATAAATATTCAATATTAAAGTAAAACCCTTCAAATAATAATAAAAAATAATATGTATTTCACGATATCTTCGCATTAGATATTAATTATCAAATCAATATACTTTGTATATACAGTRTATATATGAGTAATGATTTGTAAATCTCATGTTTAATATATAAATAATACATGACATTGTGTTTTATTGTAATATTTATCAATAGATAAATATAATACAATATCTATATATATATATATAATTTTTTCTAAGTTATGTCAAACAGTTAGATAAATATTTAATATCAATAACATTGTTGTTGTTGTTGTCAATACAATAATAGCATAGCATTTATACATTGTATTTATAACATGAATAGCATTTTTTATTTAAAGGCAAACACAATATACAAATCATAAATCAATTTAATAATCAAAAAAAATATATTTAAAAATAAAATCAATTGTAAATATAATTGTTTTTATTGATGTGTGTGTGTGTGTGTGTGTGTGTGTGTGTGTGTGTGTGTGTGTGTGTGTGTAATATATTTTCAATTTATATACTGTATTTCAGTGTAATGATAAATATCTATACATTTATATTATATTATAGATAGAGAAAAAACGCATTTATGTGTTAATAATATGAAACGACTGGCAAATACATTGGATTTTTAAAAACTTTTATTTTTCTCATTTAATTTTAACAACAAAATACACAATAGTTTTTCCCTATTTTAAACCATAGGTGTGTGTGTGTGTATGTGTTGACCACAATAATGATAATCTTTATATACCAGTATATGAGTTAGTGATGAGCTGGTACTCCAGCTCCTATTGTCTGGTCAAACCAATTTCAATGGTCAATCTATTGCTCCAGAGAGAGAGTACTATATATAAGTGCTTATCATAATCTTGTCGCACATACACACAACATGTCAAACAACTAACTAAGCTTTTAGATTGCAAGTGTGTGTGTGTGTGTAAAACTATTGGGTATTAAACCCATGTTGTATAGCACATACACTACAGTACAGTACATACACATTAGACCACTGTGTTTATTGAATAGGTGATGAAGTATAGATAATGACAATAGTGGAAAGGTATTCAATCGCAAGTTTTATTTTTGTTGAACAGAATCGGGTGATAAATATATTGGGAAATTGGAGGAAAAAGCCATTGGTATTACACCCTATTATACTACGGATGGGTATTGTACCGTACAGTGCAAATCCAATGGTGCATTTGGTGGTAGTGGTGGTGAGCACTGGTATCTCTAGCTTTTTTTTTTAATACATTTGGTGGTAGTGGTGTAGCACTTCATATATGCTAGACTGATCTCCAATAATAATAATAATAATATAATCATCGATAGTATATTACACACACACACTGTATAATATGTTTACAGTTTATAAAAACCCCAGTGCTTAGGAAAAAACCACAGAAGCACTTCTACAGTACAGTCAGTACTACTCTTTTTTTTGTTGTCATTTAAAGCTCAAGTAAGAGAAAGAGAGAGAGAAAGGTTAGATCTGGCTCAGGGGTCAAAATTGGAAATACCAATGCCTTTAGAAATTAAGTGTAAAAGTTTCCCTCTTTTTGTGTGTGTTTTATAGGTATATATATACTGGGCTTTACTTAATACTACTGAATGGGCTAATTTTGCTCATCTTCTTATGGCATCCAACAGTGCATTGACTACCAGTGCTTTCTTTCTTTCTTTCTCTCTGTGTATGGTTTAACACATAAGAATAATAGAGATATTTTGTGTATTCTTTCATTATGTTTGTTACTTTCCCTGTATGTGTGAGTGTGTGTGTGTTGTTCCCCATCCCTACCCTACCCATCCAGTCCAATGGACAATCGGAATATACTATATATTAGTATAATGGAAAGTTGTTGGCAATGATTTTTATATTTATTTATTTTTTTTGATGGCTAACCAAATCGGACAGTGCCAGTTGACCGTGAAATCGGCTACTGAAGCTGACCTTCACACCCCATATGTTGTCCCTCCCGTCCCCCTGTAATGCATGCCTTTGCCGTAATGGGGCTTATAGTTAGTGTAACAGCGCATACTTGTCTCTCTCTCTCTCTCTCTCTCTCTCTCTCTCGTTTGGACACCTTTTGGCAACAAACAACTTACACGCTATTTTGAATACCAGGGCGAGAGAGT
Organism: Oppia nitens; assembly: GCF_028296485.1. Taxonomy (NCBI): domain Eukaryota; kingdom Metazoa; phylum Arthropoda; class Arachnida; order Sarcoptiformes; family Oppiidae; genus Oppia; species Oppia nitens. The sequence goes on from NW_026533250.1 coordinate 5,686,917, forward strand.
AATGGCTTAGATAGCCATTAAAATTGTAAGTCCGCACACATAGACACACATACTATCGAGGAAAGGGGTGGGGTCTAGGGTCACACCAATACACACATACACTATTGATGACCGTAACGACAATTTGAAAACTTAATTTAAATTTTCTCTTTCTCTGAATGTATACATATTTTCTTATCTCTATATATACTGTTTCCTGTCAATTACTGTATCGAAGCTAACTGTCCACTCATTATGAACACACATACATACACTAATTGAAAAATATTTTTCGTGAATTATGAAAATTATTATAACTATATATCAATATAATAGAGATATAGTATACAATGTATGTTCCCCTACCTTACCCACTATCCTACCATTTATATATATTCAAACCCTAGCTCATCCCACTGTCCCTTAATTGATACATCACAAACTTGTATAGTAGGGTTTGTAGTACTGTAGTAGTGGTGGTTACCCTCCTTACTGTCACTACACCAGAGAATAGCCATTGAAAAATATAATGTAATACTTTCTTAACAACATTTTTCTTGTGGTGTGAAGTATTATCTCTGCCTTTAGGACACTCCAACTCTCTCTCTCTTTCTATTGAATACCAACGCAATAGTTATTAGTGTTACCCATACCAACAAAATATGCACAGTTGGCTTTAAGAGTATCAGTGCTTATTTTTTTTGCCATCAAATCTATATATTTCTATGAAGAGAGAGAGAGAGAGAGAGAGAGACATTCATATTTCTTATGTGTTTTATGGAGGCATTAATTCTCTTCATTGATGTGACGGCACTAATCTTTATTTTTTTTGCCCATAACTACACTGTTGTTGACCTTTCCATAGGATATGTATGTTATTGATAAATATATATAACTTTTTTTGCTCAATGCCTACCAGTGCTCTCTTATATAACATTTCTGTCATATCCATTCGCTATCTATTACTCACACTATTCTCTCTCTCTTTCTTTCTTACGGCACTTAAGTCTTCAGCACAGATGTCGTGTTGTTTTTCACCACTTATTTCATCTAAACTCTTACTCTGATAGTCAGTGTGTGTGTGTGTGTGTGTTATGGCTTATAAACAGATATATTGCCAGTGAATGAAAGAAAGAAAGAGAGAGAGAGAGAGAGAGAGAGAGAGAGAGATCTTAATCGACAACTTGTTATCGCATTTTGCTTACCATTGCGTTAAACACACACACATTTGGTCAGCAAAGAGAAGAAAAATTATTATTATTAAGAGATTTTGTGATTAAAAATAGAAATTCTTGTTTTTCTATACATTAATTTTCACGTGATTTTTGTTTAACCTTTTATTTTTGATTAAAATGTTAATGACTTTATATATATATACTGTATTTATTTATATATAGGATTGAGTTAACACCAAATCAATTGTAAACAATTGTAAACAATTATAGTAATGTAAATTATAATAATAATAATAATTTTGTAATTAAATAATTATAATAATTTATTTATGTTTTTTGTTGTTGTTGTATAAATTTAAAATAAAAATATTTATTATTATAAATATATTTAAGTTTTTTAAAAATATATATATTTATATATTATATTGTATTAAACATTTTATTGTATGAAATTATGTAAATAATATTTATTAGTTTTAATAAAGCAAAACAAAAAATTAATTACTGTGTTTATATTAATTGTATTAATACTAGGATTATTAATATATTTAATATATATCTTAACCTCGAAAATATATATATATTGAATATTAATAAACATAGATAAAGCGTTTTATTTTTTTCATATAAAAAACATATTATATAATATATATATATATATATCATATTTAATAGTATTAAATATTAAATATATTTATATAAACATAAAGTATATTGAATATTACATTATAACTAACTCTCGAAAAAAATCGACATTTAGTTGACAAACAAATTATTAAACATAACTTATAAGTTATAAGATTTACTCACTCACTCACCCACTCTATCATCTTAGCTCAATATCACTACTGATTATCAATAATATCTAATTTTCAAATCAATTTTTTCTATATATATAGTATTTATTAGACTAAACAACACTAAAATGTAATCTCAATATACAGTACCGTACAGTAGTATAGCTTTATATACAGCATATTATGGTATTTATAAAAATATTATACATAGCTTTTCATATCTCATTCAACTATAATATTAACAACAATAACACACTGTACTGTATATATAAAATTTTATATATATTCATCTCAATGGCTATTATATGTTATCAATCATACCGTACGACAAATTGTGTACTTTATTTTAAACACTGGTCTCTCTCTYTCTCTCTCTCTCTCTCTCTCTCTCTCTCTCTCTCTCTCTCTCTCTCTCTCTCTCTCTCTCTCTCTCTTATCTTCTCTAACTCTCTTAAGAGGTACATCTCATTCAATGACACTAAACTACAGTTACATACAGTAGTATCAAAATTATATGGACTACCAGTGCACTTGAAATGATCAATGAAAGAGTCATATTTATATATATATATATTACTATACAACAAACAACCAAAAAATAAATTTATGATATGACTGTAGTAGTGGTAGACAATGTCTGACACACAAACAGACAGACAGTCATCTCTCTCTTATAGTCTTTTTATTTTTATTTTCCCAGAAAGTAATATATCTCACTATAGAGATGTATATAATATATATACTGTATAAGAAAATTCCTATAACTTACTATAAGAGCACCGGTATCTCTGAAATTGATCTCTCTATTTCTCAACCATACCTTTACAAAGTAAACCCCATTTTTATTTTATTTGTTAATTCCTATATACAAAACATTATGACTTAGATCACAGTCTCGGAGAGAAAGAAAGAGAGAGAGAGAGAGAGAAAGAGAGTCATGAATGGGATAGTCATATATATCATCTATAAGGAGGACAAACATGTAAATCTAGATTCATATCTTTTTTTAGGAGTGAGAGAAAGTCTGAAAGATTTACACCACTCACTCACTCACTCACTCTCTTGTGTGTCTATTTGAGTGAACATAATCGCCGGGTGCCCCCCGAGTGGGTACACCTGGTGCCACCAAAAATATTGTAATATCATCATCATATCTCTCTCTCTCTCTCTCTCTCTCTCTCTCTCTCTTTGCTTATATAATAATACAATATTTATCAACATATTGGCCATATATCTCTCTATGAGACTTTAGAAATATATATACCGTACCGTATATCTCAAACTGTGGCACTGGTATGTGTGTGTGTGTATGTATCTGTCTGTCTAATGTGCACTAGTAGTTATGACTTGGGGGAGAGGGGGTGAATCGATAAGCCCATATACTATACATTTCTCTATCCATCCATTATAACTATTAAAAAAATAAATTAATGTAAAAATAAACTTTTATACAAAACATTGAGCTAATAACTAATAATAATACTAATAATTTGAATAATAACTTTTACAAACACACTTACCGGTAATATCATATATCAGTAAATATTAGTAAATATTTGATTTTTTTTATATCAATATTTATCTACAATTATACTATACATATATACTGTATATAAATTAGTATTAATAATAATAATATTGAATATAATATATTATATTATACATAAAAATAATATATTCAAAAAAAAAACTTTACACACATACAAAAAAAACTTAAGTCTCAATTATCCTATGAATACATTTATATCACAACTATATATACTGTATATATATATATATAAGTTATATATATATGAATGACTGGCACAGTAGACCTATTTATTTCTTCCTCCTCCTTCTACAGCTACCAGTGCTCCGGTCGGTCGGCAGCTTCGGGAGTGTAAAGTACAGTCAAAAAAAAAAAGGTAAGATATTTTTTTTGTAGAGCATATACTGTATAACAAAAGTAGGTATATATATATATATATATATGATATATCTATTGGCTTTATTTTTTTCAATACATGTTTTGTCAAATAAAAAAAAATTATATTTTTTTTATGTGTGTGTATGTTAGTCAAGTAATCTTAAGTTAACAATATATTTATATAAATATAAACTGATTTTTTTTTTGAGGACACCATATGAGCATTAAAAATAAGGTGTCTGTCCTTTTCAATACCAAACATATACTATAGTTGTTAACCATAGTGTGTCACAAATCAATTGATATCAAAAAAATTAATTATTATTTTATTCAATCAATCTATAGTATATAAATTATGGTTTTTTGTTTGTTAGATATATAATTTTTACTACTACTACTACTACATTACATTATGGTTACTAGAAAAAAATAATTGTTTTTTTTGTATGTATGTAAATAATTTGTTGATACATATATTTTTTTGTTGTTGAAATAAATGGGCATTTTGTTGTTATTTTGAAAAAATGTAATTGATCATACAGTCAATGATCTCATAATACCGATATATGGTATATCATAATTTATATATCAATATACAGTACAACAATATACATGTAGTTAAAGGTTAAACAGAGAAAGAGAGAGAGAGAGAGAGATATGATATATTTATTTTCAAACTTTTTTTTGTTATTACTTACTATACTATATATTGAAGATCAATACATTTTTTGTGTTGTGTTCACTTACCTATACAGTGTATACATCTATTCAATACAAAGATAATCTAGCAATTTATAATGAAATGATTTATTTTTTGAAGCGCCAACAGTCAGGTAGGCGTACCCTTTGAGATCCAGTGTCGATATATATATATATATATATCCCCGAAATATAAAAGACAACCACACCACCACATATAACAATAATACTAATAAGAATACAGCTACTGTTCCTTTCTATCTATCCTATCTATTCACATCATGGGAATGGTATAATATTGAAAGTTTTTTCAAATAAAAAAAAGGTACATTTGTGAGCTAACTGATTAATGTGCTTAACACGTAACAAACAGTACCGATATATATATATATATATATATATATATATATATATATATATATATATATATCAATACAACTCATACACAATTGTGTGTCCATCCCGGTGTGTGTGTGTGTGTGTGTGTGTGTGTCACTGACACGGCACCGGTGCCTGTCTTTTACTACCGGTGCGTTTACTTTTTATTTCAATAAACTAAGATTCACATTATATAGACGTTATATATATAGGAGTAGTAGTCTGTATGTCTATTCAATTGAATTATTGTAATATTAAATAACACACACACACATACTGTATATAAATGTTTAACCACACATTTCAATACATAAAATTTCAAACATCGGGTTAACCACCAAATATACAGTACTGTATAGAAATGTAGATCCATTGCCCAGAAAAAAGTGGTATTCATGTCAGAACCATTTATTAGGTAATTCCCAATATATATATATATATTTATAAAGTATGACATATCACACACACACACATCCCATATATATATATATATCTTTCAATATGTTGTTCCTATTGATTGAGCACTTGTATTGTCATAACTCATAAGAAACTTGAAGATATATTTTATAAATATAATAATATACCTTACCTTACCTTATATATCAATATTATATAATATAAATATATATATAATGTATATTGAATATTGAAAACTATTTTGTGCGTAAAAAAAATCAAAACTCATTGAAAATATTTATTTTCATTCATTCAAAAAACACTTTCTCACTCCATATATATATATATATAATACTCTATTGAAAGTGAAACCCATTTTTTTGTGTTGAGGTTTTATATAAACTCCTTTAAAACCCATTTAATTGTTGCGATATATATATATAAAATAGTATACTCTACTTGTATGCCCTACCTGTGCATCAGCCCCTTACCCCTTATATTTTATAGTATTTAAAAGGGAAACGGTAGTCTATTATATTATAATATCAATACCCAGAGTATTATACACAGTGTATATCCCATATATATATATATATATATAAATAATATAGCAATTTCCACATCAGTATTATTATTTAATATATAACTTATAGTGATATATAAATTTAATAATCTTGTTATGAAGTCATAAGCATACATAAAATATATATATATTTATATATTATACATATATTATATAATTTGATCCACAAAAAAAATTTTCGACACATACCTGGATGCACACCCTTGAAGGTAAAAAATTTATTTATTTTTTGCTTTTTTTAGGTGTGTCCTCCTATGTGTACAAACTTATTGTATGTATAGCCACTTTTTTTTTGCATGGATAGATTAACTTTATGAAATATTTAAATATATATTTAAATATATTACTAATCTAATAAATATTTATAATATATTTCAACAACAATTCCCTATTGAAATAAATAATTTTTATTGTAATCATAAATATATTATTATTATTATACAAAAATTTACTAGTAGTCATAAACTTTTTATAAAAAAATTTAGTATTATCAATAAGGTTTCAATATATATTTTAAATGTATAAAATAAAATATAAATTTTTTATTTAGATTTATTTTATATAATAATTCATTTATATAAAAAAAATTATTATTATCTATTAAACTGATTTAAACACACATATACTAAAACTAATTGATTTATAAAAAAAAAATTATTTTTAAAAATAAATTTACAATATAAGCTACTAGTATATAAATAAGATTTTAAATGTAATATAATGACCATATTGTATTTTATTATACAGTTTGTATTAATTATTAAATATATGTATCATATTATTATTATTATGTATTTTACTGTATATAATATTAGTAGATTTTTTTTACAACAACAAAAAAAACATTATTTATAATAAAACATTTTACATTAATACACATATTTTATAATAAGTGAAAATAGTTATAAATATTAATTTAATTTTTCAAAAAATTTTGTCCGACACCATAATAGTTTTTTTTTTGAAAAAAGTTTAATTTCATAAAATTAGATAAAAATTTATATCAAAAAAATAAAATAAAAAAAACATAAATTAATATTACATAGTCGTCCAAAAAAAACATACAGACAATGTATTTTATATATGTATTATACAGTGAACTCATCAAACAAACTAAACAAAATAATTAGAAAAATTAGAAAATAAAAAATTATTTAATTAAATAATTTTTTTTTAATTTAGATATATATGATTAACCCCCCCTACACACCCACCATACCCACACCCTAATATCTTATCAATCCTATCCAACACTTCCTATCTTCAATAAACAAAAAACAACTGTCCACCACTTGTTGTCAGTACATACGGTACAACTAGGCTTCTGTAGTACATTCAACGGCCTCCTCCTCAGTGGTGGTCGTTGTTAGCTGAGCCGACTTTAACATAAAATCTTCGACACCGACATGATTGGTGGCCAATCGTTTCAGTTCATCGATGTCTATGTGATCGTTGTCCACCTTAGCCGCTGACGACGACTTAGCCGCCGGCGGCGGTGATTTTTTTGCTTGTTTGGCCACTTTTTTGCTCTTAGCGGTAGTGGTGATGATGGTCACCGATTTAGCCTTTTTCTTTGTGGCCGCTCTTTTCGGCCGCAAGTTTGACCCGATATCTGATTTTGATTGATTGATTGATGTCCGCAAATAAGAAACAATTAGTATTTTATTTTATATATATATATTGAATATATTTGAAATTATTATAATTAAAAAATAATTTTAATATTGTTATGTATGTATGTATATAAATGTGTGTATCTATAACTTTACCGCTATTGGCCATTGTTTCGTCGATGATTACCGCCGTTATGACCAATAAAACAATTACCAATATTAATAATAATTTTAGTTTAAACATAATTTTTTTTTCAACAAAAAAATAATAAATTTTGTTGTTTGTTTGTGTGGTGTAAACAGATTTTATTTTGTTGGTATTAATATTTATTAAATGGCGATAAAATTTAGTTAAAATGATACTGTTTTTTGTTTGCTACACAATAAACAGTGTAAAAATTTTAATTAAAAATTAGGTAGTATATATATATATATATATATATATATATATRTATGTTGGGTAGTTTGGTATGGTTAATGGGTGGGTGAGTGGGTGTATGAATGTCTACATACTGTAGTAAATTTTTATTAATAGAAATTGACTATTGAAATGAACAAAAAATTACATTATATACTATCAATAGTTATCAAATAAAAAAAATAATTGGAAAAATACAACAAAATTGAATAAACAAATAAATAAATTATTTTTATTTTTTATGATAAAACAACACTTAGGTTAATGGTTAACCCTCTCTCCCCTTAACCCCGATCCCAATCCCTATCTTTCAAACAACACATATCTCCCGTATAGCTCGCGTGTATTACTCTGGAGTAGTTGTTTCGGCGGTGTCCGCATCTGCCGACTCTGTGGTTGTCGTAGTCTTAGTAGTCGTTATTGTTTTCTTTTTCGGTGTCACCGACTTTGCACTGAAATCTTCGACACCGACGTGATTGGTGGCCAATCGGTTCAGTTCTTCGATGTCTATGTTATCGTCCTCGCCTTTAGCCGCCGCCGCCGCAGCCGACGATCCTTTGGCCGCTTTTTTGCCACCGGCGGCGGCGGCGGCAGCGGAACCTCCTTTGCCCGACTTAGCAGTGGTAGTAGTGGTCACCGATTTTTCTTTTTTCTTGGCCGCCGCGGCCATTGTTTCGTCGATGATTACCGCCGTTATGACCATCAAAACAATTACCAATTTTAATAATTTTAGTTTAAACATAATTATTATTATTATTTTTTGTATAATTTTATTTTTTCCTAAATTTTTTTTTCTGTGTAAATACAGATTGTTTGCCAATAAGTTATTAAATAAATATATATATAAATATATTATTAACATTATTATTAATAAATGGCTGACAAAATAATTATGTGTTTTATTAATTAATTTTTTTAAATATTAAAATTTAAAAATATATTTTACAAACTTTGATTTATTTATTTTTCATTGACTAAAAAAATAATATAAACTATTTTTTTGTTTGTTTTTATAAATAAATTGAAATTTTTATTATTTAGAAAAAAACATTGAATTACATATATTTATTATTATTATTACATACAGTACAAATAACTTTAATTTTTTATTAATTAATTATTATTACCTAATAAAAAATAATATATTAATTAAGTAATTAAAATACAAATAATTTTATAATTAATTATATAGTATTATATAATATATAATCATTGAATTAATATTAAAGTTGATGATGTATTTTATAAATGTACTTTTTTATGATGATGATTCCCCCCCTATATTGAAAAATTTTTATTTTAAAATAAATTATTAATACAAATATATTATTTTATTAAGGGATTGGTTAGTTAGGTTAGATTAGTTGACTGAATCTACCTATTAATTTTATCTTATCCCTTAACGTTAGGAAACCCCTGAAGTATATATGATTTAAAGTATGTATAATAATATATATATATATATTAAAACAACTACCTGTATCTCCCTCAGCCGCTGTCTAATTGTATAATCAATTGTCATAATTAGTAATATACCGATTAGTAGACAAACTTGTTGTTTGGTACTAATATATTATTGGTTTGATAGTTGATGCAAATAATTTTATAAACTAAAATTGTTTATATTTATATATATTATTATATAACTTATTATACGATATATAACTTATTATATTAATATATTTTAATTTATTTTTTTGAAAAATGTAATAATTAGAAAAGTAATGGAAAATACAAATTTGAATATTATAATTTTTCTATAAATAAAAATATATGTAATATTTTGATAATTTTTTTAAAACTACAAATTAATTAATTTTTATTAAAAATTTATAACTTTCMTCTCTCTCTCTCTCTCTCTCTCTCTCTCTCTCTCTCTCTCTCTCTCTCTCTCTCTCTCTCTTAAATGTATTACTTATATAGATATTTATGACGTATCTCAAAAATTTTCTATTGAAATAAATAATTTAATTATATATATATATTTATATACATATTATAGTATTTTATTAATAAAACTAAATATTATATTTACTTTAAATTATATGTGATGTATGTACCTACGAATGATATTTAAAAAAATAATTAATTTTTTATAATTATTTATTTTTGTATAAACAGATTGTCTGTCCATTAGTTATTAATATTTTAATAATAATAAAAATTATTATTAGTATAATTTAATTATTAAATGGCGGCAAAAATTAATTTTACAATAAATAACTATCATTTTATATATTTAAAAAAACATCGCTTTAAACCAAAAAATAAAAATAAATAAAGTTTTATATCTATTTTCTTAAAATTTTATTTTTGTTTATTATTGATTTTTGCACATAAATTGCAATTTTTATTTATCATAAATTTTTGTAATTACACATATTTATTATCAATCGTACATATAATATTATATAATAATAATAATTATAATTTATACATACATTTTAATTTAATTATTTAAATTGTTATTTAGTTTTAAGTGCTTTCCGGTGTGGTTGAATTGGATGATGACCTATATTTAAAATTTTATTAGAAATATTCAAAAAAATATTAATATTTTAATAATACTAATAATAATATTTATCATACTAAAATAGATATTTATAGAAAAATTAATATATTATAACTTTCTATATTATTAACATATAATTTGATGAATTATTTGTTTAAATAATAATTTTATAATAGTAAATGCTTATTATTATTATTAAATCTTTTAGTTAAAGTATTATCAATATAATAATAATGAGACGACAAGTATATATATATATATAATAAATCTAAGTAATAAATACTAGTTAATAATAATTAACACTATTAAGTTTGATAATAATAATAATTAATAATAATAATAATAATTAGAATTAGAAATAATCATAAAATTTTTAGGTTATTATATTTTCTCATTTAAAAAATTTTAAAACAATTTATATGTAGTTTACTTTTATTTTTAAAAAAATAGAAAAATAATATTCTAACATTTTTTTAGAGAGAGAGAGAGAGAGAGAGAGAGATAAAAATTATTTTTAGACTCTGTTTTTTTTAATAGTTTTATAAAAATAAGAAAATATTAAAAATCTTTCTATTTTTACATTTATAAATTTATTTTGAAAGGGAGGGGTGGGTTGGTGTGGGAATATACATACTTTTTTAACTTTTCCTTTATCTTATCTAAACCTTTATGCCATAATTTCTTAACTTTCCCATATTTTTCAAGCATCTTATTGAACCCTTTTTTGGGAGGCGCCCCTTCTAAACAAAACAACAACAATAACAAAATAGAGTAAAATATTTAATTATTTAATTAATTTTTGTTTAATTTTTTTGAAAACAAATAAAAATATTATTATACTGTATATAATTTTTATATATATGGTAATGAATATATATATATATGATATTTATATAATATATAGTGAAAAAACGGCTATAATAATTGATAATCATCAATGAATTTATCATCATCAATTATTCTATTATATATCAAATAATAAAAAATAATTAACATTATTATTAACAACAGTCTACCTGTAGTACTTTCATCTCCCTGAGCCGATTGTATAGTCAGTATCATTATTAATGTACCGATTAGTAGACAAACTAGCAGTTTGTTTGTACAATTAGTTTGATTGGATGCCATAGTTTTTTTTCAGGTGCACACAATTGTTACCATCAATTGTCAATGTTTTTTTATAATAATTATTAGAAAAGTAATGATAAATGTTATTTATTTAAAAAAATATATGTCATATTTAGAAAATTTAATTATACAATCATTAATTAATTTTTTAAACTCTCTCTCTCTCTCTCTCTTTTACGCATTTAATTTATTACAACACATCCATTAATTAATTAAATAAATTTATATATTTTTTTTGTATATTTATCGCAACCAATGAAATATGATATGTTTATATATAAATATTTTTTTCAAAAAAAGTACTACTAAATAATTTTTAAAAAAATTATTAATATAAATTAATATAAATTAAAATGAATATTTAAAAAAATAATATATTATATATTAATTATATTTACTTTATTATTATTACTGTAACAAAACAAACAAACAAATAATTACCAACAAAAACTAAATCAAAAAATAAAATAAAAATATTATTAAAAATTTTGGACTAAAACTTTTGTATATAAAAAAAATCTAAACACATATACAAACTTCAAGTAATATTAATTTTTTAATACAATATATTTTTAAAAAAAAACACAAAAACAAAATAACAGATTATTTAACTAAATAGATAGATATCTGAGCTAAATGGGTGCCTCCTAAAAAATAGTCAGGAGGCGCTATACACATACACATTAAACCTACCCCTACCCCCGCTCCCTACCCCACCCCTATGCCGAGTGTCTATAATATTGTTTTCTGTACGCTTGCGGACTCTTTTAATATTTTATCAATTTTTTCCGGATATTTTGGCGTAATATCCGATAGTTTCATTTCGCCCACTACTTGATCGTCCGATTCGGTAGCACCACCAGCACCTCCGTCGGCGGTACTGTCACCACCAGCAGCAGCTTCGGTAGTAGTCTCGGCTTCATCGGCATCTCGTTTTAAACGATAGCCTAATAATAATAGTAAAATAATTAGTTTTTTGTTGTTGAAATAAATACTACTATAGTTATGATAAATAAATTATGATATATAGTGTATATATTTTGATTACCATAAGCACCGGTAGTAGTGATGGCCACTAGAGTTGATACAGTAATCAGTGTCAGTAAAAGTAATTTGCGTCCATTTAATAGTTGTTGGACAGTCATAATTGATTTCAAATAGACCCAGAGCCGATTTTTATATATATACAAATAAGTATATTTATACTGTATATTATGGTATAATTTATTTTTTTTAATAATGGCGTCTATTTTATAATTAAAATGTGTGTATATGTATATTTAATAAATTATAATTAAAATTTTATTATTTACTGTATTAAAAAAATAATTTCTGGGTATATTTATATATTGTATATTATTATATATCAATATATATTTTTTAAAAAAGTATAAATATAATTTATTGTTAGTTTTTATTTATATTTAAATTTATAGTTTATATATATATATCTACTAAACTAGTAAAATAAATACAATGTTTTTTTTAAAAATATTTTTGTTGTTGTCAATAAATGTTTAGATTTAAATATTTATAATGTATATGTATACTGTATTTTATATAATATATCAAATAAATTAATAAACATTATTTATTAGTTTTAAACTACAATATATATTTATATATATGATTATGTTAAGACATTAATATTTAAATTACTTTACTGTTACTAAAATAACTTTTATATTTTATAAAAAGTATTTAAGATTAAGTCAATCTATAAATATATAAGTATTTAGTAATAAAGTACAGTAAATTATAAATTTACAAACTGTAACATTATAATCATATATTAGATATTGATTTTATTTTAATTATTATATTAATATTTTCTAGTTGTATTAATCGTTATAAAATAGTATATATGAAAAATATCTAATTTCAATTAAATACTATTATAAGTTATTATACATATTATTATTATATTTTTGCTATTAATAATAAACACATATACACTGTATATAATTATTTAATTTTTTAATAAAAAGTTAATTTAATTTGATTTCATATATCATATTAGTAAACCAAACAAACAAACAAAAAAGTTAATAATATTTATCAATGAGTGTGTCTTTTAAAAACATTATTGTATATAATTTAATACATTATATAAATTTTTATAAATTATACAAATAAACACATTAGTCATATGACCCCAAAAATAAAATCATATGCCCGGAGTTGTTTCAATGGGACGGTTAGTTATTGGGATGCGATGGTGGTCTCTCTCTCTCTCTCTCTCTCTCTCCATACACCATTAAACTAGTAGTCAATTGATGTAATGAGATCCCCATCCACCCCCACCCACCTACTCATAGTCCACACACATACACACAGTTGGGTACTACCAGTCGGTGCGGTAGTCATTATGCAAGTCATATCTCTGTAGATGTATATATTACTGTATATCAATAGTATAGTCACCATCGCTGGTCCAACTATTGAGAATAGTGGGGAAAGTTGATACACAAACGGAAGCATCTGCTCTCTCTCTCTCTCTCTCTCTCTCTCTCTCTCTCTCTCTTTGTCTCTCATGATAAGTGGATGGACACCGATATCACATACCCGGCCGCCTCTCTCTCTTTTTCTCTCTCTCAAGAGAGAGAGAGAGAGAGAGAGAGTTTTGTGTGACATTTGTCGCAAAATTCAAATTATTATTACAATTTGAAATTAGCCGTAACTGTGTGTTTATAATTTGTCTTTGTCTTTATACAGTGTATCCATATATATATATATTAACTATCATATATTATGGTCCAGTTCCTCTGTCTATAATATCTACCCTACCAGTGCCTTCCCTTAGTTACACAAAAACTACTACAATATAACTTTTGCCTTAAACTAAATGCTAGGACACCGTTAGGATTATATGACAAATCAGTTTTTATAAATATTTTTTTTTGTTTATTTTTTGGTAACATTTTTTTTGTACTGTATTTTAGGTATAATCACCAAAAAAAATTTAATTATCATAAATAAATAAATATCAATTGATTTTTTTCAACTAAAAAAAATATCTGAAAAAATTGTCTAAACATTTGTCTCTACATTATATATATATATATATATATATAATATGATATTTATGGTGTCAGACCTCACAAACTGTTTTAGTTATGAATGACTGTCCACTTCATGTGTGTGTGTGTGTGTGTGTGTCTGTCCTTCTGTTACGGTATACCCAAACACTACTGTACTGTATATCTAACTAATCGACTAATTATTTGCTATTTTTGTTATTTGTAATACAAAACTTTTGTACAAAAATAAATGACAAATCTTTTGTGTGTGTGTGTGTGTGTGTGTGTGTGTGTGTGTGTGTGTGTGTGTGTGTGTGTGTGTGTTAGTCCTCTATACAAACTGTCCCATCAATTTGCAACCTAACTGTCCTCTCACTACAAAAAAATTATCAATGAGTTTGTACAGTAAGTAATGTTTCAGTTAATGTTTGTGTGGTCTCTACTACTACTACTACTAACTGCTTACTAATTGGTGGTTATTGTAATGAGAAAAATATTTTTTTTTTAAATGTTTCATCAATTATACAGCAATTTATTTTATATTTTTCGGGCGATAAGGGAATAGAGTCTACAAATTAATCACTAAAAAACAATATCCAAACCAAATATATTTATTGTTAATATCAATAATAATATCTTATTTTTAAAAAAACTTAATATGATATTAAATTGACTAATATTTTGTTAAAACACATTTCAAACTACTTTAAACACACGGTTTAATGGGATATTTTTTTGTGGATAAATAACTATATATTTTATATAACAACAACAATAAACCAAAACCAAGTTTTAGACTTTAGTTTAGAGTCTTCAAGTGATATTTTAATACAAAATTAAAAAGTCTACTTTTTTTAAAAAAAGAAAAATTGTTTACAAACTTTAACTAATTAGAGAAACACCCAAAATATGTCAAAATGTAATAATTATCTGACACACACACACACACACAAACACACAAACATACAAACACACACACACACACACACACACACACACACACACACAYACATACTATGGCTTAGAGTCTAACATTTCATTGATCAATAATAATATCAATAATTTGTAAAACAAAAAATGTGATATTTTTCACATTTTTTTGTTGATCTCTTTCTCTCTCTCTTTCTCTCTCTCTCTCTCTCTCTCTCTCTCTCGAATTGACTGATGTTTTTAAGTTTTGACAAATGTATAAATGATTTGTTATTTTACAAATCAATCGTAACCAACTATTTTTTGTTGTCAACCATATAAGTAGATATAAGTTGACAGTGTATGTGTGTGTGTGTGTCCTAAAGTACTTTATAATTATTGCAATGTATAGCCAAAAGAGTAATTACTGTACCAACAGATTATTAGTATAATAAAAATTTGTGTAAATTTCACAGACATTTTCCCATTTCCTATTACATCCGTATATTTATATATAGTATTTCCCCATCATTTAGCATACATAGCATATAAATTTAGTAAATTTAAACTATTTAGTAGTATATGCCATATACAGCATATACAGTGTGAGATAGGATAAGCCAAATAATAATAATAATAATAATAATATAACTGTAATAATGTGCACGAAATACTAGATTTGCTTTCAATCATTGTTTTAATTGCTCTCTCTCTCTCTCTCTCTCTCTCTCTCTTCCCAAAAGTTTTAACAGTAATATTACATTATATACATATATATACAATGTGTATATATATAAATTTATATATATCGTATTACAAGTATACTACTAATTTGTTTTTGCAATAATTAGCAATAATAATAAATGCAACTAAATATATAAGTTATATATATATTTTTAAATATATCATATATGATTAGAATAATATAAATGATTGTTTTATATAATGTTTGATGTAAAACATTAGTAGTCATACTCTATTATATTATCTATAAAATATTTAAATTTAAATTTAAATATATGAATTTTTCTTATATTATAATAGAAATACATTCAATTGCTTTTTGCATATGATTTTTGTTTGTCAATTGATGTGCACATTCATAGACAGTACTAGTACACACACACACACACACACACACACACACACACACATATATATATCATATATATAGGTTTAGTCATATAAAAAAATTGTTTAACAATAAAAATAATTTCAATTAGGGGTCTCTCTCTCTCTCTCTCTCTCTCTCTCTCTCTCTCTCTCTCTCTCACTCACTCACTCACTCACTCACTACTAATACTGAAAAAACACATTTAATGCATTTGCTTAATAACATAAATACATGTATGAATAGACTAGTATTGAATATACAGAATATATTCTCTCTCTATATGTGTATGTATTCAAACTATTAATTACAACTATAACAGTGTGTGTGTTTGTGTGTGCCATAAATGCATTAACTTTTCTATATATATGTATTGAATTATATGATACATAAAAATATCATTTGACTTGACTATTGTGTATAATTCACACATATATACACGAAAAACATTGATATAATGCATTTTCAACAACATTAGTGTCACAATCACACACTACTACTACTATATAATATTAATAAAAACTTGTTATTTGAATAACACTCTAAACATAACCTACATTACTGTATGTTGAGAGTACAGTATATATATATATTCATATTAAACATCAATAATAATTGTTATTATTATTACTATTAAGAATCTATTTTATATACAGTTGTTATATATATGTACATCAAATGTCTAATAATAATAACTTCCTGACTATGTCCCTGTCCATGTCTAACCTACCCTTTCCGAGACACACACACGTGTGCCGGTTGGATGGTTGGGGTGGGGGTGAATGAGTGCGTTATGCACTTAACCATTAGATACATATGTATTATTATTAGTTTGGGAATAGATTACTTTTTTTTTGTTTAACCAAAATATATATATATATTGAAAACTTATTAAATTGTTTATAATATAAACTTTAAATATAAATATAATATATTATATAAAACTATAATATAGTATATATAAGTTTTAAGTCCCTTTAAACGCTATTATTAGATAAAATAAAATAACTATTAATTGAATAAATATTGTTTTATAAATAAAATGTTACAGTTTTTAAAATAAATTTATTATATTGTTATATATTAAATATATATTTGAGTATATATATGGTATATATGTATATATATTTTTAAATTATTGTTATAATAAAACTATTAAAACTATTTGATATTATTTTATTAAAATAAATCTATTTTAGTTGAATTTATATTTATATAAATTTATTTAAACTAATTTATTACAGTATCAAATGTAAGTTTTAATAGTAATTGAAAATTATCTTGGTCAAATAATAATAATAAATTAGTTTTAAGTTATATTTTAATTGTTAAATTCAATTAATAAATTAACTAGAACAAATAAAATTTATTTAATATTATTGTTTTTTTTTATTTTTTAAAAAACATTAAAATGTATCCTGGTTAAAACTTTGTATTTTGATTTGTAAAATATTTTTTTATTAAATATTAAAATTTTTAGTCCCCGAGAGCGCCATCTTTTCGAAAATTAAAAAAAAATAATATTTTTGTGTTCGAATAGAACAAACAAATCAACAACAACAAAATTTAAAAAAAATTACTCCCCTTTTTGGGTCATACAAATCAAACGTTACGTTTATTAATTCCCTTTAAAAAAAATATTAATATAAAAATTTTTAATTATTGTACACTGTACCTATATATAGTATTAATAAATATATAAACTAGTTACATTATCTACAACAACAACAAAATTCGAACAAAATGTAACGTTGTTTGTGAACCGTTTTGGTTTCAATTAGTATTATTATTATTAGTAATGTTTACGCCATTTACAGACAGTGTATGTAATAATACTGTATTAAAAAATATATATGATATGAATGAAACATTTCTATAGAATTATTAATTAATTATTAGTTAATTAAGTCAATGAATACATAATTGTTTGGAACACTAATTGTCGGGTCAAACGGTCAACACTAACAAACATACTATTGATTATAGCATTTGATATAACAGTTCTATTAATTACTACTAAATAATATATAATAATAATAAATACCGTATTTTCAACAATCAATATGTCATTACTGTATTCAAGTCAAGCAGTGTTAGCATCGGTAACACTATTCTCACTAATATGTGTCGGACTATACTATATGCTGACCGGTCGGGGCCGGCGTTTCGGTGATATTGCTTGGCTTCTTGAAGGTAAGTCAACTGACCAAACTGTTGTCCACTGTCTGTCCACCGCAACTCCCGAACCCTTACTATCTCTCTGTCTGTCTGTCTCTTTCTCTCTCTTTCTTTCTCTCTCACTGTCTGTCTGTCTCTCTCTTTCTCTCTCTCTTTCTCTCTCTCTCTCTGTCTTTCTCTCTCTCTTTCTCTCTCTCTCTGTCTCTCTCTGTCTCTCTCTGTCTCTCTCTGTCTCTCTCTGTCTCTCTCTCTGTCTCTCTCTCTGTCTCTCTCTCTGTCTCTCTCTCTGTCTTTCTCTCTCTGTCTCTCTCTGTCTCTCTCTGTCTCTCTCTCTCTATCTCTCTCTGTCTGTCTGTCTCTCTCTCTCTGTCTCTCTGTCTGTCTGTCTGTCTGTCTCTCTCTCTGTCTGTCTGTCTGTCTCTCTCTTTCTCTCTCTCTCTGTCTCTCTCTGTCTTTCTCTCTCTCTCTCTCTCTGTCTCTCTGTCTCTCTATCTCTCTCTGTCTCTCTCTGTCTCTGTCTCTCTCTCTATCTCTCTGTCTCTCTCTCTCTATCTCTCTCTGTCTCTCTCTGTCTCTGTCTCTCTCTCTCTCTCTATCTCTCTGTCTCTCTCTCTCTATCTCTCTCTGTCTCTCTCTGTCTCTGTCTCTCTCTCTATCTCTCTGTCTCTCTCTATCTATCTATCCCTTCCGTCACCTGTTTTATCCGCCACTTAATTAACCGTATATTTTCCGACAAACCTATAGGTATATCGCCGTATATGTGGTGTTCACTTGGTATCGGTCTATCCATATCCCTATCAGTAGTCGGCGCAGCCGTCGGTATACTAACAACTGGCGTATCGATAGTCGGCGGCGGTGTTAAAGCTCCGCGAATTCGTACGAAAAACTTGGTCTCAATTATCTTTTGCGAAGCCGTAGCCATCTATGGTATAATCATTGCCATTGTTATGCTAAACGGTATCAATGAATACGATCCGACAAAGTTTGAGACCAATCTGAAAGAAAAAGCGGCCAATTATTATTCGGGTTATATTATGTTTGGCGCCGGTCTGACCGTCGGTTTTGGCAATCTATTCTGCGGACTGGCTGTAGGCGTAGTCGGATCGGGTGCCGCACTGGCCGATGCCGCCAATCCGGCACTGTTTGTCAAGATATTGATTGTCGAAATATTTGCTTCGGCTATCGGCCTGTTCGGACTGATTGTGGCCGTCATATTGAACGCCAGAGTCAATATGGGCACTAAGGATCACTGAGTTGGACGGCGGACAATGTGTGGCCAAAACGTATGGACAGACAGACAGACACACATAGAGAAGCCTATTATCATTCTAGTAGAAGACCTAACCATTCCTTCTTCAAACACATACATAATCATTGTTATTATTTTATTGATATTATTATTATTATGTCATCGACGGTAAACATAACTATTTCCCGATGACTAGACATTTGCTAATCATTATTATTGCTATTAATATAATATATTAAAAAAGAGATATATATATAAAAAAATCAATGTTTTTAATTGTGTTTTACAAAAATAACTATACAATTGAATTGGATATGTATTTAAATTTTAGTTAATTATTATTAGTATTAGTGGTATTTTTTTAAAGATTTAAAAAATTATATTTATTATAATTAAATTAAATTTGTTATTTTTTGTGTGAATTGAATGTATTTAATTAATTATTATTATTGTATATTTAATCGGAAACAAATTGTACTTTAATTATGAGATTATTATTAATATTATATCATTATAATTATAAATAATTTGATGATATATTTAATATGATTGTACAGTAAATATATAAAACTAGAAAATTAATTAATTTAAAATAAATTAAACAAATATGATTTAATTTTAATAATTTTTATTTATTAATAGTAATAATAATAATAATAATTGTTATTATTATCATAATTATAATACAGCAGTTACTTTACAAATAAAATTTCACATCATATTTAATAATAATAATAATAGTAATAATAATCTATATATAAGTTATTTAATACAATAATTTGTTTGTTTAATAAATTTAAATTTTTTTTTATACAAAGAGAGATAAAACAATTACAATTAAAAATAATTACTATAAAATATTTATACAATCAATAATAATAATAATAATAGCATTATAGTATAGTGGAAAATAATATTTATAATAATAATATTGATGATGATGATAATAAATAATTAATTAATTAAATTGAAATAAAAATCAAATAATTACCTATTTGATTTTTAATTGAGCAAATAGTGTGTGTGTGTGTGTAAAGTGTTTATAATTAATTTTGTTTTTATCAATCAAAAATAAACACCTCATTAAATACAATATACATTAATACATATATATATTTATATATATATTTAATTAATATATAATAAATATATTTATAAATGCAATTATAAACAATAACAACAAAAAATTGTTTACTGAATTAGTAAATATCAATACATATATTTGGAGAGAGAGAAAAAAATTGGTTACAAATAAAAAAAAAACAAAAATTGTTTTTTTCAAAATTTAAATTACATGTATTCCCGGCTCGACCCCCTCCCCCCCGTCCCCCACTTTATAGATATTCTAAAACATAGATTTAGCAATTTATCAATTTATTTTCTGTATGTACAGCTTTATTATAATTATTGTAAAAAAAATTTTTTTTAGTTACTATTTTATTAGTTGCTATTTTTAAATAATTTGCTAATTGATGTAATAATATTTTATTTAATGAATCTATTTTTTTTTAATATCAATATTATCAATGATGTTCAACTAATTACTACATATAATGTATGTGTATGTATGTAATGATATTATAATTATTTTTTAAAAATTTAATTTCATTAGTCTAATAACCTTTTTTTTGATTTTATATACATTGTATATAAAAAAAAAGTTTTAAGATATTACAGTATTAATATTATTATTATTAGCAAAAATTTATTTAAAAATAGATTTTTTTACAATTAATTTATCTATTATCTCTCTTTCTCTCTAATTATCTATAAATTATTATTTTTATTTTATTTTATTATCATATTATTTATAAATAATTTATAATTATTTATTTTTCCCTGATGCAAAATTTATTGATTATGATGAGATAATAATATTTGTCAATATATATTTATATTTATATATTGTATATAAAGCATTGTTTTTTGTAATTTTCATTTATTGAAAAACTAAAAAATATGTTTTATGAATATCATATGCATCTATAAATTTCTCAATTAATTTCTAGCCTTTATTTTTATACAAACAATTTTTTTTGTTATAAAAAAATAATATGAAAAAAAAAACTAAATTAATAAATTAATATAACAAAATAAATAATAATATCAATATTATAATATTTAATAATAATAATAATATATACAAAATATTCATCATAAATATATATATTTTACAGCAATTAATAATATCAATTGTACTATACATTAGATATAATTTTTTTTTTAAAAAAAACCTGTATAAGCATATTAAGCCCGGACTGGTTACCCCCAACATACCGTTCCCCTTTACATTTAACTAAAGGGAAAAACATCAATGAAAGGGGTGTAGTGTCCGGGATATATACCCATAGTTTTTCAATACCTAATGATAAATTGTGTGCGTTTTTATCGTCAAAATATCAACTGATTTCATAAATATATATTATATAATAATTAATGATTTTTTTCATACATTAATAATAATAATAATATCATCAATAGTTCGTACAATGATTACAAACAAACAAATAAACAGAAAATAAAACACAAAAACCAATTTTTAAGGAAAAATTTTAAAACAATTAAAAAAGAGATAATAAAAACAGATTTTTTTATGAACTAAAAATTAATTACCAATTTATAATAACACTAATAATTAAAAAAAAAAATTTGAAATGAGAAATATTTATAATATAAAAAAACAATTAGTATAATAATATTTTAATACAGAATATTCTGGTCTAAAATCTATAACAATTCAACAATAATTGGGGAAAATATTAGTTTTGTATTTTGTCTACAAATAATCTAAAAATAAAGCAATTATTTTAATAGTAAAAATTTATAAAATTAATAAACACTCAGAAGTTTTTTAATTTATTTAATTAAATTGTCAACTTTTATTGAATTTTATAATTATATATTTGCAAAATAATTTTGTTTAAATTTAATATTTAAAAAAAAAATAATAATAAGAAATAGTGTTTTGATAAATAAAAAATAAAACAAAAAATAAAACGAAACAAAAATATTATTATCACTAATGAAATAAAAATATTGTTAAATGTTTTTTTCAAACCAGAATTTTTTTCTGTAATAAAATAATATTATTATAAATTTAAATATATATATAGATATATAAAAGCAATCGGTGTTTAGAAAAATACTAATTAATAAAATTCAAGTAAAACAGACAAATCATAATAATAATAATATTAATTAATAAAAAAATTAAAACATTTTTTCAATTTTACACAATTACATACTTTATAATAATAATAATTAAATATTTACATATGAATTACATAATTTATAATTATATATATATATATATACTCTCGATTTTTTTTGAAATTATTTTCAATTTATGATTGATTTAAATGTAATGTTATGTAATATGTTTTACTACTCATATATTTATGTTTGAAAATAATGTACAATCAATTAATTATTTTTATATAGCAAAAACATGACCGAGAGTATTTTTTGTAATATATATATATATGTTGTTATCATCAAAACAAAAATTATTATTAAAACAAAAAAAACAATATATTTATATATTTATAATATATGTCCAAATATTATCTCTCTTTTTTATCTTAATCATCAATAATTAATAATAATTATATTTATAATATTTATAGTATTTATAATGACTTCGAGATCACTATATATTTGTATGAAATTTAATTATTTCTCAAAAAAAGTTATTATTATTATTATTATTAAAAACAAAATATTTTTTTATCAATTTATCCACAAAAGAAATTTTTTTTCATCAAATATTATTATTTTAACATAAAATATAGAGAACAACGGTTTATATATATATATATTTTAATATTTATATTTTTTAAATTTATAATCAATAATAATAATAATATAATAGTTTTTCAATTTATCTCTCATATATATCCAATTATAATAATAATAATCAATATGTTTACAGACCATTTAATAGGTAATAATCAATAATATTAATAATAATAATTATTAAACAATAACATTATATATTTTTTAGGTCTCTTTTTTCAATGATTTTTTTTATGTCAAATATTAAACGCCAATTAAAACCTCAATTATACAACATATACTGTTTATATACATATATATGTATGTGTGTATCTATGTATGTATTTGTGTATGTTTTACAATATTTATAATCAAAAAATTGTTTTAAAAAAATCAAATTATATATATATATATATCAAATTGTCAATTAGATAACATGGGTTGGGAGGGGGATAGATGTCATTGATTTATAATTATTTTATAATATTTCATAAGCCAGTGTTCAATGACATTTAAATTGACAACAAATATATATATATATATATATAAACTAAAGATATCATTTCAATTATTATTGGTTTTAAAATTTATCATTTTATAGGGATTTAATTAAAAAATTAATTTTTAATTAGTTTTTTGAAATAAAAATGAATGATATCTTTAGTTTTTTTATATATATAAATGGTTTGATGAATGAATGATATTAATGAATGATGTAATGATGATGTGTTGGGTGTGTATGGTATGGTATGGTATGGTTTGGTATGTAATGGTGATATGATTCCCGGTTGTGTAGTAATAGTAGGTATAGCTTTAATGATCGCACGCTTTATATAATCCCTGTCCTTTTTCTGTTTTGTTTTACTAATCAATTATTACCAATTAATTAGTTAATGGCAGTGCACTGTATTTATGTGTGTTTAGTGTGTATATATCCCGTTCCTTATCAAAGATAGGTACTCTGTCAGGTGGTTATTGTCATAATCATAGTCATTGTCATCAATAATCTGGTCAGTCAGTCATATATTTTGTTGTTGTTGTTGTTGTCGTCGTTAGTGTCTTAAACGGTTGCAATCACTACCAATAGATGTGATATTTCTTGAAGACTGTGCAATAGGTCAGGCGCTATGCGCACCAGGTTTTCATGCGAGAACTCGCACGTCGGGAATATATGGACCACATAGGCCGGCTATATTATATCGGGTGCAAAACAAACAAACAAACAATATATTAGTTTATGTGGAAATCAATGATAAAAAATTATAATTGATGTGCCCATCCATACCTGTTGAGTTCCCGGTGCGTTCATGTTGACAATACCGGCCGCCTGTTTGCTTTGCAAATAGGTTATGAAACCAGTCTTCAAATTGTTGGACTGCTGGAGTACGTCCATATGATCGCGACCGCACGGTAGGGCCAGTAGTATACAGTGTTCGTCGATAGACTAAATTATAAATATATAATTAATTACAACATCGATCAGGACAGGGATCAATCAATTAATCGTTAACCGACTGATTCACTTGACAACACATACCTGTATCTTTCGGGCCAATCCTTGCAGTTGTTGCGGCTCTAAGCGCATACGTTGGGCTATTCTCAACGGTGATACGCCTCCCTCGGTAAACGGTGGCAACGAGTCGCGTGCGATACGGGCATTGCCCGACACGTAGTGCATCTGGACGGCTGCCTGGTCGTTTTTCAGGGCAAACAATCCCTGCCACATAACCGGATAGCGCTGGAGTAGGGCGTCGCCGTGTTGTGGCACTTGGCTGGCGTGTTGGGGACCGGCCAGTGCCATGGACTGGTGATGCGGTCCTTGTTGCTGGGAAACGGCATGCGCTGGTGGCGGTGGTCCGTGAATGGGCGGTTCGGAACCCATTTGCGGTGTCGGATGCATAGTACTCGATCGACGCATCAGACCCTCCTGTTGGCTCAGTTGTTGGTTGTGGAGCTGCTGTTGCTGCTGCTGTAGTTGCTGCTGAAGGGTGTGTTGGTTCTGCATATTCAATGCCAACGGACCGGGCGATTGGCCCGACATCTCTTTCTGTTGAGGATATTGTTGTGCCATCATTTGCTTTTTAAGTGCCTCCACGTCGTTTGGTGGCGGCATCGGTGATCGTGTTGTTTCTTTACGATAGGACAGTGCACCCGGCGAATGAGCGGGCGGTTGCATCGAGTACTGCGGCAATGGCGATGTCAATTGGTGTCGTTGGTTCATTGCGTTCAGTTCGGCCGCCGACGCCGCCTGATATTTTCGGCTATCGTCCAGCTTGACTACTGGCGACCGGCGCATCAGTTCCTGTTGTTTCAGTTCTTCGGCTCTTTGCTGCAGCTGTTGGTGTGGCTGCATCTGTGACGGCCGTCCCTGTACAGCGCCGTAGCCGTGAACAATGGCCGGACTATCCGTATAGCGTTCGTGCGGCGACAGCATATGCGGAGCAAACTGCCGAATACCTGGCGGTGGATATGCCATACCCGGCGGTATGCGCAACGGTGTCAACGGCGGCGGCGGTTGCATTGCCGACAACAGTCGTTCGTGTGTACTCTCGGCCTGACGCTTGATCTCGGCCTCGGCCTGTCGTTGCAGTGCCGCCTTATAGTCCTGTTCGTCTTGTTCCCGAGCAGACAATCGTCCGACCGATTCGCGGCCCGATTCTTTAGCCTGTTTGTTGGCCTTATCGCGCAACACACGTTCCCGTTCCTCCTGATCGCGGCGTTCGCGTTCTTTCAATTCGTGAGCGACCACTTTCGAGTCGGGTACCAGCGGCATCTGAAAGTTGCCGGGCGGATAGACAAATCGGGGCGATATGTTCATAGCGGCCGCTGCCCGAATCTGAGCCTCCTGTCGGGCCCGGATATCGTTGGGCAGACCGCTGTACGGATTCATCATTTGCATCATCTGCTGGCGAACCAAATCGTTGGCCATCATTGCCTGCAAATCGTTCGGATGGATGCCTACGGCTAACGGATTGATACCCATCATTGCCGCTGCTGCAGCCGAATGACTGGGCGGTCGTAACAGTCCGGCCATATGCGGCGGTAGAGCCGATTGTGGGTCAGGTGTAGCCGACTGCTGTTGGCCAGGACCACTGCGATTTCCGTCGTGATGGCCGCCAGTCGCCGGTGTCATTGACCGTTCCCGCGACGACTGTTGTTGCTGTTGTTGATGTTCTCTCAGTGCTTTCTCCTGTTCTCTTAGCTGTTCCCTTTGGACCCGTTCGAGGAACTCCTTCTGGTGTTCTCGGGGTATGTGGTGTTGATTTTGTAGCAACTCTTCGATAACACCGCGATTGGCTGCCGCCTGCAAGTGGACACTGGCCTCGTGAGCCGGTGCCGGATAACCGGCAACCTGTACGCCGGCATATTTGTCGACAACGACTCGCGACGATGTTTTGCCGCCAATAGAGTCGCGTCGCGATGACGATGAAGACTCGTGTTTCAGATGTACTGGCGGTGACATTAGCGACGACTCGATAGCCATCGATGTATGACTTGTGACAACACTGGTCGGCATTGATGGTGCCGGTGGTTTGGGCTCCAGTGTTAGCTTCGAGTGAGCCGGAGGTGGTTGTGGTGTCGGCTGTGTTGAGATCAACTGTTTGCCGGAATCGTGGTATGACGTGATGGACGGTCTGTGATGTTGAGTGACCGGTGGTGTTGTAAATATTTGTCTCTGTTGTTGTTGTTGTGCTAGAGCTGACTGTGTTGTGTGAACCGACAAATTTTGCGGCCATTGACCCGGCATTGGCTGAGCAATTGGCACCAGTGGCTGACCGACTGGTGGCGGATATTTCGGTGTTATAGTTATAGGTTGCGAATGTGGCGGTAGAGTAGCCGCCGATGTTATGGCTGGTGTCATTTGAATGCCAGATTCGGTGATTACCGGCGATTTGGTGGCCATAGTAGATGTAAATGCCGGTGTAGTCGGCGTTATCGGTACAATAGTGGATACCGATGGACTGGTTGTCGCACTGGTAATAACTGCTTGTTTGTCAATATCGGGCAAATTAAATGGTTTTCCAGTCTTCAGTTTGACGGCAGTTGTCGAGCCGTGAATGCGCTCCGATATGTTCGGTATGTCCTGAATGTTGGTACTGGTAATTACCGACGGTATGGGTGCAATCGGTGCTGTTATAACACTCGTAGCGCTTGTATTAGTGGCGGTGGTGGTGTTGACCAACGATGATATCGCTGATCCAGCGATAACGGTTGCCGGAGTGACAACAGCGGCACTGGTATGTTGCGATTTGCACGCCTGTATGACAGCCGTGTGTTCGAAGGCTTTCTTTTGGTGACCTACCGGTTCCAATAGACCGGTAACGGGATCAATGAGTACTGCAGGACTGGCTCCGCGCGAGTCGTCCGCATCGATGGTAGTAACGCTGCCGGTTGTAGTGGTATTAGTTTCGACCAACTCTTTGGCCATAACCGGCTTCACCGCTAAGTCCGATGGTTTTACTAGACTATCGACACCACCAGCACTAGTAGCGCACAGCACACTATCGTCGATAGCTTTCTTTTTCTGGTCAACAGTGGTCTTGTTGTTATTGTTGTTGACTGTGGTAACAGTGGTAGCGGCAACCGATGTTGCAATCTTTGGTAGTTCCACTTTGAGCACCGGTACGGTAGCCGAGCCTTGTGGTGGTAATCGGCGATGCACTGGTAGGACTGTTGTAGTTTGCGACTCAGGTATAATAGCCGTAGTTTCACCACTACTACTACTACTACTACTAAGAGTGATGGTCGATGTAGAGTTAGTAGTGATAATGTTGTTGTTGTTGTTAGAGGTAGTGGTGTTGGTGCTGGCCGTCGGTTGGGCCGTATGGTCATTGCTGTTGCCGTCGGACTCGGCCGTTATGGAGCCCCGGGTCGATGAACGTGTTATTCGGTAGGAGCGCAACACATTTTTATTATCTAATTATTATTATTGAATAAAATAAATTAAAACAAATATAAATTTATTAATAATAATAATTTGATAATCAATTTTTAACATTTATTAACAAAATGTGTTTTTTTATATAAAAAAAATAATTATTAATAACTTATAAAATACATGTTATAATAACTATTAATAAATAAAATTAATTATTAGCGAAATTCAATACTTACTAACTTTACACACATACAGCACACATACATAATAAAAATCAAATTAATAAATATATATATAATTTAATTGAAAACTTTCCATCAAATTAAATATATATATATTTATAAATATATGTATATATGTTTACCATTGAAAAATTCAAACATAGAAAAAAAACTAGTTTTAAAATTTATAAAATTATATATATATTTATATTTATAATTATAATTATCTACTGATAATAGAGGCTATTATCGATTTAATAATATGATATATAAATAATATATATATATATATATATTATAATATTTCCTAAGCTATTAAATGTTGTTATGTCTCATGTTTTCGCACCACTGATAACACAATTTTTTTTAAAAAATACTTATTAAGTAAAAAATAATAATAAATAAAATAAATTTCATTTTGCTATTTAATCAAATCGATAATAATACTAATAATAACTATTATAATAGACTAGTACATATAATGTATTTATAAATTATTTTATTTTTTAGTTTTCAATGTATCACCACATATCATCAGCACATTTATCATTAATAATAATAATAATAATAATATTGATACTACATTGTGCATACATAAGCTAATAAACTAGACATACCTATAAACCAGACACTATTATATATATATATATATATATATATGTGTGTGTGTGCACACAATTATTATTAAAAAATAAATATAAAACAAATAAAATAATAATTATTAATTATTTTTTAGGTTTTTGTATTGTTATGTTATGTTAGTACCGTATATATATAAAAAAAATTAATTATTGTACTTAACTGCATATGTATATAAATTTTTATATAATTATTTTTTTAAGGAAAAATTATATACTATTAATACTATATCAGCTAAAAATAAACACAATATATATTTATACACCACTTGTGTGATATAACTTTATATAAAAATTTTATACAATTAGCAACACTAACCTCGCACACACACACACACACACACACACACACACACACACACACACACACACACACACACACACACACACACACACACATAGACACACATACATACACACATACATACATACACATATACACACACATACATACATACACAAAAATGTACTGTAAATATTTGATTATACAATCATAAAATAAATAAAATATATTATAAAATTATATCTAATAAAATAACAAAAAATTAACTAATCATTCATTCACTTTTTATAGCACTTATATAATAAATTTAATAAACAAATATATATATATATATACTGTATATACTATTTGTACTAAACTAATTAATTACACAATTATATTGAAATTAATTGCAATAAAAAACAAATAAAAAATTTCAATACAACTTTCATTTGATCCATAAAAAAAATTTTTAATAAAAAATAATTGAAAAAATCTTATCGATATATCCAATAGAAATATAATAGATATTATTATTATTATTATTAAAACAACAATACATACCGTCGTTATGGTCGTCACCGACACCCAAGTCGACCACCAATTCTTCACTTTTGCGCGACGATCGGGTAATACGTTTCGATGACTTACCACCACTACTACTACTACCACCACTATTGATGTCATCTTTATTATGATGACCTTTGATAACATCTTCGATAGTCTCGTCAATGGTAGTAGCCTTCAGGTCTTGACTCTTGGCCAGACGGGCCGATTTGCGTACGGCTTTACTCTGCTGGCCGCTAGTGTCTGTTGAGGAGGCGGCTGCGGCGGTACCAATAGCTCCAGTAGTCATTTCCGCTGATCCGCCAACTTTGATCGCCGCTGTCGGCAACGACGACGACGATTGAATCGTCTTAATGTTGGTCTCAGACGAGTGGTCGGGCTCGGCGTGTAATGCTTTGGACGTCTTAACCACTTCGGCACCCGAGTCTTGGCCGTCCTTCGAGTGCAATCGTATAGTAATTGACAGCTTTCCGTGTTGTGATACTTCGCTGACGTACTCTTTGCTTGCAATTTGTTGGTCAGCCGCCGAGTGAGCCGACGATGACGCCGACGACACTAATGGATGGCTGCTGTGATGACTGTCCGACACTGATGACATGGGAGGCGTCGGTTCGTCAATAACCAGATGTTTCTTACCGGTTGTGATGGTTCCGGCTGTGGCAACAGTGGTCATAATAATCGGCTCGTGAGCCGTTATCGTCGCAGGCGTATCGGTAACCACCGAATGGACACCAATCGTTGACGACGACACTGATTGAGTGCTACTGCTCTTTGAGTGGTCAGAGCTGCTTCCGCTGCTCTTCGAGTGTATGGATTCGAGTTGCAGTTGTGTCGGTGTGTCCTCTTCGTCAGAATCATGAAAGTCGTAGACATCGTACGACATCTTCGCTTTGCGTTCGGTCTGACTCTTGTCCGATGACAACGACGACAACGGCGGCGGCACCGGTAGAGACAATACTATACGTTCTTTCTTTTGCGGTTCAATAATGTCCGCCGATTTGATTGTCGACATCGTCGGTGTCGGCAACAGTTCAGTGGTCGACACTTTCTTTTTGCGGCCTCTTTTGCCAACTCGTTTGACACCTTCTTCATGAACAGGTGTTTCGTCAATCTTGAGACTGTGGTCTGTATCTGATAACTCGTTGCTGTCATTTTGTTGATCGTCGGGTGTAGTCTCGACAGCTCCCGTACGGCCACTGCGACGCAACGATCGTTGCGGCAATGGTTCGACAACTGCTTGTTTGGCACCTCTTTTCGGTGGAGTAGTAGTCAGTATCTGTGGCGGTAATGGCGGCGGCAATGGTGTCAACGTTGGTGTTGTCGTCGATAATGATGGTGTGGTAGTTGACATTGTTGTCATAGTAGTCAACAACGGTTGTGCGCCGCCAGCAGCACCCGCCAGACATCCCGTCTCATATCGAGGCAATTGTAGCGACGATTCCGAATACTTGCGAGTCTTGGCTCTGCGGCCACGTCTCGGCCGTTCGCAGGTCTTCTTGTCGTCCGTTTCGCTTTCGTCACGACTTTCTTCGGCTTTCGACTCGTGATGGGCGACATCGCGACTGGCCATCAATTTAGCGTCGGTAGTAATGACCGCCGCAATCGCTTGTTGTTGTTGTTGTTGCGGCAGTTCGCTAACTTTGTTGACCACCGCTGTTTCTCTGTGATGTACAACATCACGATGTTGTTGTTGTTGTTTTGGATCAAATTCAATATCTTTTTCGAAAACCTCAGTCTTGTCGGACACACGGGTAGTGTCGCGTAAGTCGGAACCGACAAACGGTTGTTGTTGTTCGGCAATTACCAGTCGTGGCGACAATAGTCGCGGCACTTCAGCTGTTCTATTGTCGACTGGTTTTGTTAGATGCTCTTCGGTGTGTATCGTCGTTGTCGACTTTATCGGTTTTTGATCCAATTTGTCGACAATACCGCTAACATTACTACCGGTACTGACGTGTAAGTCATGCAAAGATGACTTGTTGTCCAAATCTTGTTTAATAACAATACTGTTGTCGACTACAACTAATTTATTAATACGTTGTTCAGCCATTTGTGGCTCAGACTTGACCGTCGGAACGGCGCAAACATTGCCGCCGAAGACAACTGGTTTCTGATCTTTCGGTAAGTTAATAATCTCTGGCGACTTGACGACATTGTGCTGTCGTTCGACAACAACAGCAGCCGCCGGCGCTGCCGGAAGCGCAACGTCATCGACAACAACAGGTATTGGTTTTGTTGTTGCTATAGTCGGAATTGTTGTCTTAGTTGGTGTTGGTGTTGTTGATTGTGTTAAACGCAATGCAGTCGACCATTCATTGGCGACATCTTTCTTGTTGTCGATCATTGGCGTCGTAGACACCGGAGTTGGCAACGGTAGCTGTGGTGGTGGTGTTGGTAGTGGTAGTGGCGCAACACTAATCTCACGTTTCGGTTCAATTACCACCAGATGTTGATGATCGGTCTTAATCGATGGTCGCAACTCATCGGCAGATATTTCCGACTTTATGTGCGTCGACGGCATCGGCGGCGAACACTTGTCAGCAGCACTGATACCAAAGTCATCGTTGGTTATAGAGCTAAGGGCAGCATTAGTTTCGTCGGCGTTAACCGAATCGGGTGCCGGTGCAGGCGATTCGGCAATTTGTAGCGGCGGTTCTTCGTCGGCCAACATTCCCATATATGACGACATGTCGTCAATAGGATCGACAGCCGGCGGTACGTACTCTTCTTCTGGTTCTTTATTATAGTCATCCTTGAATACCGGATCACTCATGTCCTGCAACAGTGCTGCCACTGCCAGATCGTCTTCAATGGCTCTCTGGTCGTCCAATAATTCAGTTTCCTTGTTATTGTCGTCAGGCTTGTCGGCCAATGTGTCGACATCTGCGACACCAAACAGTATGTCTTTGCTGTTGCCGACAGTAGTGGTAATGGCAAACATTGTCTCCTCGATCGACACAGGCTTTGTCTTAACGATCGACGACGATGAGGACAACGGCGACGATTCTATTGGCATCGACTTGTGTGCGGCCAAATCGGCCATCAGATCCTCGAACGGCCGTTTGCTGATAATATCCTTCTGATGGTCGTCGCTATGGCAATCGTTGCGCTCTTCCATCAGCTCCTTCTGCAACCGTAGCGACTGTATGGCCGCTTCTTCCTCATAGCGACGCTGTTGTATGACTTTTGGATCCTCTTTAGTAGTCTGTTGTGGCGTTGTCTGCGGTTTAATCAGATTTGTCAGACTAGTAGTCGTCGGCTGATGACTGCCAATCGCCGGCACAGATGCCGTATTGTTCTTAGTCGACATTATCAGATCATCGCTGGAACTGTTACTTGAATCCGATATCTTGTCAGCCATCATACACTCTTCGAGCATTCGGGCGTTTTCGAGAATCTCTTCGTCCACTTTGCTGTCACCTGAAGAACTGTTGTCGTTATCTCGTCCGACCAACAGATCGTCATAAGTGGGCGATGCCATCGATGCAGACGACGACGATTTCATCATCAGCTGAAGATCGGGTGTCTTTGGCGGCGGCGATATCGATGGCGACGATGAAGACACCGACAGACTGTTTCGTCTCTTGAATAATATATTGTCGTCTTTTGTCTTCGGTTTTGTCGTATCGGTTAACAACTTCTTGGGCGACGACGACTCTCGTTCTCTTGTCGTCTCTTTTTCGTCTTTCTTTGGTTTTTCATGCAATGACGACTTCGACGACTCTTTCATCGACTCTTTGCCAACATCTTTGTCCTTCTTATCCTTTTCTTTATCCTTTTCTTTCTCTTTTTCTTTGTTTTTCATTTGTTTCTTCAATTTCTTTCGTTTTTCCTCTTTGGCCGCCATTTTCTCCTCTTTGGTCAGTTTCTGTTCAAACTGTTTCGGCCGCTGTTTGTTTTCGCCGTCTTTTTCCTTATCCTTTTCCTTAATCTCTTTCATAGTGTTGACAGCAATCGTCGACTCTTTCACCAATTTTTTCGGTGATTTAATGCCCGACTTGTCGCAGACACTCAACACAGACTGCTTGTCCTGCGCTGCTTTGGTTACCGATTGAATGTTTGTCGACAACTTGTTTGTCGGCGTCTTCGGTGTGTTGGCTGTCGCTGCCGCCGCCAATGTAGCCGATTTGTCGGCCGTGGCTTTCGTTGTCTCCGATTTCTCCCATTCGGTGTGCGAGACAACACCTCTTTGATGCTCTTTATGCGACTCTTTGTGTGGATCTTTGTGTGGATCTTTGTGTGACTCCTTATGCAACTCTTTGTGCAACTCTTTGTGCAACTCTTTATGCATTTCTTTATGCAACTCTTTATGCAACTCTTTATGTGATTCTTTGTGAGACTCTTTATGCGATTCCTTATGTGATTCCTTATGTGACTCTTTGTGTGACTCTTTGTGAGACTCTTTGCTCGGATAGCACTTCAGGACATGGGTTCGGGTTTCGCTGTCCGAGTGCTCCGATTCGCTGCTTTTAACGTCCGGATAGTCGCGTTTGAGTCGTTCCTCAAACTCCGACATTCCCGACGACCGCATCTCGTGATCGGACGAATCATTTGGTTCTCGTTTCGTTGTCGTAGTGGTCGACGATTCCGACGAATGTTTCATCGGTTTCGACGACGACGACATCTCATCTCTGTTGTTGGCCGACGACGAGTGGCGCTTCTCTTTCGACAACTTCGAAGCCTTTGACTTCTTCTTCTTGCGTTTGGCTAACTTCAACTGTTTGGTGTCCTCATCGGTACTCGAGATATCTTTGCGCTTCTTCATCGACATCAACAACTCTTTGTTGTTGTTGTCTTTGATGCTCTCCTTCGATATAATGTCTTTAGTATCAGCTTTCGATAGCTGTTGCTGTTGTTGTTTATTCTTTGACTTCAGTTTATCCGTCAGTTTATTGTCAACAGATGTTAGAGAAGAAGACCTTTCAGCCGACGACGACAACTTAGTCTCCGATTTCATTCCGAATTCTTTCAGCGAAAACTTATCCGATTTTGTTGTTGTCGTCGACGATGACGACAGCGACAACTCTTTGTCTTTCTTTGATTTTTTCTTCAATTCTTTCTTTTTCTGTTTCATCTGCTGTTGATGTTGTTGTTGTTGTTTGTGTGAGACAACAACCATATCATCATCGCTGGACTCATCGGTCGACTTGTTGTGCTGTTGGTGTTGTTGTTGTTTACTTTTGAACCGATCTTTGTTAGACAATTTGTTGGCCATCGTATGTTTCGGCGAACTTAGAATCGACTCGAATAAGTCATCGTCTGAAGAGCTGTCTGTAGTATAGACTGACGACTTCTCTTTGTGAGACAACTTCGATGACGACGACGACACAGTATTCTTGGATTTAGTAATCATAATATCCGAATCAGAGTCGCTGTCTTTGTCTCGACTGTTTGTAATCGACTTTTTCTTCTGCAACGACGACGACTGCATCGATGATGAAGACTTTTGATGACTACTTTGACTACTAGTCGTCTGTTGTTGTCTGTGCGAAGTACGACTGGCGTCTTCATCGTCATCGTTGTTGTCGTCATTATTATCATCGGACGAGTCATCCGACGAAGATTCGATAATTACTTTGCGTTTCTTTTGCGACGATTTCTTTTGTTTTGCAATAATACGTTCGCGAAGACTATCATCAGAATCGGAATCAGTGTCCTGACTGGTCGTACGATTTTTGTCGTTATCGTGTTTGTGTCGTTTGTCTTTCAATTGGCTAAACTTTTGCCGTACATTGTCCTCGACTTTGGCCACTTGACCGCGAATCTGGTTGGCACTCGAACGGGCCTTGACTTTGTCGTACATCGAGAAATAGATTGGTTCGTCCGGATCGGGTATAGACAACAGCATCCGAATCTCTGATGCCTTCAGTTTTCCGTCTTTTGACGACGACTTCTCGGACTTCTCAGACTTCGACGACTTGTCCTTCTTTTGTTTGTCTTTGTTATTGTTATCCGACGACGACTTGTCTTTCGATGACGACTTCTTATCAGACGAATCCCTACTATTGCTGTTATCAAACTTCTTGTCTGATTTCATGTCTAATGATTTATTTTTTGCAGACTTTTCCTTGTCTTTTGACGATTCTTTTACAGTGTCTTTTGACTCATTCTTCGACGACGACGACGACGACAATTGTTTGTTGTCTTTCATATCTTTATTATTATTGTTGTTATTGTGAGTCTTCATAAGCTTCTTATCGCTCTTCACTTTATTTGTCAATAATTTATTTTTGTCAACATTTTTGTCGCCAGACTTTTCCGATTTCTTATCCGACGAAGACTTTTCTGTTTGAAATTGTTTTTGTGATTTTTGTTGCATCAGATTATCCGATGAAGAACTAGTAGTAGTGGTGGTGTTAGTGTCCTTCAATTGGGAACCACTTCCCTGTGAATGTTTCGATAGTTTATCATTTGTCGACAATTTGTTGGCCGTCTTAGCCGACGAGGAATCGTTGGCCATCCGATGCCAATCCGACGACGACGACTCATTGGTCTCGTCGTTAGTCAAGTGTTTCTTGTTCTGCAAATTGTCAACCTTTTTAGTCAACAAATCGGGTCTCGGCGTCGTTGACGACGATTGTGTGATAGTTTGGACAGTAGTAGTAGTGGTGGGAAACAGGTTCTGGGCTTTGGATGAAAAGCCTCCGGCGGCCAAATGCGGCGGAAGTGAACCCGAATGTTGTTGCAATTGTGACGCCTTTTTGTTGAACTCGTTCTTCAGTGGTAAACCAGAAGAAGAAGAAGAAGACAAGTCTTTTTTCAGTGTCGACTGGTCTTTGAGGAGTGCGTTAGCCGTCAGATTGACGTCCTTTTTGAGTCCGACCCGTGGATCGCGATTTTCGCGCGGATCTCGATTCGCACATTTTGGCACATCTTTGCCGACAGCACTGCCGCTGTTGGCCGGTATTGTCGACTCTTTTTTGATGTTAAGTCCGCCCAATAGATTTGATTGCGGCAGACGTGTCGCTGCGGGAACAGCGGTCGATGCCGTTGAGACTGTCGACGACGACGACGTCAGAATTGAGTTCGTCGGTGTCGTTGCCGATACAGATGACGACGAAGACGTCGATGTAGATCTCGAGAACGGCGAAAACGGATTGGAAACGCTTCGAGCGGGCGCTGATGATGGCGCCGGCGTTAATGGCGTAGTCGGAGTGATCGGCTCCTTTTTGGCCGATGGTATTCGGCCGGTCGGTTCAGACAGTTTGCGTGTTAGCGATCCGGGAATCAATTGATGATGACTACTACCGCCGCCGCTGGCAGTGTTGGTGCCGCTGCCGGCGGTAGTCGTCGTGTGATGCGTGGATGTGATATGAGTGGACAGTGTAGACGATGATGATGTAGACGAAGATGAATGATGTGTGGATGAGTGATGCAGAGATGAGCTCTTTGGCGTCAGACTATCGGTGTTTGCAGTGACGACGACTGTAGCTGTAGATGAATGCGATTGCGTGGATGAAGAAGACAACTGCAGCTGAGTCGTCGGCGTCGAGAACTCTTTGGCCGCCGCTTTCGTCCGGAACACTGGCTTATGATTTATCGGTGACGTTAGCGACGGCTCGTATGCAATGTTGGCGATGTCTTTTGGTTCGTATTTTTCATTGATTAGTTCCAATCGTTTCGAGTCCTGATCGAAGATCGACGACTTTGATAACAGATTTTTCATTATATCCGACGGTTCGCTACTTTGCGAATCAGTACTCGAAGTCGAATTGATTTGACTTTTCTTTTTGATATTATATTTACTGTAGTCAATGGTTGGAGTCTTTTCGGTTTTCGGTACAATAGTAGTGGCCGTAGTGGTAGCCCCGGACCAGGCATTAATCTTGGCGTCCAGCGCTTTGATACGGTCCTCGATTGACGGCGATCTTTGCGGCGACATATCCGGATCGGATATCTCGTCAAATGTCGGTTCCAGCTGTTGTTGTTGTTTGACCGACAGTTTTGCTGCCATCAGCGCATCGACACCAGTAGTATTGGAATCGGGATTATCAGTGGTCGACACCAGCATCTCTTTGCTGTTGTCGATGATCATCGTCGTCGGCTGCTGTTGCGGTGGCGTCGGCGCCACTGCCGCTACTACTACTTGTGTCGGTGTTTTCTGGTCGACAACGACTCCTACAACACTGCCACGTGTTGTCGTGGCGTTGGTCTTAATCTTTGGCACTGCACTGTTGGGTGACATCTGTCCCAACGGTGACATAATTGTCGTACTTTTAGGCGACGCGTGCGACGACTGTATGGGAATGTTGGCCACTTTGGCTGACGCTGTGGCACCACCGCCGCCCGTACTCCCATTGCCGCCGCTGCCGACGGCAACTGCGACAGGAGTGCCCACTCTACTGGTGATAGCAAACTCGGGTAACGGTAGTGTCAGCGGCGACACAACTAGTCTGGTCAGTGTCGGCGACAGTAGCTTTTGGTTGACAGCTTTATCACTGCTGGACGACAC
The DNA here is from genome assembly GCF_028296485.1 of Oppia nitens. Lineage (NCBI taxonomy): Eukaryota > Metazoa > Arthropoda > Arachnida > Sarcoptiformes > Oppiidae > Oppia > Oppia nitens. The sequence goes on from NW_026533250.1 coordinate 5,725,761, forward strand.
CTCACTGGAACAGTGTTCGTCTAGTTTCGGGGTAGTCGTGTGCACCAAATCCTGTTTGGTAATCAATGTCCGATCGATGCACTCGATGCCCGTAGAGGACACCCTCGAAAGTACCGAAACATCTGAATCGCACGACATCTCGTAGATTGCGTCACTTCGTTCAAGTTTTCGGTGCAATTGTTTACAGTTAACGGCTGTATGGGTTGAACACAGTTGAGCGGTACACGAGCTGGCAGTTAGCGATGTCAGTGCCGACAGAGCTGCCGCTGCGGCCACCGAACATGTCGACGACGATAGTGCACCGCCAACAGACGATGGCTGCCGACGGGGATCGGGCCACGAATGGTTGACCAGCGCAGTGGTAGCATCGACTACCCTGAGACCGGGCAGTACCGACGCACCGGTATCTTTTGAACCGTATGAGCATTTCAATGACTTTGTACTAATAATACTATTATTATTATTATTATGCTTGGATCGCAACTTGGATGTCAATGTATTGTTGATGGTGGTAGTGCTAGTAGTTGTATCGGTGCCGATAATATCGACCAATTGCTGATGAGTGGAGCTATCGGTGCTCAACTGTATACAGTGTTCCAGTAGACTAATGACACTGCCTTTTGATTTGATATCACTGTTGATGATGGCACCGCCGGAACTGCTGGTGCGCCGTTTGAGCAATTTGGCCAACTTGCGCGACATAATCGGATCGCCGGCTACCAGTCCTTCGAGGTCGCGACCAGCGGCCGAACCACCCGTACTGCCTTTGGACGAGGCGTTTGTCGACGACGATTGCGAACTATTACTACCGGATCGTTCTTTATGGCCGGCAATGTCGACGGCGGCCAACAGTCGCTTCTTGCGCTCCAAATGGCCAATGTCTTCGCTACTGCACGTCGGTGTGTCCGGCGATTCGCTGTCCACTCGTTTACGTTTCAGCGACTCGCGGATACTGACACCGCCGCTGCCGCCACCGAAACCGTTATCACTGGAGTCGGACACCGAATCGGATCGCAATCTCAGTTCGGTAGGTATGTCGAGAAGAAGTTGGGAATCATCAGTGGATTTTCGTCGCCAGACATTTGATGAGCCGCACGACGGCTCAAATTCTTTGTCAATGTCGCCATCAATACAATCCGTACGAAGTGGCGAAGCAAAACTCGACGAACAAGGACTAGCAGTCGGACTTTGCGGTGTATTTTGGCCTTTCATTGCCGTATTGTTGGCGGCAGTTGTTGCGGCACTACTGTTCACTAATGAGGTGTTGACCGTCAGATGTTGTTGTTGTAGTAGTTGTTTGTCTTTTGGACTCTTGCTATGACTCAGCCTCCGAACCATCGGCGGCGGTGGCGAATGACATATAATGTCTGAATCACAGCTCTTGTGCTTTGGTCGTCGCCGTTGGCCGCCGTCCAGCGATTCAATTGACGCTGACTTCCATTCGTCATCACTGGGCCGTCGACTGGAGCACCGGTCCTTTAGGTCAGTGTCCAATTTGTTGATGATATCACTTTTCTGGTAGGGACTTGTGCTGCGGCCGTCCCGGTGTCGGCCGCCGACTACGACAATGTCTTTTGGACTCTCACTGCGCCGACCGGAGAGCGGCGAATAGGATTTACTGCACGTTTCGGAGGTCAACTCGCGGCCGCTGTTGCGGTCGCCGCGACAATAGCTGTCCCGATCGTCGTCGCGAAATGGTTCGCCATTGTCGTCGTAGTCTTCGAGATCATAGCTGCGATGGCGGCGCTGGTCGACAACGACAACATCGTCGACATAGGCGTCGGCCGATTGCGGGGCAAACCTTTGATAGGCTCGTCCCCGGAAACCGGCCGGCGGATTCCGTGCAAACAGAGGTGACTGTGGCCTGTAATTGCGGGCCGATGTGCGTGACTGATAGCGACTGTGTCCACGATTGTTAGTCGTCGGGTGTGTATCGTAGCACTGATCAAAGTCTTGCCACTGATTAGCACCCCCTGAACCGACACCACCGCCGCCGCCACCGCCGATATTGTTCGACAGTGGCCTACGTTGTTCCCATTGACGATCCGTCGGTGTCAACTGGCCGGTCATTTCCATGTGATCGAAGAAAGCTGTTTGGCACTCACGGCTGGCAAAGTCGACCTGCATTTTGCAGCCGCTCATTACCCGACCTTTCAAATCCTGGACGGCAATCTGGGCGCACTCCACATTATCGTAAAAAATTAGTGCATTACCCCGTTGCCTGTCCACCAATATGTTGACCACTGTACCGAATCGGTTAGCGTGCCACATCAGTAGTTTATCGGTAATCGTATCGATAATGCCGTGAATCCAGACACAAGTGGTTGGCATACTTTTGCCGAAACCGAGTTTAATACGATTTTGGCCCAAATTTTCGCCGTCCAGTTTGCGCATCGCCTTCACGACACTTGTAATGTCCGAGTATTGAATGAAGGCATAGGATGTCATGTTTGCCTGTTTTTTGATATCGATTTCCTGGTGGTGTCGATGCAAATGAATTGATAGAAACAAACAAAATAATAAATAAGAAAATAAGTATAAGATTAAGTGTGTGTATATATATAATCGATGAACAACAACAACAACAATGACATGCACTGGGTATGGGGGGTATAACTCGGGCTCTGTTAGCTCATGGGTTTAGAGTCTATATATATTGATACAAATAAATCGATTTTTAAGCCAATACTGACAGTTTGAACGACAAGTTTTTTTTAAGCCTATCATTTGTCTCTCTTTCTCGCTCTTTATCTGTCAATTGTATTGACAATCGATAGATAGATCCAGAGAGCTAACAATATGGTGAGAGGGAACCGGTAGGTCGATAACAGCACACATAGACAGACAGACAGACAGACAATACTTACGATAATCTCTCCGAACTGATCGAAATGGGCCTTCAGATCGCTGGTCGACACATCCTTTTCAAGATTGCCGACAAACAGCGTTCGGGTAGCTTTCGGATGATGTTCGTCCAGTTCGGCCTCTAGTGGCCTAAAATCGTTGTCCTCGGCATCGATACCTTCGTGAGCCGACACCTCAATCTTGCAGCCGAAAAACAATTTATCCTAAAAAATAAATAAAAATATAATAATTAAATAATTAATTATCAAATAATGATGGAAACAAATCAATAAAATAAATAATTATTTCATATTCATTAGTGAACAACAATAAAAATTATTATTTTTATTTTTTTCCAATAAAAGAGAGAGAGAGAGAGAGAGAGAGAGAGTTGTAATATATCTTTTTAATAACAAAACAAAAAATAAAAGACTAATTTCATATAATAAATAATAAATGGGAGAAAATTTTATTTTAGTGATCATTGAATGAGAAACATAGTAAATGAAATCAACAAAAATATATATATATTTTTATCAAATGAAATATCACATCATAGAGAAAACGAAAAATTATTTAATGTATTAATGAAATACTGCTGTATATAAAGTTGTTTTTTTAAAAAAAAATATTGAAAGAAAAATTGATTTACACAGCTATCCAACCAACAAAATAAAAAAAATATGGACTCAAATAAATATATGACCAAAAAAATAACTAAATAAATCAACAATAAAAAAATGTAACCCAAAAAATATTGTATATAAAGACCAGACATTCTTGAGTTTATGATATATCATAATAGAAAAAAATAATGATATATATCACTGGAAATGGAGATATTATGAGAGAGAGTGAGTGAGAGAGAGAGAGAGAGAGAGAGATCATCAAATAAAAAGGAAAGGCATTATTATTATTATTATTTAATTGACTGATATATCGTTACGAGACTGACCTTTGACTCGACCAGTGCTTTGTCAACGTCTTCCGGCTTTTTGAAGCATACGACCGCAAACCTGTCTGTCCCCTGACCGACCACTTTGACCATTGTGACCTTACCGTGCTTCTTGTACTCGTGGAACAGACCATCTTTTAAGCTCGAGTCTATTAGGGTAGTAGTAGTAGTGGAACAGTAGGATTAAAAATTTATTTATATATATATATTTATTAGGTATGTCCCATATGGGGGTTATGCAATTTATTATGTTATGTATGGCACGTGTATGTGGATGGGTGTGTGTGTGTGTGTGTGTGTGTGTGTGTGTGTGTATGTATGGCGGTATGTGAATGCCATCGGCACTGGCAGACAGAGAGTGAGAGACGGTGTGGTGTTATAAGATATATAAAATAATAATAATAATAATAATAAAACTAATGTATAGAGAAATGATAAATACTATATATTTTTTTTAAAAAAAATCAAAATAACATGAATGAGAGATTATTTAGATTTTTATTTTTATGAATAATTTATTTCATAACACACACATAGCAAAGATATATATATATATATATATACAGTACAAGTATTGATATGTTATATCCAATGAATAATTAATTTTATCAACATTTTGTATATATATATATATATATATATATATATATATATATATATATAGTATATAGTATATAGTATATATACTGTATGTGTCGGTGCGGCAAAAATCACTATTAACTCACAATTTTATGTACGCTTTTAAAATATGTCTATCCGTTTAAAAAAATAAATAAATTACTGTACATATAAAAAAATCATCAATAATAACTATAATAAAAATTAATGCTAAAATTATATATATATATATATATATATATAATAAAAATATTTTTTTTAAATGATGCAAATTTAAAAAAAAAACAACAACAAAATTTCTATTTATAAATTAAATGCTTAAAAAATATATTATTATTATTATTACTATTTTCAACATTATGATAATAGCTATAAACTAGTTTTTAATAGGAAAAATCTAGCTAATAATAATAATAAAGTAGTTAAACTATTATTATTTTTATTATATAATAATATTGAAATTGTCGGCAAACACTAAACTAAAACATTTTAATAAAAGAGAGAGATAGAGAGAGAAAAAAAAACTATTATTTCAATTATTAATAATAAACAGTACAGTACTCTACTGTTTAAATGTTTATGACTTTATTATTAAATGACTTTGAAAGTGCAATTCATAACAACAATATCATTATATTCAATATTATCATAATTATAATAATAATCATTATTATTATTATTATTATTATTTAAAAAACAGCCATAATATACACATATAAGCCATAAATATATATATATATATTAAGTCTAACAGCAAACAAACTAATGGCCAACTATTTTGTAGAGCTTATCTCCTGTATGTACAGTATGTATGTGCACACTGTATAATGACAATAACCCCTTTCCTTTTCGATGCTAATTATTCACTAAATAATTAATAGTAAGCACAGTTGGCATTATTGTGTGGTATGGGTGCTCGTGAGATAATGGCGGGGTGTTCAAGCATTATAATTATTTTTAATGTGTGTGTGTGTGTGTGTGTGTGTGTGTGACTAAAATATATTGAAAGGTATCGTCCGATAGGGGAGGGGTGGTGTGGGTGGATGGGGAACACACATACCTGTCGACCTGACGGGCAGATTCTTGACGCATATGGCCAACGGCCGACTATCGTCTTTATCAACTGAACTATCGGAACCGGGAGTTGCGGCGCTATTGTGTAGTGGCGTATGATTTGAACCCTGAGATGAGGTACTGATGTTGTTGTTGGTGGTCGTGGCGGCCGATATTAGCACTGAGTTACTGCCGCCGACGCCTCCGCCGCCGCCGCCACCACCGGAACGATCTTTGCGACTGCTGTACAATGATCTACAATAAAAACAAAATGCAAACAAATTAATTAATTAATAAATGGTTTTATGGTGACTATGAATCAAAATGTATGTATCATTTAGTAATTGATGATAAGTTGTTAGTTTTTGAAGGATGGGAGGGAAGCGGGAGGAAAGGGATCACTCACACAGACACACACACACAATGCAAGCAAAATATTTATTAATATAATAGATATTATAAAGAGGATAGTATAAAGATAATAGGTGTGTGTGTGTGTGATGTCAGTGGCATACAAATTGATGTCAAAACAAGAGAGAGAGAGAGAGAGAGAGAGAGAGAATAGGATAATAAATTATACGGTTTTGTCTTTCGAGTCAAAGACATTTGAAGACAATAAGTCATAGTATATGAATGGAGAAACTCATCTAAAAATAAAGAGATTAGAGGAAAGGGAGAGACCGTATTGAGATAAAGGGAAGGGCGGGGTAACTGTTCTTAGAGATAATGAGTTGGGGGGGATAGTTAGATTAGTAGAGCTCCGGGATGAAAGAGATGCAAACATTTCTTTTTGTATCATCAAAAAAGCTAAACCAAAAAAAAGAGACATACAATGGGGACTGAGATTTGGCCGGTGATGGGCTTCGGCTGCTGTGGCTGGACGTCGATATGTTTGATGAGGACGATGGCGACTGACTGCGCGCCGAACTAAGCGAACTGGAACGGGATGGCGACGGAGAAGCCGAATGCGAACGCAACGACTTCTTCTTTTTGCGCTTCTTGAGCGGCGGCGACGACACCGTAGACGATACGCCACCGCTGGTCGTCGTCGTTACCGATGTCATACGTCGCTGCTGAAGCAAAACGTTTGAACCGCCGCCGCCGACTCCGCTTCCGCCTGAGCCCAGTAGTAGTGGCGGCAGACCCACGCCCTGTGCGCTGCCACCACCACCTCCTCGGGCTGCTGACGATAGTGTGGTCGTCGTAGAGGTATTACTATTATCATCGAGTAGTTGTTCAGCTGATGATGGATATCGTTGTTGTTGTTGTCCATCAAAGTGGCTTTGGCTGCCGGACCTATTGTACGCCCGAAAGTGACTCTGACTTCTGTGAAAATATCAGAAAATATAAATATTTTTTTAAAAAATTATTGTTTTCATTGCACACACATATAAAAATAATTTAATAAATAGTATACACAGTATACTAATAATACTAATAGAAATTTTTGTTGATTAAAATTTATATGTATTTTTTATGTGTTATATTTAATTAGTTTTTTTTGGTTGTTATGTATTTTTGCAATACTTTTTTTTAAATGGGTTGTTATGTGTTTAGGGAATAGTATTAAATATATATATATATATGATATAAATATAATATATATTCAATTAAATTAATTCAATTAAATCCAAACTACATGTACAATATCTAACTAACTGTCCACTAGTTATTAGTTAAAAGCAATTTAAACTTATTGGATATTATTATTTTCTATCAATATTATACACACATTTTTATTTTTTTATATACAAGTTTAACCATTTAATTTAATATTATAATTTAATAAAAAAATTTAATAATAGGAAAGCCATGTCACGGCTTAAAGACACGTACCTGTCTATGCCATCATTATAACTATTATTATTACTATTATTAATATTATTATTAATAATATTACTATTATTATTATTATTTGTATTATTATTATTAGTAGTAGTAATGTTTCGACTAAAATGTCTATCACGAGATCGGCTTCGGTTGGGATAGTCGTTAGGGTCGTCCAAATACCCGACGTTCCTCTTTATATAAGGATTGTCTAATCGTTCGTAGCTATTGTTGTTGTTGTTGTTCAGTGAGCCACCTGTCCTGCCTTCCCTACTATCGTATAGTCTATCATCTGATAACCTGTAGATTATAAATGAGAAAAATATATAAGAAATTTCTTTAAAATATAAATTATATATTATATACAGTATATAGTCAGTCATATGATTAGATGTGATATATATATATATATATATATAACCCACTCATTCATACACTTATACATACACACAGAATATATAGACTTATTTTTAATGGAGAAAAAATCAATACCAGTGCTACAGTATTACACATCACTACTACATACATACAGTATAGTACACACTATAAAGTAATGGATAAATTTAATATAACAAACTTAACCTAACAGTGCTGAGAAAAAACTAATATAATCTCTATTATGTGAATATCAAATGCTATTACACAACATATACAACAGTAAATTAAATTGATTTTAATTATAAATACAACTCTATATATATAAAGTCTGTATATATAATAGTAAATCTCTAAAATATTTTATTTGTAAATATATTGCTATTTATTTTACAATCATATATACAGTATATATACAGCATATATTTACTGTATAGACATTAGATAGATAGACAACTATTCGAGGAAAGGTAGCTTTTTTTCCTAGTGTTTATTATATAATTTGCATTTTGCTATTGTTTATAATCGGGTAATGCCATAAATCAGTTTTTTACTATACACACAAAACAAAACAAAACAAAACAAAACAAAACAAAACAAAAAAAACTGTATTTCCATTTGAATACGTGAACTCAATGGCATAGAGTTAACCTAACCGTGCAAACAACAACAACAACACACCAAAAATTGGCAGTTCAATGGGTACACTATTGAAAATAATAATAATAATAATAATAATAATCATGATAATATAATACAACACAACAACAATCAGTATTATTATAAAACCAGTGTTTGCCAAATTAGATACATTGTATTTAGATGGCACATACATATATATACACAGCAGACACATAGAGAAAAACTGGTAGTTTTTTTTTGTATAATAGATAGGAACTGGAGGTATAGAGAGAGACAACAGTCCAGACATATTATATAATTAAAATTTTTTTGTATTTATTTAACCCGAGAGTCTACTAAATACATCACATAAATCAAGAGATCAATATCATCATTGCTTAGGCATATATATCATATCATATATATATATGCAAAATGTACGGTAAAAGGAGGTGTGTTTTCAAATTACAAAACTTTTTTTTTTATATATACAGTATATTAATAAAATATATTATATAACAAATATTCAAACAAATTATTATTATATATTGAAATATAATATTATAATAATTTTTAAATAAAAAACAAACATTAAAAATATTAAATTGTGAATACATTATACATTTAATGTAAATTTGATACATAGTATCTGATATTTAAAATTTACATTAAACTAAAATAAAACACATACACACACACACACACACCACTAGTCGCAACTAATATTATATATAGTATATATATAACAGCAATATTACTAATTGAAATAATAACAACAAAACAAACTAACTAACAAACAAACAAAAATAAAACTATCATTAAAAACCTAATGAAGATAAACTTATTTTAACAAAATTGTTTTTTTTTGTGTAACATATATACTGTATATACATAGTATACATATAGCTTAATGATTATATTATATGCCAGTGCTTGTAGTTTTTTTTCAATGACTTTTTTTAATACATATAAGTACAGTACATATATATATACTACTCTATAGTCCAACAACAACAACAAAAATTGTTGCGCCAATTGTCAACACAATTGCTTAATTGCAAACAAACTAATATTACATATACCTTACCTATCTTTCACACACATAAAACATACCAGTCCTTCATTAAACTCATTTTATTATTTAGTAAATTTAGTATATTTCTAAGCAAATAAGTTTATTATATTTGTAACTTATATATATATATATATACAGTATTAATTAATGATACAAAAATGATACAATATAACACTATTAGTGAATCAATTAGTATTATTATTATTATTATTTCTCAATATTTATTTTAATTAAACATTTCACATAAATCCTATGTAATGTAACTAAAACTAAACTAAATATTAGATACAATATATATATATATTTTATACACAAATACAGACAATGACATCAATGTTAGGAAATGCTTGGAGAAAATCCATTAGAAAATTATTTTATTTTCTAATGTAATGTTTTTTTCTGTTTGAACAAAAAATTAACTCAATTTGTGCTTTAAATAGGATATCATTTATTATTATTATTATTATATAAGTCTATTGTAAAAGAAATATATACAATCAAAATAACAAAAAAAATGGTTTAAATGTTAAATCCAATGATACAAAACAATACTATTAATATAACGAGAAAAAAACACATTGAGATAAATATATAGACAGTTATAACATATAAAAAATAATAATAAGAGTACTATCATATCATTTTGAGTTTATATATTTTTCTCAACAAAAAAACATTAGATAAAAACTTTATTTTTTTATATAGAAAGACAAAAGTTGAATATAATGTAATTAAAAAAGTTTTCATAAAAAATTGAGTTTTTTTTTAAAAAAAATTGTTGGTGTTATTTGAGATTTTTATTGCAATTGGATTTATTTAATATATAATCTAAAAGTGTATATTATATACACACTTTTGAAAATAATTTCAAATTTCCAACTAAATCCCTATATATTTAATTTCAAATCACAAATTATATTTATTTATATATAAATTTATATATTATATATATAATCAAATAATAAAAAATATAGTTATTATCATTATATATACAGTATATATATACAATATTAAAGTTTTGAGTTTTTCAAACCCTAAATGTGTTATTGAAAATCAATCAGAAACATTTGAAAAAATATGATATTATATAACTTATAGATATTATATTAATAATATGAAATACTTGAAGAAATATATATATATAAAATAAAAACTTGAAATTGATTTGAACATAATATATATATATAAACCAAAATTTTTTAAGTACTGTATTTATATTTTATAGATATTGCATTAAAACACACACACATATAGATTAAGTTTTCAATTGATTGTTTAAATAGTGAAAGTAATCGATAAAATTGAGAAAATATTAAATTTATATAATAATAAAAATCGATAGATAAAGTCTATGGTAACGTTTGGTTTTTACGATAGGAGACTAGCAGTCAATCAATAAATATATATATATATATATATATATATATATATATTATTTTATATATATATAAAATCATATTTGATTGCAAAAAAGTAGCAAATCTAAGCAAACAGTCAGTCAAAGTAAAGGAAATCAATTGCAAAGTAAAAATCAAAATATATATTGAATAAAATGACAGCACAGGGAGTATACTATATATATATATATATAGTCATAGACATCACTCACTCAAACTCTCACTGTTTTTCTCTCTCTCTCTCAAGAATTTGCAGAATATTCCCTCTCTATAGACAAGAATCTATATTATAAAAAGCAATACAAAGATGGGGAACAATATAGTGATTGAAAAAACATTGAACAGACAGTAGATGAGAGAGAGAAAGAGARAGAGAGAGAGAGAGAGAGAGAGAGAGAGAGAGAGAGAGCAATCAAATAATGTTGGATTTTGTCCAATAACTGGCAATAAATCTTTTATAAACAAATAACTTTGAAATAGCATAGCTATGCACATAAACATACTCACACTAGAAAACCCAACAAATACTAGTAATAATAATAATAATATATAATATATTATACAATACAAAAAGTTTCGCCATGAGATTGAAGACAATAATAATAGACAATATATTCGCATAAATATAGCGATAAAAATAAAAATAAATTATGTTTCAAAGGGATCTCTCTCTCTCTCTCTCTATTTGATGCAATCAAATCAAACAATAAAAAAGTAGATTTCCATTTAATCAGTAGTAATACCCGATAGATATTTTTTTTGTCGATATTTTTTCACAACACACACACACACACACACACAATAACACCCAACAAAATTAAAAAACATGACACAAAAAAATCTAATATATATGCAAAACATATATACAATTTAGTTTGACGACAACTATAACAACAACTACAAAACTGGTGTAGGAGTGTGTATGGAGGTATGTATGGGTAGTAGAGTAAGGAATAGTAGGTTAGGTTAATGATAAATATAACAAAAAATTTAGACAACTAACCAAAAAAAAGATAAATAAAAATTTTTATTTTATTTTATTTTTATTCAACAAATAATCCATTTTTCTGCTCAAATCTTATACTAAATCTATGACATAATGCAAACGACATATAAGTTTCTACTGTTTGTAAAACAGGATATATATATAGTTATTTCAATACATTTTTTATATTATTAAAAAAATCTTTTCTCTAAATAAAACCAAAAGTTAAACATCAAAAACTAAAACATATGTTTAGTCAAAGATTTATATATAAATATGTTATTATTATTATTATTATAACTATTTCATATTAAATGTTGAACAAAAATTGCAAACAATTTTCATGATTGAGGATTATATATAAAATACATATTATTATTATTACAATTATAAATATGTTTTATATATCAATATGTATTTAAAAAAAAAAGTTTATATGCGTAGGCTTTTATTCAAACTAACATTAACTTATTATATATACTTTAATATTCAGACATAACATCTCTCTCATCCATTTGGGGGTCGGTATTAGATCAAAGAGGCATTTATATGGGAATGGCATATTAAATACAGATAAAGTACTATACTATACTATAGTATCTATATATACACACACATCCAGCAAATGTGTTGATGAGATTTAGAGATCTGTATTGCCATCAAAATCTCATATGTTATGATCATTAAGCAAAAACATATACTCTCTCTCTCTCTCTCTCTCTCTCTATATATATATATATATATATATATATATATATATATATACAATAATATACGGTATATGAAAGCAAACACATTCACAAAGTTTTATTATATAAGCAGCAGTAGTTAATGTAAGCATTGGCATTGAAAAAATATACAATCAAATATACATATATTTGAAGTGAGCACCGGGAGTATAGAACCAATAAATGCTTGTGAGTAAAATTTGTAAAGTATTTAAGAGGCTAAACAAGACGCACATCACTACTACTATTACTATTACTAATACAACTAAATATAATGACTGAAAATTAGACCAAAAACATGAACAGCAATGTAATGATGAAAAACAAAAAACAGTAGTAAAACTGTGTGTGTTTTATATAAACATCATAAATATAGTACTGTATATAAAGTGTACTTATTTTTGCTAAACATCACTACTATTACTATTCCTGAAACTAATGGCAGCCAATAATGTATATAATCACCGGAACGTTATGTATTCCCATTGGAATAACCATACAAGTGCTGGCTGTGTGTGTGGCTGATGTTGACTGTGCGATCAAGTGATAGATAGAGAGACAGATAGAGCACCGGGATGTACTTAAAAGAGATGCTTCTCTTAATTAGGGACAAACATTAAGAGTACATGTTTGCCAAACAAATACTCTCTCTCTCTCTCTCTCTCTCTCTCTCTCTCTCTCTCTCTCTCTCTCTCTCTCTCTCTCTCTCTCTCTCTCTCTCTCTCTTATAAGCAAATAAGTAACTAAATACAAGAATTTTGCAAATTCTGTATATATTTATATATATATATATATTCCGAAAAATTCTGGGAAAAAACAACAAAAAATATTCTAACGTTAAGATATTGTTCAATGATATGTTAGTTTTTTTAATGACACAAACATACAGTATTTAATACATCATAAATATAACTAACAATTTCAAAAAAAAACAAAAGTTTTAGTTTTTGTTTGTTTGAATGATTGCCTCAATTCACAACAAACTAAGGTCACAAACACACACACATATATATAATGCTATTTATATGAAAAAAATGTTTTTGAGTAAAAATTTCCGGCAATTAATGCCAAAATACAATTATTGTGAATCACACAGACATATACTAGTGTTAGTCTGACGTATAAATATAAGTCTATTTATATTTATATATATATAACTTATATATATGAGATAATTAGCATTTTTTTTGTTTTGTTTTGTTCAATGAGATAAAAATCAATTGTTTTGTTGCGGTTAAAATTTCACAAACAAGTTGAATACATCATCAATTGAAAGTGATGTGTCAAAAATAGCTATGGGTTAAGGGATAGACAGCAAACAACAACATAGTTTTTGAATAATAGTGCCCTTTATTTTTTGTGGGGTTTGTAATCATTATTATAGTTCAATGAGATGATGCCATCAAAGATCATATATAATATTAGAAAAGAGAGAGAGAGAGAGAGAGAGAGAGTGTGTGAGAGAGAGAGAGAGAGAGAGAGAGAGAGAGAGAGAGAGAGAGAGAGAGAAAAGAAAAATCTCATTTACTTAATATATATAACTTACAGTATTACAGTAATATATGAGCTAAAAATAAATGGGAAAACAATTTTTCGCACACAATATGTCGTGTATATATGTATTTCAATTTAATATAAACAAAATAAAAACCAACAGTAAAATTGCAACTATTAATCTAAATCGTAAAATAAATTGAATTGATTGTTGACTAAAACTAAATACAGTATTATTGTATATAATATTCAATATAGATATATATATATATATATATATATATATAAAAGTTAAAGAATATCAAGAATATTCATATTTTTTGTTTTGTTTTATTTCTCTACTATTATACAAATTTATCGTAATGTTTGCTTATTATACATATGTATTATACATATTATTTATAATAATAATACTATTATATATATATATATATATATACTGTATATCAGTGATGGACCTAACAAAACAATAATATAACAAACAAAGATAATAAATTACATTTAGAGGGATATAAATATAAAAATTTTCATTTTATTATAATTTATAGTATAAAACTAGATTTATTATTATAAAACCCATAGAGATATTGTGTGTTTGTGTGTTTCAGCGGATCTTAATTATAATTAAGTATTTTATCGTTTAGATAAAAACTAATGATAAATAGATAGACAGTTAACTGAAATATATTGAAAGTAAATATATATTTAAAACAATAAGTAAAAATAATATTGAAATTTATTGTTTGTAACAAACAAAACAAAACAAAAAACTACTGATTATAAGTTTTGCATTGATTATAAAAATTTAATTAATTTCTCAAATGTATAGTTTTTTATTTAGAAAAAAATTATTTTAATTAAAAATTTGTATTTTAGTCTCTCATACACATAAACACAACAATTTTAATAATTTATTTTTTCAAGTTTCGTCAAAAATTACAACAACAAAATTTTTAGTGCTGTATATTATAAATATTTAAATTAAAAAAAAGTTATATTTTTGATAAAATATGTAAAGTACTAGTACTTTTAATTTAATTAAAATTATGCAACTGTGTGTATTGTATGTGTGTAGTTACGTGTGAATGTATAAAATGTAAAATTTTTAAATATATATAAAAATATAATGTCAACAAAAATTTAATTACAAAAACACTTTTCAACTGAACATATACTGTATATATATAAAGTACATTAGATTACATCTAAAATAAAAGTGTATTTTTTAAAAAGTCTAACAAAAATCAATAAATATTTTTTTTACTTAAACTCAATATATATAGAAAATAAATTAAAGCCATAAAACATATTTGTTGTGTTCATAAAATTCTCTATAAAAAATATAAACTATATATATATATACTGTATATATACATCAATTTTGTTTCAATTCAATAACAACTTTAATGCAATAACAAAAAAATGTCAATTTATGAAACTCAAGACACAACTGTGCAAAAAATATATATAAGAGATCCGGAATCAGACAATAATAACAGAGAGAGAGAGAGAGAGAGAGAGAGAGAGAGAGAGAGAGAGAGAGAGAGAGAGAGAGACAGAATATTTATTGGTTAATATTATAAAAAAATAATACTAAAAATTAAAACCAATTTTTGCTTTTACTATGATTTCAACCTAACAACTAAATAATAATAATAATAAAACTGTTAATCAATTTAATATAATATGTGTTGTGAGGTGTTGTTAGTTTTGTGTGCCCTATCTATAGTTACAAAAATATACAGCATATATATATACAGTATATATAGAGTAATATTGTGTGTAATATTAATAATAATAATGTATGAGTAGTAGACTGTGTGGTGTGTGATAAGTCATATGAAGATTTTGACGTCAAATATTGATTTAATAATAATAATAATGAAAATAATGCAAAAATAAAATGAAACGACACGTAATGCAAACTGAAAACTCTAATAACAACTATAACAACAACAACAACAACAAAATTTTTAAGTATATTTGCATATAAAGAGAGAGTCTCTTAATAAAAGCCAAACAGTTTTGTTGACAAAAATTTGTTCAAAAACTCTCTCAAGAGGTGTGCAGTATAGTAGTCATCATAATATATATATGATATTATTATTATTATTATTACTATATTATACTAAATTTAATATAATTTTAACTAAAGTGCAGTCACTTATACAGTAGTACAGTATATATATACTCCCAATGAGCTCCGGGAGGGAGTGTAGTTATAGTAGTAATAGTAGGCATATTTTTTGGCATATCAAATTTTTAAAGCAAAGTTTGCACTTTTAGATTTAATACTATATATATATAATTTAATGAGATTATRTATATATATATTTTTATATGGATAAACTCGTAGATAACAACAACAATAATAACAATAACTATATATTTATATATTTTCACTGGAAAAACAAATTGATTGAATATACAGAATATTCTTAAGTCGATAAACTTTCTAATAATAATAATAATAATAATATCGTTATATTTTCAAACTAAATATCCAATTAACTAAATATTCATAAAAATCTCAAATTTGCTGACATTTTTCCAACACATACAGACAGTCAGACACTTATCTATATATATATATATATAAATTTATATCATTAAAAATATTTTATGTTAATATATGAATGACACTAAACTATACAGATTTAGTAAAAATTATATATTTATATATTTTTTTATTAAATAGACAGTCAGTCAAATATATACATATAGTTATAATTTTAATCAACAATTTTAATGAAAAATAGTGATAATAGTATAATAAAATAAAATAGTTTAAGCGTAAAATGCATAAATGAATATATATTTATACAGTATTTAAATTTGTAATTTAAAAAAATATATAATACAATTTATTCACGCATAATGTAATTTCATTTATATAATAATAATAATAATAATAATATGAAATATTTGCAACATATATATAGCAAAATAAAATAAATTATATTATTATTATTATTATTTCTTATTCTCCATTAATATTTTAATAATGAAAATCTAGACTTTAAATGACAGAAAAATTACTGAATGTATATCTCATATAAGCCGAAAAAGATGAACAACAAAAAACAACAACAAAACAAAACAAAAATATATAGAAATTAATATTAAAAAACACATAAAACAAAAAAACCAATTTTCTTTCATCTATACTAAACGCTAAACAAATTTCTCGCTCTCTATTATATCCAAAAAAACAAAACAAAATTTAATAATAATACAAGAAAATTATATTATATTAAATAAATATCTAATGAAAAAATATATTATATTATATTTATATATTACATTATATTATATATTTGTATATATATATATATAAAACAGGAACTATTTTTTTTTGTTGAAAGATTGAGATAACGCTGACACTATAGCAATATATATTTATCAAGTTATACATAGTGTATATAATATTATATAATACTATATCTAATCCCTGAGCAAAATATAATAATAATAATAAAAAAAATACAAAATATAATTAAAGCAAATATTTCTTATATATATATATATATAACAACTTATATAATATAAGGAAGAAAATATAATAATAATATAAAAGATAGATATATAAGACTCATATATATATATATATAAGAGAAACTCAATTGAATTAAATACTGCCATAAATTCTTAACATAAAACACATATTATCTCTCTCTCTCTCTCTCTCTCTCTCTCTCTCTTCAAACAGCCTACCAGTGCTACTATATATATGACAGCATAGTACCAAAAAAAATATAATATTTATTAATATGGACTTAAATCATAGCCATTGAATGATAGATATGCCTATAATTCATACTACACACACACACACACACATACATACATACTAGCAATCAGTTATTGAATAGTGAATTAAATATAATTTCTTTTTTTTGTTATTAGTGTTCAGTTATTACTAATATTATATATTTTGTTTTTTATTATATTAGTAGATATGTAGTAAATAATTTCAACATTTACAGATGAATTTCATATCCGAAAAAAATACCCAGATTATTATTAATATTATTATTATATACAATATTTCGTTATATAATTTTTTGTGTGTATAGTTAAGTCAGTCAATAGTAGAGCAATAATATGTGTGATATAATATGTGGATATATTATATTAAAAAAAATTCAATTCAATAATAAAGATAAACTATCAAATAAATAAAAAAAATATCTTATAATAAGTTTATATGTGATAGATAGGCGTCCAAATAAATAAAATAAAATCTAATAATTTTCAACCATAAAAAAAGTAAAGTTATTGCCATGTATTTCATGTGTCATATCAGATCCATATCTCTCTCTCTCTCTCTCTCTCTCTCTCTCTCTCTAATATAATGTGTTTTATTTTATTTGTATTTTTTATGAAAAGAGGATTTTCAGACAAACAAAATTCTGTACTTTAATATACAGTATATATATATATATTAAAGTATAATATTTGCCCAAAAACTTTATGAACACTTTATATATATATATATATATATAATTTTTTGACAAACAGTGAGTGAGTGAGTGAGAGAGAAATTAAAAGATAAGATAWATATATATATATAAATTATATACAGTATATAAGCTATAAATATATATCAAGCAAAATAATACTAGTAATTCATTATAAATATTTATTGTGTGTATGTCTAAGATTTTTAAGATAATGATGATAACAAATATCATGGGTGTGTGTGTGTGTGTATGTGTGTGTAATATTACATTATATAACTTATATTATACAACACATTATATCACAACAACAAAATTAATTAAATTTCGTATCAAATTATTGCGAATAATAATAATAATAATAATATTACTAAATGTAATCTATGAAAAAAATCAATTAATTTATATATTAAACAACAACAAAAATAATCCAATTCATTATTACATTTATTTTTTAATATATATATACAGGATATTGTTTCAATTCAATTAAAATAATAATAATAATTTTTTTTATAGGAAAACTATTTTTTTATGAAAAGATATAATAAATTGGTGATAATTTATTATTCAAAACAATTTAACTAAAAAAATAACTAACTTTTTTTTTAAAAAAGTGCATTAAGTGAGATAACCATAAATTTTTTTTAGTAAACCCTGGATATCACACACACACAACTAAAATATTATATTTAATTAAAAAACCAATTTTTTGTGTGTGAATATTATCGACCAACAAAAAAAAACAGTTAGTTAAACACACACACACACACACACACACACACACACAGAGAGAGAGAGAGAGAGAGAGAGAGAGAGAGAGAGAGAGAGAGAGTAAACTTGAAAATCTAATACAAACAATAAAAATAAATTACATTTTATTATTGTATTTTCAATTTAATTACATTTGGTTATATGGATACAGTATATATATATATATAACCATAAATATACATAAATATATATCATTTAATAATGTATCGCTTTTTTTATATCCAAACAAAAAAGTCTAATAAATTTATTTATATATTAAAAAAACAGTTTATAATCATCTATTTTCTCATGACTTTAATTTATATTATTGTTGTTGGTTTTTGTATGCTTTTTATACTAATAAGAGGATGGATGGGCTGTATAACCAGCAATAAAAAATTGATTGCCTAAACAAACACCTGTACTATACAGACACACACACTAAACAATGGACAGTCAATTGAATAGATTTATATAATAATAATTTACAATCAATACATTCATCCAATTCAAAAAACAACTATAAAAAATTGTTTTTATGTCTTATAAGAAAATATTATATTATATATAAATCAATGACTTTTTGTTGTTGTTATTATTATTGCTGTCTATTGCTATCGCTATTGTATTATTGAAGAAGTCTAGAGCTCTTAAAAAGTCAAGTTTTTGGCTTTTATTTAAAGTGTTAGATAACACACACACACACACACACACACACACCACGATAGGCCCAGTAGTTTTCTCATAGCTAACCATACCATACCATAGCTGCTTTAGCCAACAACAAAAATTAGATACAGGCAAACAACCTAAACATTATTACTAACACCCGTTTCAATCAATTTCCTGATTCATGAGCTATACTATACACTCACACACAGCAGTCATTAAAAATTTTTATATATATATATATATATTTTATTTTTAAATTATATAACTATTAATCTATAGATTAGATACACCTCTCGTTATATTAGATTTTATATATACAGTATATAAGGGTTTCAAATTAGGAAATGTATATAAATAAAATTTTTCAAAAAAAAAGTCAACTAAACTATTTAAAAAACCTAACAACACGCGCATCACCTATTGGTTCCTTATGTTATATTATGTACTAATACTTCAATCAAAAAATTCAAATAAAAATAGATGAACTTTTTTGTTGTTGTTGTTGTTGTTCACAATGATTGACAAATAGCTACTAAAATAATAGTAATAATAATAATAATAATAATCTAAAACATATTTTTAGTAAAGATAGTGATTAGGTTTTTGTAAATTTTTTAATAACATATTTGTTGTGTGCAATCAATAATAACATTTTTAGAAAATAGTTTATATGTTGATAATCAATATAATTAAAAAACAATTGCTTATGAAATAAGACAACAACAACAACAAAAAACTTAATTATTATCTATAAATTTATTATTACTATACACATACACACACAGTATTACCCCTGTATATAACCAAATAAAAACAACAACAATAAAAATATATCTATCAAATGTCCTGCCGTTTTTTATACATACATACAGTATATACAATATATATATATATATTATGTCTATCATACCTATGACCTCCCCTTTTCCTACAACACACACACATGACTTAAATACCGATAATAACAATAATATAAATAATTTATTCATAAATACATATACTTATACTTATAATAATATTGTACACATAATTGTGTGCCAATTCACTGGCAACTTTTTTTTAAAAAAAATAAAAAATCATAATTATAATTCATCACAATTACATATGTATTTATTATAAATACATTATATACAACAAAATAATAATAATAATATACATATTGAATAATAATGTCATTGTTTTCTAAATAATAAAAAATATATAGTTTCACAGCAATTGTCGACCAATTGTCTGGTTAATTGGTTAGTTCATACATACATACATACATACATACATACAGTATATACAGTATACAACAACAAAATTGGTTAAAACATTTTACCAGTCAAACTACTGGTCCAACACACATACACATACATACACACCACTTATCAACGCACTGGTAGGTTATATGAGGTCATTTAGTATTTAATTATAAATAATTTATTTTTCCTAAACACTATAAACCATTATAAATCAGTATTATTATTATTATCATTATTATTATTGTTAAACTTAATCAACATTAAATTCATGGGCTAATACAACACATAAACTATTATAATAATAATGTTATATCGATTACACGGTTTTAATAACAAATCTAATATTATTATTATTATTGTACAGTATTTCCAATTTAGTGCTGTATATACTGTATATAATTTATAATAATAACAAAAAATAAATAATCATTTTCTTGCAATCACTAGAAGTAAACGCTAAATCATTGGCCAAATGAGTTAACAAAATATTATTAATATTATTAATATTATATAAATTCATTTCCTAATTAAAAAAATCAATCTATTGTATTAATGTTTAGATATATATATATATACAGGTATACTAACAAACAAATGCTATTTAATGCTAAAACACATACATTATTAATACTGTATATATACAGTATATTGCATAAACTTTTAACATTATAAAAACATTTATATAATTTATTATTAAATCTTGTTTTGAAGGGATAGAGAGAGAGAGAGAGAGAGAGAGAGAGAKAGAGAGAGARAGACCAATAAATTATTAACAACAAAAAAACTACGAAAAAATGCATTTAATTTTTTTTTTGATAACAATTATGTGAACTTGAATTTTGATTAAACATTTCTCTTTGGTTGCTATTATTAATTAATTAATTATTTTTTTCAGGTAAACTATTTCCCCCCCTATTATGAAACCTAAAATTACAAATAGTTATATTACACAGTTATATATATATATATATATATATCAAGTTTGTTGGTTGTCATTATACAGTATAAATAAAGCATATATATATATATATATATATATTATTGGGTGTAAAAAATCACTGTATTTATTATTATTATTTAAAAATGTGTAGTTTTTATTCATGTGGGGCTAAATCTAAAATACACCTTATTTTATGAGATTGTATATATCATGAGGGTATGGGATCACCCTTTTTTTTATTTTGTTTTTTGTTAACCAAACAGTTAACTATAAAGTATACATTCATGGTTTGAATCTTTAATATATATTAAATATAAATTACAACACATTTTTCTTCAATATATATATATCTATATAAAGTATTTCTCATTAAAATAAAATACATTACATTAAATAAATTACAATAAAATATATATATACATATATATATATGATATATTACACAATGTATATATACTGTATATTTTCCAATTGAATGAATTTTAAATAATATTAATAATAATACCCAATTTTTTAACATTTTATAAATTATATAATATTGTATTTGAATAAAATAAATTGCAGAAAATATAAATTTTATTTCAATCCCTTATTATTAATAATACTAATAAATTTTAGTTAATCTTTTTTATTTTCAAAAATATTAAGTGCTTTTCAGTGGAAATTATTATTTTTCAATTTATAGCATTAATTTTTAGATATATTTTAAATGACAAATTAAATTAATTTAAATTTCGAAATATTAAATAAAATTATATATATATATATATATATTAATGCATTTTTCATATCAGAAAACTTGAATTATATATTAATTTTGTGCTCAAATAAGCATTTTTAATACACATTTATATACAGTAAATAGTTTGTTAAATATTCAAAAAACAAAAAAATATAATAATAAAATCAATAATTACAAAATAATAATGACTACAAAAATTTTTGTTGTGAATAATTTATTTCAAAAAAATGTTGATCAAAATATCATATTAATTAACGTTTCATACAAAAAACCAAGTCATCAAATATATATATATATATCATATAATATCTTTTAATCAAATAAACGCCAAATTCGACTAAATATCTAAAATATTAATCTCATAAAAATGATTTAAATACTTAAATATTTTTTGAAAAGTTCAGTCATCATTAACATAATTATATTTTTGGTTTTAATAATAATAAAAATGCTCAAAATATATATTTTATATTTTCATAATCTCATATCATATTTAAATACTAAAATTCTGTATATATATATATATATATTAATACTGATACTTATGTATATAATACTACTCTACCGTACTATTACTAAATCATATTAAATCATCTCAAATGTAGTGGACAGGTAGTGTGTGTTTGGGCACTAGACATACAGTCATATCTTTTATGTCTCTCTCTCTCTCTCTCTCTCTCTCTCTCTCTCTCTCTCTCTCTCTGTATATGCTTAGTCTATACATATTTATCTTAAAATATTATCATCAAAAAATCCATAGCCCAATGTGATTGTAATAATGATTTGAACATTTTTATAATAATTATAATGAATATATATATATAGTATTATAGATATATTAATAGATACGATAGAAACCTGACACACGTCGAGTATAATATCATTAAAAAATTTTAATATTTAAATTTTTTTTTATTATTATAAAAATATCTTTTTTAAAATCAGCAAAAAATTCTTGTTCTCTCTCTCTCTCTCTCTAAAAATTATTATTATTATTATTATTATTAGAGAGAGAGAGAGAGAGAGAGAGAGAGAGGGACCGACATTAAGGTATGAAAATTATGTTGAAAAATGTCAACTGATTTTTTTATTCAATAAATAATATCATTAACAACAACTATATATAAAAAAAAACATTTTTTTGTCCACAAAAATACTATTATATACGAGTATTATTGTTATATTATTATTATTATTTAAATATAACATTATTCTATTGAAAAATGAAAAATAAAACACATTATTATATCATTATTAAGAAAATACTGTATAAAACCTATTATTATTATTATTATTACAACTAATATAATGCATAAAAAATATTTTTACTTTTTTTGTTGTTGTTGTTTTTATTATATATAAAATTTTTCTACAATATTATTATTATTATTGCATTACATTATACACGGATATATAATGATGTTTACAGTAATATATAATATAATAGTTAATTCATAAATTGATCCAATAATAAATATATTATATATATATATATATATATATATATATATATGAGCTCTCAGTGCAAACAAATGCATTAGTAATGAATTTATATAAATTATATAATACAATAACATCTATACATACATATATCTAAATATTAAATATATATATATATATATATATTAAAATTATATCACATATACCTTTTATATGAGATATATTACCATTTTGTACATACAGTATATTAATATAATTTATATATACAGTAATATACTAATACCTAATACTACTATAGTATATCAAATATATATACATATATTAAACGAATGGCTAACAAAAACAACATATATATATTAACTATTATTATAATACCGACAACTTATATCATATATAATATAATATAAAAGTATATTTTCAAAAAAAAGTATTATTATATTATTTGTATTATTACAGTATATAAATACTTATAAATGTTTTTGTTATTTATATATATATTTTGGGTGAGCTATTAGTGCTATTATATTACGAAACGAGAGAGAGAAAAAATGGTATGACTTGGAAGGCATCCATTGGAGGAGGACTGGTAGGTTATGGGTACTGTGTATAGTAGTAATGCTTGATGTGTATTAGGGATGGTATGAGTCATCGCATGAGTTGTTTTCTCAACAAAAAAAAATAACTCATACATAATAATAATACACAGTATATTACACACATACTGAGCACCGGGACTACAGATTATACTACTATGAGGACGACACACAACAGTGCAAAAAACAGGTGAAACAATTAGAGAAACAATTTTCCATAGACTTTGTGGGACTTTTTGTTTGTTAGAGTAAAATAACAACATTTTCTGTACATTATATGTAGTAATACTATTAATAATAATAAAACATTTTTTTTAGACATATCTCTCTCGCACTCATACTGTGTTTTTCAACCAAAAAAAAAGTTTTTTGAAATAATTATTTGAATACATTATCTTTTTTTTTTTAAAAAATTAGTTTCATTGCATTCAATGCGATAGCTATTGCAATACATTTTCGATATTATTGTCATATACTAATTAGTCATATGAATACATATATGTAATAATATATATGACTTTCATTTCACTTTGTTTATCAATCATAAACAGTATTAGTATATTGAATATATTGCCAACAAATACTAACAACTATGCAATGCATATATATAAAAAAAATTGGTAAATATAACGATATTATAATTTAGACTTCAATTATATTTGTTCAGCAGTTCATATATATATATTATATAAATATTCAGTAAATAATATCATAAGAGTATAATATACAGTACAGTAAACATTGATAATTAATTAGATATAATGCATATACAGTATATATATATATATTATTTATTTTAAATAATACTTTTCATAGTATACTACTATACAGCTAACTATTATTATTATTATTATTAATACCACACAATTATAATAAGTATGTACAAACATTAGAAATTATTTATGATAATAATAATAATAGCGAAAATAATAATAATATTGTAAAATCCTCTATTGATTTTAAAATACTTAGCAAACAATTTTTAGATTCATACATAAATATAGTTGAATTCAATTCAAACTATATATATATATACAGTATATATATATACTGTATTTGTTTAATAAATATATTTTACTAATAAAAATTACATATCCGTGTATTAATAACAATAATATTATTGTTAGCATTATTATTATAATAGACAAATTTTTGTGAAAAATATTATATATATATATATATATAAATATTATTTATTAATAATATTCATCATTTTATATCAAAACAAGTTTTTAGTTATGTATTATTATTATTATTAATAAAAATTTTTAATATTGATTTAGTTTTATGATGACACACACACATATGGGTTTGAAATTAAATACAATTTCCATTATATAAGAAAAACCAATTTTATTATACTGTATATTAACAACAATAACAAAATATTTTAGACAAAATTATCATCTGAATTAAACCATACAATAAATTAAAAAAACAACAAAAAAATACATTTCCTATTATAAATATATATATATATATATTATATAAGAGGATAATCTTAAAGCAATAATAATAACCAATTTAGGTATTATATTAAATTAATAACAATAAAAAAAAGTTATATAACATATCCCAAATTGTATAATCTTTTTTGTATAATATATATATATATATATATATTATCCTACACTATAAGGAAAGGTTAGATGAAACCAACAACAAATTGCTTAAACAACTATATATATATATATATATATATATAATATTTAAGGGATTAGTTATATAACAAACTTATATAACAAACTTTTTTTCCTACTAATCATCGGATACTTGCAATTTGTGTTTGGTGTCGATGGTCTCATTTGACAGCAAAATAAGCAATAAAAATGCCAAATATATTATATTATATGTAGTATACAGTATATATATATTAACTATGGCTTTATATGGAGTAATAAACAAAAAAATTGTAGCAAAAAAAAACTTGATTTTTAAGACCAGTTTTTTATTAGATTACATTTATTTATTTATTTCAATCTTTTCTCTCTATTATAAGTTTAAGTACAGTATAAGTCAAATAATAATAAAAACTTTTAAAACAAAATTTTATTACACAAAATAAGTAAAGATTTGTTCAAACAAATTATCAACAAAAAAAAATTAAATAAAAATTTTTAAATCAAGTATTAGAAATATTATTATTATTTATAAATTATGTTATTATTGCAACTTTGATTATAATGCAAAAAAATTATTATTATTACTATTAATATTATATAAATATTGCCAAATAATCATAATATATAGTATATTATAAAAAATATAATAATAAATGCTGACTAAATTTGACTTCAATTTTTTAAAAATATAATATTATATATATATATATATTTTTTAAAAACATCATAAATAATGTATATTAACCAACATTTTCATCTAATAATAGCTTAATAGACAAATTTTTCATTCAATCATAATTTCTATCCAATAATATAATAATAATAATAGCCAATGATGTGTAATTTTTTTTATCTATATATTATAAATAATATACATTTAATAAAAAATATTCAAATATTATATTAGATGTTAAAATTTTTCAAACACAACAAAATATTTTCAAATATTTTTTTTCTTATAAAAATATTATATATATATATCTTAAATAAAAAAATACTTTATTTTAAAGGGAAAATAAAATGATAATATATATATATATAAATTTCTATTAAAATTCTTGTATTATAATAATAATAGCAAAAAAATATATTTCATATAAAACATATTTTAATAATAACAGAGAAAAAAACTGCACCTTTTCATTATAAATATAATATATGTGAAAATAATAATAATAATAAATATCTTTTTATTTTATATATATATATATATACAATATTGAAGTAAAAATTATATTAAAAAATAGTTGTTTACCTATCAAAATATTTCTAATAAAATATTACTCATATATAATCATAAATTTACGTCAAAAATATATATATTTATATACGCTTTAAGATAAAAACAATACATCTATTTTTGTAATATATGAATCATATGATACACACATATTGAATTGAAAAGCAAAAATAAAAAAAACTTATTGATGAGACAGACATACAGATAGATATATAAAAATCAATAGTATTATTGTATATATATATATATATATTGCATACAAAAAAAACAAACAAATTTCAACTCTAACCACAATTTTTTATAGATATCTTAAAGGAAAGACATATCATATATATATATATATATATTATTAATACTCTTCAGGCAAACCAATCCATGACATTGCAAACCAATACATACATACAAAAAAAAACTGATCAAAACTTTTGTGTTTGTTTTTTTTCTGGCCATAAAAAACTACCTAAACATCAAAAACACATTTGTGTGGATGGAAAACATATATCTATATATACAGTATTGTATAATCAATTGAATAAGTAAAGCCAACCAACACACACACACACACACACACACACACACAACCAAAACGACAGGACATTAGCTCCGGTATGTCTGACAGAGAGGCATACCTAACCAAACAGTGATGGTGGTAGTTGTAAGATAAAGTCATATCATGGGTAAAAACAATGACACGTAATTTTTTTTCAACAACAAAATAAAGTTTTATTAATGTTTTTAAAAACTGAATAAAATAAAACATTTCTTTTTTGTTTTATATATATATATATATATATATATATATTAGTGTCTGTTTGTTACTCGAGAGAGACTAACAAAAAAAATTCATAAAACAAAACAATAGAAAATATCTTTCAATCTATACTATCCATGAGTGTGTGTGTCTGAAAAACTACCAGTCCTTTACACACACAACCGACCATTTTCTTATATATATATATATGGCATTCAATTTACGACGACATTCATATATATATATTGTGAATGGCATTCAAGTCATAGGAAATAATAGCTTTTTTTCTCTCTTTCTTTATACTCTCTACTCTTTTCATCAAAAAATTTTTAGATATCAATGAAAAAAGTCCTCTCTCTCTCTCTCTCTCTCTCTCTCTCTCTCTCTCTCTCTCTCTCTCTCTCTCTCTCTCTCTCTCTCTCTCTCTCTCATTGAATAGATAAAAGTCATTGAATTTGAGACTACATTTTCGCGTGAATATCACAGTCATTGCTAAGACACAACACCATTACCATTACTACTACTACTACTACTACTACTATCACCACCAAAATGGACTGGTAGTCAAGTCAGTCAGGGATGTAAGAGTGTATTATAGTATAGAGTATATACCATATAATTCAATGCAAATCATTGACTGTAGTATTTAATGGCTACATATTATATATATATATTATACAATATATATATAAAAGTAAAACTCGAAAATTCAATTGATAGTCACTATCCAATGATTGTGCTTCTCCTTCATTATATAAATCAAGTGATAACACACACACACACATACACACAGATATATATTGTATCTATAGCTTAGCTATGGGTTGGCTGGTTATCACAATGGCATCACACATATACAGACACACAAAAGTGCTTACAATTTAGCCAACGATGCAATAAATATGTGCACATAATATATATATCTTAAATGTTAAGAATATTTTCTAAATATCTATTGAATATTATACACAATATATCATATCTTATATTTAATATTGAGAGCTGTTGTATACAATAGTCACATACACACAGAATATTCTTTCTATTGATAACTCCCTGTCCTTTCACTATCACTATTATATATATATACTATACTATACGATCATATATCTCACTGAACTATAGAAAAGCTATTGTTATCAATAATATAATGCAACAACAAAAAAATATGAAGAAAAGGGGAAAAATTTTGTGTGACATTTGATTTTTCAGCAGAAAAATCAAATTATTGTAAAAAATTTTATATACATTATTATTATTATAATACACACAGTAGTAGTATGTGTACAAAAAATATATATACAAATATCAAATACAAATAATATGTATATATATACTGTATATAGATAGTGGACTGACTATGAAAACACATCTATCATATTATTAAATAATAATAATACAAAAAATTGACAAATATATGACAAATATCTTGTATATATATATGGATACTATGGCTACTACTAGACATGTATAACCACAACAAAAAATAAATAAACAAATATAACCATATGATTAAAAAAAACTAACCCAACATATATATATTATAAAAATATTGTAAATATATATTCACAAAAAAATATAAAATATTTTAAACTAAAACCTTGAAATTGTATGAATCCCTAGACTTTCATATATTGTATATAAATTTTTATATTACATATGAAAAACCTGTTTATCATATTTATTTTTTTGTTTTGTTTTAGTTTGAGTGTGACTTTTATTTCAATATAATATTGTTTCTTATTTTATTTTATTTTTTGTTACATTAAATATATGTATATTTTCTTCCTAAATAAGTAAGAAAAAAATAACAAAATAAATAAAAAACCATTTTTTGTGTCTTAAAAAAATACTGTACTCTGAATATTCAATGTTAAGTTTTACACTGAGATTGTATTTGTTTTTATTATTATATAGTTTTTATTTTATCATAGTTTTTATATGTATTAATATTATAATATAAAATCCATATCATAACTCATAATATAAGTCACACAAACACACAGCGAAAAAAAAGACTATTAAAGATATTAAACAAACAAATAAAATATATTTTTAATAACAAAAATGAGTTTTTTAAACCAAAAAAAAAAAATTGTTGAAACAAATAAACACAAACTAATCAAGTATTCAAATAGGAAAATATATTACCGAAAAAAATTAAATAATAATAAAATACGTTTTTTTTGTAATTATAATATATTTTTCTTAAATAAAAACAAGAATATTCCGCAATATTTTTTTTGTTTTTATTTTATGCAAATATATAGTGTATATATATATATATATATAGTATATATATATATATATTTGCTAACATTTAAACATATTAAATAATAAACTTTTTTTGAATAAATTTTTGTTTGGTTAAGTTATGAAAATTATTGTAATAATAACAAAATCTAAACTAATAATAAAATTAATATTTTAATTTTTTTTTTGGTTTAAAGTATAAACCTTTCAAAACTGTTAGTTAACAAAACACATATAAACAGCAAACAAATATATATATATATATATATAAATTTTGATAAAATTATTCAAATTAGAGATTAATATTAAAATATGTAGTGATATATAATATTTTTCTAAAAAGATAAAAATACTAAATAAAATATTAAAATAATAATTTATTTAAATGGCTTATGAAAACTATAAAAATATTGTAATTTTATTTTCTTAGGCAAACTTGATATGAAAGATATAGAAAAACATTACTATTATTATAATAAAACTAAAATTTTAATATATATACCATTATCAACATAATATAATCGTTAAAATTAAAATATAATATTATTATTTTCCATAAAATAAGCTCACATTAAAGTCAACTTAAATATATTATATATATAAATATATAGTTAAATATGTATAAATATAGATATAAACCTAATTTTATAAATTAATAAACTATTTAAGTCCAAAACAAAATAATATCATTTAATATATGTTTTATACATAATTTTAACATTATAAACTTTAGTTTTATATTTTATTAAATGATAATAATAATAATAATACTAATCGTCATCATTATAATTATTATTATCACAATAATAATAATAATAAAATAAGAAAAAATTATCTCCTATTTAGCTTAACATCAAATTCGTGTCTAATTGTAAATGTATTTATAATACGCTATATATATATAACTTAGTTATAAAATGTTTTATAAGAAAAATAAAGTTATCTTTAATATAAAACGTGTCTTTTATTTTAAGAATCTCATAATTAAAGTCTATTTTTATTTATATTATATATCATTAACTTATTATGTCATATAATATTGCAAAGTAATAGACTATTATAAAACTTTAAAAATATAATATCTGTTTAAAAAATACAGTATTTTTATAAATATATATTATCAGCAATTTTTCTTATTGAGTACATTATTTGCAATTTGTTTTAACTAATGGTTAAAATATGTAATATAATAGAAATAAATAATAAAACTTTTTAGTTTATTTTAAAATCCATTATAAATTAAAACAAATAAAATAAAAAAATCTTGAAGTAAAAAATTATAAATACATTTACAGATCGTTATGGTTATCAATACAGTCATAAATCAATATATAATAAAAAATATTTACTATAATTATAATAATATATAAATATTTTAACTTTTAAATGATTTATAACTACTTCTTAAACTATATCTATTCATATATTAATATATATGTATATACAGTATATAGTGTATACTAATGGTTAAAATAATCAAAAACAATAAAATTCAAGCACATTAACAAAAAAAACTTTTTTTCAAAAAATTATTTCAAAAAACATTTTTCTGATAATATAACTAATTTGTAACCATAAGTACAATGCAAAGCAAAAACATATTCAAAACAAAATTATTAAATAAAATAAAACTCAATATAAAAAACATTGAATTGTAATGTTTTTTTAATATAAGTTTTTTGTTTGGTTGAAATAAAAGCTAAGTAAATGTACTTTTAAAATAAAAGTTTAACATTTTTTTGATTAATTATAGTTTTAAAGAAATACAATAACAATAATAACAATGTTTTGCAGTTAAAAAAGTAACCATTTTTACGCTGTTTTATATTTATTTATTAATATAATAGGAAAACGTAAATACCATTAATAATGATAACAATTATAAATAATAAACAATAACTTTATATACAGTATATATATATTTAAAAAAAACTAATAAATACTATTTTATAATTATTTAATAATAATAATGAAAATTTATATTAATAAATAAATATAAAAATTATATTCAATGCATTCATTTAAATAACTAATAATAATAATAATGAAAATGTTATTTAAAAACAAATTAATATTTAATTTATTATCAACAATGAAATAATAATGTCTTTATTATTATTATTATTATCCATACATGTAATGAAATTAAAAAATTATAAATTATTTTTTAACTGTTATTGTTATTATCGTTATTAAACAGAAATAATAATAATAATAATACTAAAAAACTAAATAAATAATAATAATAATTACAATCAACAACCAAAACAAAACAATAGCCAATGAATAGGCTATTAAAATAAAATAAAAGAGATATTAAACTCAAGACAAACACACATAAAACTTAAGTCTCTAATCATAATTAATAGAAATAAAAATAAATAAATTTTTAAAAATAATAATATTTAATAGATATATTAGTAGTGTTAAACACGTCACATAAATTTAGATAATAATTTTATTTAATATTATTATTATACACACTATATGTGTATTATATAATAGTTTATATAATCCATTATCACCTTTGCTAACCATTATTAACCAAATAAAAAATAATTGTCTAAAACATTATTAATATTATATCTAAAATAATGAGAAAATTTTTGTTTTCAAACTAAAAACAAAACTACTATTAAATTTAGTATTTTCATACAATAAAACATATTATGATTATAAATGTGTGAGAAAAATACGTATTTTAAAAAATTCAATATAATTATATTTAAACATAAAAATTATTATTATTATAATATAATTTTTCACTATTTCTCTCTCTCTCTCTCTCTCTCTCTCTCTGTCACTAAATATACTACAATTTAATATACATATATAAGTTTAACATTTAAATTATATAACCTTTTATTTAATTATTTTGTTTTGTGAATAATTGTCGTACAAAAATCCAATGTGACATTTTCTCATAAATAATATATATATTCACATAATTTTTAAAAACATAAAATATATGTAAATATATATCTATATATATATAACTATTGTATACACAAAAAAATCTATCATTAATTACATAATACGTGACGGAAGGGTTATCTCTATATATGTGTGACTAATGTAAAACATTTTTGAATCAAACAAATACAAAAAATTTAAATGAAAGACATTTTCATTTATTATTATTATTATTTCTAAATAATTAATTAACTATTTAATCGTATTGTTTATTAGTGTTGTTGTTATTATTACTATTACTTTTTTTATATATATAAATATTATTAATTAAATACTATTACAATTTTAAACCATAATTTTTTAGACGACGCCAATAAGCTTTTAGGGGGTAAATCCTATGCAAAATATTTAGTTTATTTTATTTTTAAATAAACTGCTAATGTCTTTGCACTCAACAAACTTAAAGCACAGGTAGGTATTTAAGGGATAAAAACACGTATATATATATATACATACATACATACTATATATTAACTTTTTAAAAAATCAAATCTCTCAAAACATTATAATTAAATATAACTTTATATTATTTGTATTTTGTATTAAAGCATAATTTTTATTTTTTTTAATTTTTTAATAAACTTAATAACCAAATAATATGTATAACGCAAAACACCAATTATTAGATCACATTAATAGATAATTAAGTAATTTTTAAATATATAATTATAAATTCATAAATTTTAAAATGTTCAACAAAAACAACAAAATACAAACACATAACTATAAACTAAAATTTTTTAAAAATACATTTTAAAAAATTATTATTGAAAAAATAAATTTGTTAAATTACATCCCTTAAAAATGTTTAAATGTATTACTGACTTAAATATGTTTTTTTTAATTTAATGCGTGTAATAATAATAATAATAATAATGTTTATAAAGGTTGCATAAATAATTATATTTTTAAATTTTTTTTAAAAAAAATCAACAAAAATAAATAAGGGGTTAAAAATACTAATAATAATAATAACATATTACATATAAATAGCTTAATATTACTGTATATATTCATAAAAATATATGCCATTTATAAGGTATAAAATTAAATAAATAGTAATAATAATAATAATATACTTTTTTCAATTAGTTATTATCAATATATTTTTTGTTGTTGTTAAGCTTATGTATGGTATGTATGGGGTATATCCATTAAATTGCACGCTATTATCCAATACACTACTATCCCATCATACATGTCATCCCTAGACTTAGATTTATTTATTTATTTTACTTGAATTAATGAATTTAGTTTTTTTAAAGATTATATAATAATCAGACAGACAACAAAAAAAAAAGGTTTGCAATAATATTAATAATGATAATAATAATAACTAACGCATAAATACAGTGTATATACTTTACATATATATATATATTGTATAAATATTTTCAATTAAATACAGTAACACCTTATGAATGTTTGACATTTAAAAAAATGATTTTCAATGTGTATGCGCTCTCAATAAACACTTTTTTTAGATTCAAAATAAATAAAATAAAATACAGTAATAATTATAATTATATAGTCATGTAGTGAATATATTATTATTATTAAACTTAACATTTCATACTACTATTATTATTAGTTTTTATTATTATATTTTTTAATACCCATATTTTTTAATAGTGTAGAGGGGAGGGTGGGGATCGCCATTGAATTACTATACACTTTGGTATTATATAATTCATAGCATTATTATTGGCAGTCCACACACACAAAAAAACATGATTATATACATATATACAAAATAAACTGTGTATAAGCATTATATGTAATTATCATTTTTAAAAAATAATACTGTATATAATCAAAAACAAAAAAATTATTAAATAGCCAAAACGTGTCAAATATATCAACAATAAAAAAAATCAGCTATTTATGTGTGTGAGATCAAACTTACCCCATACCCCCTCCCTCCCCTATTTAAATAGTTAAGCAAACTAACTATTATAAGTTTTTTTTAATTTATTTAATAATTTGTTGGTAAGATAACCAACAAAAATAATATTAACCATTTTAATGGTAAAGATATTTATTTATGTGTCTATATATATATATAGTGTGTTTTTAATACCAACAAATATCTTGGACAACCATCTCATATCAACAACCAGTCATCCCGGGGAACGGCCTAATTATGACTTTTTATTTCTCTATCTATCTAAATATATATATATAAATCTATCCCAATATATATATATGTGAAATCCAAAAAAAAAAAAAAATAATAATCATAATCATAAACAAGTAGTCAGTCAATCAAATAGTCAGATCGCACGCATATCGGACGTAAAAATCAATTTTCAACAAAAAAAAATAATAATAAAATAAATTAAAGACTGACTGACTATCGGGCAAATAATGCAGACATAAAATAAATAAATATATATAAAAAATAATTATAATAATTACCGATAAAAATAAACAGACATTACTTTTTTATTTATATATATATATACCGGTATATATAATAATAATCATTAGCAAAAAAAAAACTAAATAAATAAAAATAATATCCAATTTGTCCGGGGTAAATTATCCAATGCACACACACACACACACACAACAAAAAATTATATGTGAAAATATATCCACCAAATATTGAATTGCCTATTGACAGCTGAGCACTGGTAGGTAGTAGGTTCCCGAAAAATTTTAATTGCATACAAAATGTGTGTGTGTATTTGCAGTGTATGCCATATACATACTCACTCATACACTATCATAGATTATTTTTTAAAGCCACCATCAAATCACATCCATAATCATAAATATGAGAGACTAAACAAAAAAATTGTTTGACATTACCTATAATGAGATCACAAGAAAAAAAATTTTTAGACAGATATTCAATAATTAATTAATATAAATATTTTCATATACTGTATATATATATAATTAAAAATAATAATTTACATATAACTAATATAATAAATACTAAGCAATAAATTATTGAATAATAATAATAAATAATATTGTGCTAATAAGGTTTTACAGACACACACACACAAAAATAAAATTGTGAAAATTATTATATTAAATATATAATTATATTTATTCACACACACATATAAACTAAAAAATATCAATAATAATAATAAGTATCAGAAAAAAAATGGTTACACTTTTTTTTTGTTTTGTTTATAGTAAACATAGGCACATATAATAACATATATATACAGTTTTGTACTGTATTTTTGTTGTTGTTGTATAATAAATTAAATGTGTTAAATAAACCAAATTTTTTTGTTTTTTTTTGTTAT
Source organism: Oppia nitens (assembly GCF_028296485.1). NCBI lineage: Eukaryota > Metazoa > Arthropoda > Arachnida > Sarcoptiformes > Oppiidae > Oppia > Oppia nitens. The sequence continues at coordinate 5,762,685 of NW_026533250.1, forward strand.
TTTGCAAATTATATATCTTTTTATTTTATTTTCTAATTTGAATTTTTTTTGTCTCTGTTTAGTAGTTTAACTAACATGTTTGGCTTTCAACTAACTAACCTAACTATAGCTCTCTACCCCTGAATTGGGAGTACATTATATAAATATATATATATAAATAAATAGTTAATTATAATATACAAGCCTTATATATACAGTATATAAACTGTATAAACCATTTAAATAGTTTGAAATAATTTTAACTCCAAATAATAAATAGTTAGTTAGTTATTATTATTATGAGAGCAGCAATGACTGTCTTTATTTTATTTTTTTTTGTTAGATATTTTCAGTTTAAATACATTTTAATACACAAAAATTGCTTTCAAACAAATTACTAGAGAAAAATTATAATTAAATTCAAACATATATATAGTATTTCTAAGCAACAAAATAAATGCTCTAAAATTAGTGATATATATATATAATAGTTAAATAAGATTTTTTAAACCAACAAAACATTAAACAGAAAAAATAATTAATGACTTCAAAAAATACATAGTCTTATATAAAGATTTATATATATAAGAAACATTTATATTTATATATTTATAATTTAATTTTTTTTTTAAATATATTATATGTTAAGAGAAAATCACAATAATTAAATGTATTATACGCCTTAAAGTTAGCCCAAAAAACATACATTATATATATATATATATATATCATTGGAAATACAAATTTTTATTTATATAAAATATAAATAATATTAATCTCATTTAACTTAGATATAAATTTATATATATATATATTGTATACGATAACCATATGAGAAAAATACAAATACATATAAACAGATATAATGATAATAAATAAAATAGCAACAAAAACAATATATATTAACCATAAATATCAAAAGTTATTCCCAGCAAAAAGCTATACATTAAGATCAAAAACTATGTATGAGATATAAATTATACGATCATTGGATATATTGTATACATTTTTTTTATTATCTCTCTCTCTCTCTCTCTCTTCCTGTAATATAATAGCATAAAATATAATATATATATATATATATAAATTATAACAAAGTAAAGGGTAGTAACCAACATATATACTGTATATATAAGACAATTATTAATGACAATCGATTTTTGTTTGTTTGTGTGTTTAACACACATATAAACCAAACTATATTAACGACACAATGAAATACAGATAGATATTATAAATTATAGTATTTTTATTAATAGCATAAAAAAGCCATAACTAACAAACCATATATATATATTTATGGCTATATAGTCAAGTAAATCAAACGATAATATAAAAAGCCTAAACCATAAATGTCTGGACACACGGACATTGAGTTACACACAGATAGTATAGTAACTGATAAACAAAAATAAAACAAACAAAAAACTGATATTAAATAATAAATTAGTTTCTCTTTTGCAATTGCACTTCATTGGACACACACACACACACACACATACATACACACACATACATACACACACATACATACACACACATAAATACACACAAAATTAGGGTAAAAGTCTAACACACACACACACAATATATATATAATAAATAATATATCTATTTATTTGATATATTTATTTTTATTTATTATTTAATATATATATTGCAATATATATAGTATTAGTATATATCTTATTTCAGTAAACATACGACAAATTACATTATTAATAATTTAACAAATAGGAAACACTGTACAGTATATGCTGCTGTGTTATGCAATATTGCATTTAATTTTGTTAAAATAAACCCAACAAAACAAAAATGTTATTAACTGGTGGTCTTAACTAGCATTTTAATAATTAACAACAATTTTATTTTCTATATATATATATATATACCTAGAAATTAGTTTATATGGCTATGTCCAGGACAATAGTAAGTTTTTTTTTTGAAATAGCTAATTTAAATTTAATACTATTACTGCTGCTAACAAACATATTATATTTTATATATATATATATTAATAATAACAACAATAATCCCCACTGTCTGTATCAACCATACATATTATATATGTACTGTATATATGTGTGTTTAAACATAATATTAAAATCACATTAAATTACTGTTTGGCACAAAAAACTATAGTCTCTCTCTCTCTCTCTTTCTGTCATCTAAATTATAAATGCAATTAAAGTCAGATCTCAATATACACAGTACAGCCAATACTACTACTACTACTACTGGCACTACTAATACTAGTAATCTAACATAAAAATGGACTTTTTTGTTGTGTGTGTGCATCCATCACATGATGATGATATGGCTTGACTTTTAAATATTTTAATAACACAATAGGAGCTAAAGACAATAGACATCAACTTTTAATGACATTTCCAGTCAGTACTATAGTCTATAGACACACACACACACACACATACACAGGAAAGGGATAAATAGTGAGGGGAAAGGAAATAGAGGATAGGGATGATAGCTAAGAGAAACTAACATATATACATACAGTATATGTGCTGTCGTTGTTGTTATAGTCAAAAGACTAAATGAAATATTAAGTCAATTCACATACAATTCAGTATACAATATGAAAGATAGTAGTATTAGTTGTATTGTATTTAATGGCAAACTAACTATAAGCGCTTGAGCTACCAGTGCTGCTGAGCCAACAACAACACAATACAAAACACAACATACTGTGCCATCAATTCAAGCATTTTGTTTTCATCAACTCATCGCCTGACGAAATGACTGTTCAGTTAATGTTTGTGAAGAAAAACAGAAAATTGAAAGAAATATCATTTTGAATGCAATTTTTTTTATTTTTTTTGATACTTAATAGTTTTCAGTGCATTCAAAATGATAATAAAAAACTAATACTTAAATTGAAAAAATCTTTAAAAACACAATTCATATCCAAACAAAATCCAGACAAACAAATAACAAAAAACAATATTTAGTAGTAGTAGTAGTTGTAGTTGTAGTAATACATACAATAAATAATTAAATATATATGACTTTTAGAAGACCTACAGAATTATAAAACAAATAAAATAAATAAAAAATTATATTTTAAAACATAATAAATAATTTTATATATATATATACTGTGTATATATCTATCTATTATGTAGAGTATTGGCTACAAACACACTTTGTTTGGCTCTAATTCAAACCCCATAGTATTATATATATATAAATACATAGCATATATGATATTTTATATTTGTCTCTCTCTCTCTCTCTCTCTCTCTCTCTCTCTCTCATCACTATTAGAAATGATGAGAAAATATATTTCTATTTTTTTAAAAGACAAAGAGATTGTAAATATAATATAGTATTAAATCATATGAAAAACAACAATAAATAATAATTTATATCAAATTTTCTAATAATAATAATACAGAACAATATTTTCAATAATACATAGAAATATCACACTTAACACTAACACAACAAAATAGTCATAAGACTAGTAGTAGTGATAAGTATTTTGTTTTTGTTATTTTCAAAAAACACAAATTATTATTATTATTATTATTACCAGAAAAAAATCTGTGAGAAAGTCGGTCTGAAAACTAATGATATATTATGTCATAAAATTATAATAAATTTCTCTCTCTCTCTCTCTCTCTCTCTTATAGATAAACTTTTAGTTTAACACAAAAACACAGTATATATATATATATATACAGTATATTCAACAACAAAATTGAGATCAAAAGTGGGACACCAGAGCTAACATTCGGGTAAAACCATTTAAAACACCATTAGATTAGTCGAATAGTAGTAGTAGAGGGGGGGCCTCAGGTAGGCCTCTAGATATATATATACATATTTTATTTTGATAGATATTCAATTTTGAGTGTGTGAGTGTAGGGGACAGGGAGGAAAAGGAAGTCTACCTTAACATAAGGTAGAGAAAATCCAATTTCTTTTGACTCCCCACACACACACATATATATATACATACAATAGGTATTACAATACAAAAACACTTTGCAAAGCAAACAATGGTTTTAATAGATTTTCTCTCTTTCTCTCTCTCTCTCTCTCTCACTCACTGTATATGAGTTCAGACAATTATACCGCAAATGTTAAGATATTATTACATTTCATGCAATTTATTATTAGTTTTTTTCTTGTTGTTTACTGTATTTTTTTGTTAGGTTAGAGAAGGGGGGGGAAGTCGTGTCAAGTATTGTTTGGGGAGAGGGAGGCCTTAATATCTTGTGTATTGGTGCTCTCTCTCTTTCTTTCTTTCGGTATTTAGCTATCTATCCATTTACAGATACATACATACATTAAATTAGGCACTGGTATATACACATACACTGTATACAGTATATATAAAACCATACCGTATAGTGGGTCGACAGTTCATTGCTCGAGTTACCTACCTATCCCACTATGGTATGGTATATACTGTACACACACACACACACACACACAAAATACATATAAGCACTTGCGTCACAATACAACCATAACTTAAATATATGATATAATAGTGAAATTTAGAGATTAAGGATATAATATACAATGTTGTATATATTAAGAGGATATATAGTACAGTACAACTAAAGTGAAAGTTTTATGTATTATATGTATGTATAAAGAAAATTATCCTCAAAATTAAGGGTACGCTTACAACAAAATTGCTATCAAAATGATTTTAAATTTTATTTTTTTTTGGTATTTTGCTGTAGAAAAATACAGTAATTCATTATATATATTATATAAACAACTATTCAGTCATTGCATAATTGGTTATAAAATAAAATTATTTTCATATATATATATATTTAAAAGCGATAAACACTTTTGTAAGTTTTATTTTAAACAAGTTTTATCTCTCTCTCTCTCTCTCTCTCTTGTATTAAATCCGTAAAACATGTACTCAGTATTAAAAATTGTTATTTGAATAGTAGGAAAACATACAACAAATATATTTTGAATAGTTAGAGTTGTTATTAAAAAAAATTTCATTTCAAATCAAATCAAATATATATTGAAATTGTATGTGTATTTAGTTAACATATACTACATTATACAATACATAAGTCCCTTATTTAGTCAAACAACACATACTAATAGAAAAACTCTGTTATTTATGAGTTTTATTATTAATGTTTGCGCGAAAAATAAATATATATATAAGGAAAATACATTTTAAAATTACAATTTTATTAAATTATACATTTTATGTATGTATGTGTGTGTGTGTATTATATACATAAGTGTATATAATAATATTATTATTATATATTACTTTCATTTAATTGATACGAAAACGACATATAAATTAAAAATACGACACAATTTATCGTTTATAAGATACCAATACAACAAACAACAAAAAAACACAAGTTTTTGTTGTTTCTGTAAATTTTTAACTAAAAATATTTATTATTTTAGTGAAAATTTAAAATTATTAGATAAATAAACAATAATAATCACAGTTAATATATTAATATATATATATATATATATATATATAGTTATTTATTTTCTTAAAATTTAATAGTATTTCTGTGTTAAACAAATAAATAAATATAACCTCAAAAACAAAAAAACAAAATTTTTGACTATCACATGATAAATATAATAAATATATATTATATATATACATATAGTAGTAATATTAGTAATAATAATAATAATAATAATAATAATAGGTATTAATAGTTAGGGAAAATTCCTTAAAAGTTATGTAAAAATTATTATCAAACTTTCAATTTCCTGAAAACACCATAAATGGTATTTTAATGCTAATTATTTTTTTTTGTAAGTGTACCTAAATATTAAATAATTATAATAAATAATAAATAAAATTTATATATATATATATATATATATATATATATATATATTGAAATACGAGATATTTTTCTATTTGCTATACACAAACAAAAACTAAAATATATTATTATTAATCATTAATATTACTTTTAAAAAAATATAAGACAACAACAACAAAAAAACAATAATAACTAACTAAACTAGTAATTGCTTAGAAATTTAAAAAAACACTAAACAACATAAACAGCAAATATATATATATATATAATACTGTATATAAAACTTATCGATCGATAAAAATTTATATAAAACACAAACAACACAAAATGCAAACCTCTCTAATAAAGTAAAGTAAAAGTGAAATAAACTTTATATATATATATATATTTGTGTCAGCACTTATGTGTATGTGTTGGGGGAAAAAATATCATTAGAAATGTCGCTATTAAAAGTGCAAACATTGCGACTATTTGTCGATAAATACAATATATATATACCGGTATATAATATATATTATATATAAGTATAGTTGAGTCACACACTCATACAAACAGATAAATATATATATATATATTGCGAAAAAAATATTTATTAGTGTAAATATATATACAGTATATATAACTATTTTCAAATGAAATATAGTTTGTTTGGGTTGAAATGGTAGGGAAATATTTAATAAATCAGCTCCAGGTTTACTGATACACATACATACAGTAGTAGTGTATATAATGTACATTATAATAATAGTTAACTATTAATACACACACACATACACTGTATATAATATATATTTATTTTTTTTGTCGATGTCGTTGCTCATGGCCTTTTAGTTGTATATAAAAGATATATTATATATAGTATATGAGGAAAGGGAGATCAATACATAGAAACATTCAATACAATTGTGAGCACCAGTAGATTCAATTGGAAATTACAATCTAACAGTTGCTAACACACATTGCCTTAAACACATAACATATATAACAAAATTTCAATTTTCAATCCCATAGTATTTTAGATAAGATATCTTTTTAATATAACGTTTCTAAACTCTTAAACTAAATTTTTAATACAAGGAAAGGGATTATTAATAAAATATTATTTATTAAAAAAACACTATACAAAACACTAACTATATATATATATATATATATAATATATTTTCATTTATTTATATAATATATATATATATATATATATATATATATATATATATATTTATATAAATATACACTTATCTTATAAAATGCAAATATTTTTTATTTTTGTATTGTGCAAAAAAATATTACAAGATATATATAACATTTTTTTCTCCATATAATTAATGGCAATACAGTATTACTAGTTATATATTTATATATAATAATCTATTAGTAAATATTAATTAATAGTAACCCTCTGGTGTTAGTTAAAAAACAAGGAGAATATACATGTATATCATATATATAGTACAGTATACCAGTGCCTAATAACACAACTATCCCTTTCGCTAAATATTTTATATTTTTTTTAAAAATATGTTATCTTTTATTGAAATAATTTTTTTTCAACAACAAAAAACTAATAATTCATATTAGATAAAAAACAAAACAAAAAAATCCTAAAAACATTAATAACACATTTTAAAACACATTAGATATTTAAATAATAATCTACTAATTTATAATACACAATAATACACTCTGTATATTATAATACAGTAATAATACATATACTGTATTAATAATTTATTGTTAGCAAAAAAATAAAATAAAATAATAATCATAAATGAAAAATACATTACAATATAACAAATGTAATAATGACAACATAGAAAAAAACAAAAAACTAATATAAAAATCTAAAACATAAAACATTAAATAAAATTTTTAAGCCCAAAATACTATAGCTATAGTGCAATAGTCTACTATTACTACTACTACTACAGTATATACACTGCATATGACATACTTATATATAACACACACACACACACACTCACACACTATGTTTAGAAAATGTTTTGCAATAATAAAACTCTACAAAAAAAATAAAATAAAATAAAAATCGATTGAAAACTACATAAAAATAAAAAGACAAAAAAGAGAGAATATACTATATATATATATATATATATATATATTCTGTCATTATTTTTGATATGTTTCCTACACACACATACAGTACATACAACCAGAATATTCCCATTATTTGAAGGGAAAGGGAGGGCCACACACACAACCACACAGCACATCATCTAATCAATGGATGCACACATACATACTGTACAACCAGCACAACAACAACAACAATACCAACACTACACTGACTGCTGCATATCACTGCCATACCATCATAACCATCATCATAGTAGAGCTACCACCACCACCACTGCCAACAACAACATAACATTATCTCATATTATATTATTATTGAGTCTTTTTTTGTTAAACTCAAGTCAGACATATAACACATTTAATTTTATATTTATTATGGCAGTGGCGAACATTTTTAGGATAGATGGATGAGAGGGATGGGGTGGGCTCTGCCTCAAAAAATGCCTGTGCTCTCTCTCTCTATCTAACTATCTAAATGTATGCACTGATAGTACTGAAAGGGAAAAAATAGCTTTTATATATATATATATATATATATATATATATATATATATATATATATATATATATATATATCAAATCAATCTGTTTTTTATATATGAGGCACACATGTAGTTTAGATTAGATTTTCATATGTGAATAGGGCGAGTCGTCTAACTGCTAGTGTGTGTGTGTATGCTAGGGGAAAGGGATGCAAACACACACACATACAACAACAACAAACACACAGGGAATGTAGAGTTGAATGTATTTTTTTTGAAAGGATAGGATTATATATATATATATATATATATATATATAATATATTAACAGAGAGTGTGGGGAAAACAAACTATTTGAATGATGAGGACTCTCTGGTAGACATGAGAGAAGGGTTAGTCATGAAAAAACATGGCATTCATGCACACACACTAACTAAGGGAGGGTAGGATATGGGAGAGAGAGAGAGAGAGAGAGAGGAAAAACAGGCATAACATAGACTCCGTGAGCTGTTTATAATGGCAATGCATTATTATTGGCATTTATTTTATTTATTTTTTTGTTAAATCGGTTTTTCATACAAAAATCGTGATTACATTCCACACACACACACATTCATATATTATATATTATTGGGAAAGGGCTTATTAATACAAGCACAGGGAGGTTCAGCAGGTTCATGTCGTGTGTTCATGTGGTGAGTATGTATAATATGGTGTGTGTGTTGTGTGTGCTAAATGAGTTTTGTTGGGTTTAATTTTATTTTATTATTATTTTTTTTTTGATTTAAACAAAAAAATATTACTGAGTGCCAAAAACACAGTGTTATTATACAGTATTATATTTGTTATGTATCATTCAATTGATTACTATGGATATATATATGTATGTATATTGTAATCATAATGATTTAATGTTAAAAAATACATTATTATTATTATTGTAATATTGCATTCAATTCAAATACACCTAACATTTAAACATTTACACACAGAGTTAGAGAGAGATAACGCGTTTAACCCAATATATTGTATTAAAATAAAAACATATTAGATATTATATGCACGGGTATGTAATATGGGTATGGCATGTAGTAATGGTGTGGTGAGTATATGGGATTTTGGTGAGAGAGAGAGATAGATAGAAAAAAGTAATAACAAAACCTGGTATTACTCCACCCAATGATATATACATATATTTTGGGTGATTATTATTATATGAATCTCTTTTTTTGACTCCAATATATTTTTATATATATACAGTACATACATACACGTACAGCCTATCAAAAAAAATACTATTATAATAATGTTTGGATACATTTAGATACCAGTGCAAAATCATTGGATAAATGATGTATAACCAAAAACACACACACAATGTATTCAAATTAGATTTAGAGAGAGAGAGAGAGAGAGAGGTTTGGGGTGAGGACTGCAAAAAAATTGTTGGATGGATGGATGGATTTGGGTATGCAATTGGGAAACACCCCATTGAATTGAATGCTCAATACATACATATGTGTGTGTGTGTGTGCACTGAATATTATAATATATGATAAAAATGATGATCAACTAAACAAAACACCAATAAACAAAAAAAAACTCTCATAACAGTCGAGTGAGTGAGATGGGCGGCCACACCATAGCACCCATAGGTGGGGGAAAAAGTATATTTTAGTATACAAGTGCATACTGGTATTTTTGAGGGGGGTTTTATTTATATTAATAAACTAAGAGAACAGGGAGTGATGCCTAATATATATATATACTCTTAGAAACAGTCAATTCAATTCACAATTCAATTTATTATTACAGTATAATAATAATATTATTATTATTATTATTATTATTAACATTATTGTGAACATCGAAATACTGGTGCGCTTTTGCATTTGAATTAAACTTTTCGCATATAATAGTAAATTGTTATTACATTTATCTCTCTCTTTCTTTCTTTCATTCTTTTCAAACAAATATAACTAACTATTGGCATAACTAATAAAAACTTGTTATTCAATTCAAGTGTTGTTTTTGCACATAAAATAAAATAAAGTCTTTTATATTGCTTATGGGATGTACAGTCACTGTCTGTATGTATGTATGTTATGTTCAATGAATGGTAGGTATGGTATGGTATGGTATTGTGCAAAATGTAGTTATATATATATATATATATATATATAGTATGTACAATACTGGTTGTGTTTGTATAAGACATTAGGTAGATAGGGATTGGGGAGAGAGAGAGAGAGACTGCATACTGGCCAAACAGATAGGTGGGGGGCAACCCACTGGTGCTCAATCTATCTATCTCTTGGTACTATAACTTACTATTTCATTATTATTATTATCATAAAAATAATATTATCTTCTAATATACTAAGTCAACCATCAAATAATAATAATCATCATTTATTTTAATCTCTCTCATATTGTGTTGTTATTGTATAAGATAATAATATTGGGCACCGGGAGTACACTATGGCATGCCATGGAAGATAGATAGATAGTACCCCCAATAAGGAGTGGGGAAAAGGGGGGGTTAGACAACAATAGATAGTACACACACACACACATCACTTTCATCTATCTTTTTAAGGTATTACACACACACACACACAATACAACTCAACTATTAAGGCAATACATTATATAACTATTATTTTTTTTAATGTAAATAAATATATGAATAGTTTTATAGTTCAACTCATATCTAAAGGTCTAACACTAACTAACTATACAACAGACAAGTATTTTCATTATTATAATGTCAACAAAAAAAATTATTATTATTATTATATCTATAGTAAAAATTAAACATTAAATATTATTAAATAAATTAATACATTACATGTATTCAGCTTTTTTTAAAACATAAAAAATGGCAAAAAAAATTAATGATAAAATCCTTTTATGTCTATATATTTTTATATATAAAGACAATGAGTTTTTATGTCGCTTATATAATACATTATTATTATTATTATAATACATACATAATATGATAAAACACAAAACACATAAAACATTAATGACTATATATTGCATAAGACTTTTAGCCCTAAAAATCCATGTATTTAGACGTAATCACTATTTTTTCATTATATATATATATATATAATATTTAAATATATGAAACATATAATAACATCACACACACACAGACACTGGTTATATAAGACAGGTATTTAATCATTTCATATTTGCATTCAAACTATATGTACATATAATATATTGTACAGTATATTAAAGACAAAAGCATTTGCCCATAATTTTTCATCACTAGTGCAAAAAACCAACCCCTTTTTTTATATATATATATATAATATAAAGTGCTTTTAAAACACACACACAATGAAAACTACCAGTGCCTGATGACATGTCTAAATACCTAAAATAACAATAGATACACACATACACAGACACAAAATTGCAAACACCTATCAATAATAATAATAATAATATGTGTAAAATCATTATCATTCAAAAAAATTGTTAATCAATACCAACAACAAAATATATACTGTACATACATATGGTTTTTATATTATTAATTAATATTACTAATTATTAGTAGTTTAGTTTAAAATAAAATAATTCAATTAAGTTATACATTGCTTGCTATTGTAGAAATAATAATTTGATACAATTTTTAATTATATTATGCGATTATTATTTCAATATTAGTAATAATAATAATTATAATTATAATAGTGTGTGTGTGTGTGTATGTGTGATATTATATTTCCATAGCAATTTCATTTGATATTTTTATTATTACAAAATTATGATTAATAATAAATTATAAGTATATTTCTTAACAAACATCATATGACACAGATATCTAATATAATTTATATATAATATAAACATTGATATCATTTTGTAATACATAATGAAATAATAAAAAATAATTTTATTAAAAAGTCATTACAAGACAATAATCTATAGTTTTTTGTGTTACGATATTTTTTTGCCCAAAAAAATATGCATTTCATATGAAATTGTATATTTTATTATTGTATTATTATTATTATTGAAACACTAGTATTAATATATATATATATATATATATATATATATATATATATATATATAAGTTAATACATAATATTATACAATACCATATCTATTTTGATCATATAATATATATAATGAGTACATTATCTTTTTTTTCTAGCATTACAATAGTGAGATAGTGCACCAAAAAATAAATGTCATTATATTTATATAATGTTCAATAAAAATATATATATATCTAAGACAACGATATATATATATATATATATATATTACTGCAAAAAAAAACTAATTTAGTTTAACATTCATTGCCATACATATCACACACCAAGTAATCTCTGTATATGTAATATTGATTTTTTTATAAAAAAAATATATATATATTATTAGTGAAAAACCAAAATCAGATCACCAGAGAAACACACAGTGTGTCTATCAATAATATACTTAAAGACTATATAAGTTTAAATAACAACAAACAACAAAACTTGCAAAAAATAATTATATTTTTTCAAACATTGAAATAATGTATAGTATATATAACAACAAAATTTGTGTATAAATTATATCTTCATATACTGTATATATATATATAATAATAATAATCAATTTTCATAATCATTACTACTGTATATAACCAGTGATATAGATATCATATTCACATTTTGTTAGATAAGCTATGACAAAGACAACCAACCAAAACAATAACAACAACAACAAAAACTAGTGAACAAAACACTGTATATATGATAATAATAATAATAATATATTTAAATACAACAATATTTAAATAAAAATCCTCACCAAAAAAAAACCTGATGTCAAAATCCCTTAAAACTAATCATTCAATTGCCATTCATATATGTATAGATAGATAGATAGATAGACAACATGTATTTTTTTGTTGGTGTCAAGTGCTGCGCTTCTCCATGTCTTAGAGAGCATAGGATAGGATATACAGTATAATAATAAATGCCAAATGATATGTAAATGTCAGATGAGATAAAGAGAGAGAGAGAGAGAGAGAGAGAGAGAGAGAGAGAGAGAGAGAGAAAGACGGCCATTAAAAAAAACATATAATCCTCACAAACATTAAAATATATTATAAAAAACAAGCACAGGATGTCCATCCATGGGAATGGTATTATATATTATATATATATATATATACAAACATATGAGGGACTGGGGTTGGCTTCCTCAGCATCGGGAGGTTTACAACAAATAATTATATTTATATCTATATGTTATTTTTAATTTATCAACTAAATTAGCTCTCCCTTGACAATTTATATATATATATATATATATATATATATACAATATCCTAATTTATATAATAAAATCCTAAAAATAAATAAATAACATTTATACATAAAAATATTATTAACTCATTGGGGATTATTGACATTCAAAAACAAATTTCAATGATAATCCTATGGAAAAAACAATCGGATTTATATATATATATATATTCCCAAAAAAGTCAATATTATTTGAAATAATATTTTATTTTCCATAAAATAAGCTAGATAATATTTTATTAACTAAAAATTTTATTATCATTATTATTATAATTAAACATAAATGAATAAAATTTCTAATCATTTATAATATTATTTATTATTATTAAACTAATTATGATTACTCGCTAATAATTTTATTATTAATATAATTTTTTTTATTGAAAATATTTCCTTTACTAATTGTATATATAATTAAGTTTAGTCATACTATATATACTGTATATAATATAATTTTGTAATAAAAAACTAAATAATATATTTGCAATACTTGAAGACATTTTTCAAAAAACTAATGAGTCGTTGTCTATATCACATGATTGTATAGATATATAAAATAAAAATTTAAATATATAACAACTTTTGCAATAATCATTATTTTTTACATTCAAATCAATATTTTCAAATAATTATCATTAGCTATATATATATATTTAAGAAAAAATTAAGTTAAATTAAGTGCTTTTATTATTATTATTATTATTATCATTTCTATATATAAATCGTTGCCTGTTTTTTTTATAAATTTAAATATATGTATATAATTTAAATAATAAGCAACTTTAGCCAATTATAAATAGCAATAATAATTTAGCTACTACTACTACTAATAATAATAATCATTATAATTTCAATTCAAAAATAGCCATTAAAAATATACAGTCATATACAGTATATTAAAAAAACATCTAATGTAAAAATTATTATCGCATATGCTAATAATAATAATGCTAAAATTAAATAAATAAATTAAATAATTATTTTTTAATATATAAATTTTAATTTATTATAATAATAATAATAATAATTTTTAACACTGAAAACTGGATATCCTTCAATAGGTACAAAACAGTACATAAATAAAATATATAATCACTTAGTATATACTGTTGTAAATATTAAATATACAGTACTTATGTATATAATTGAATAATTTAAAAATAAATTTATAATTTAGAAAATAAAATTTATATATTCAACATAATAACTACATAACAACAACAACACATACAATAAATTGGGGGAAAATATATTTCAAGCATTTCAAGTTACACACTAATCGATTGGGGATTTTATTTGTCATTACATTATTTATAAAAAATTATATTACAAAACGAAAAATCGATATTAAAATTCAATGCAAAATAAAATTAAATTTTATAATAATAAAAAAATAAGTTTACCTCAACAACAATACACTGGCAAACATCAGCAACAAAATAGTAAAATACTTGGAAAATATATATATTTAAATATTTTTTACTGTAATTTTATTTAGCATAACATTAATAGGATTTTTACATTTAAAGATATGTGTTGTGTGTATGTGTATGCTATGTATGTGTCTGCAAATTTGAGATTACAATTGGCAAATAAAATTTATTTATTTATTTTTTTTTTTGAATATTTATTTAAATCAAATTGAAATTTAAATAGCAATCTATGCTTTTATATATATTATAGTAATTTTCTTAAATATATAACCAATCAAAAAATCAATATCTATACCAACATAGGGTCATATCTATATATATATATTTTTTTGTATATCCTTTAAATATTTAGTATATATATATATATATATATATATATATATATATATATATATATATATAACTTTAGTTGAAAAAATGTCTATACATAGTAAAACCATTAAAAGTAAAAAAACATAAATTTATGATATAAATTTATACAAGTATACTATAAATATTATATATATATATTTCATAATATACTATAAATTTCATGATATATACACTCAATAAAAAAAATTATATATATTTTTTTTCAATTCACATTAAAAGTTTTTCATCAAAATAAAAAAATGTTTCTCTAAACCAATGAAATATAGTTATGATATCAATAGCGAAACACAAACTCTCTTTATTTTATTTTTTGGTCTCTAAATTAATTTTTTTTTTTTAAAAAACAACCATTTATTTCAGTTATTTTAATCAGAAAATATAAATAATAAAAATAGCATTTTTGTCAAACAATTTTTTTTCTCACAAAAATAAAATTTCCATTTCGACATTTTATAAAATGCATAACCATTTTTTTTATTAATATTAAATATAAAATAATAATAAAACTAATATTTATTAACAAATTAATATATAAAAAAAACCAACAAAACTAATTGCATTTGTGAATTAAATGCTATAATTTTTTTTTATTTAACATCAAATATATATATATAAATAAATATATTGATAATTAAAACTAAAAAAAAATTATTGGTAAGTTGTCAGATAATAACAAAATAAATATATTTTATATATAATATATATATATTATAGTCAGTATTATCTGCTATTTTTTATTTGTTTGAAAAAACACTTAAATCAAATACAGCAAAATATCATGTGATTTATATATAAAACATTTATTATATATTATTATTACTATAACTAACTATAAAATCCATGGTTTATATCACACATTACTCTCTCTCTCTCTCTCTCTCTCTCTCTCTCTCTCTCTCTCTCAAACAAAATACACATTTCATTTATTTAATACTGTATTTGAAATAATTATCAAATAAAACAAAATCATTAATAACTAACAAAAAAAAGTCAATGAAATAAATGCCAAATAAAGTAATGCCAGAGAAAATTGCACTTTTTATAAATATATATAAAGCTATATATATATATATATATTAAATACTAGTTTAGTTTTAACTATAATAAATACTGTATATAATCACCATTAGCTAAATCGAGTGTAAAATATCTATAATATTAATAATAATATACTATTGAGAAAATATATATATATAACATTTTTCTCTATAATAATGATAATACACACTAATACTACTTCAAAAATAATACTCCCTTAATATCGTGTAATATAATAAAAATCAAAATACATGAAAATATATAATTTTATTTTTAAAAACTGCTAATCGATTGCAAGCCATTGACTAAATAGCATTGAAAGAGATATTATATATATTTTATATAAACGTTTTTCACGAGAAACTAATTTTTAACAAAAAAAAAACTTCTTTTTTTTTGAAAAAATACAACCATTAGTTAGCCGAGGATTGTTTGACTCACTTAATACTAGATATATATATATATACAGTATATCTGTACTGGTATTGGGAATGGGAAATAATCACCAGTTATGGTGTGGTTATGGATACCTGTTCCTAGAAATGGTTACCAAATGCTATATTAAGATCGCGTAGCAAAACAACAAAATAAATACATATATATAGCTAAATGAAAAAAATAATAATTTTATTTTTTTCTTTCATTTGAAAATTGCTTTTAATAATTCAGTTTTAAGTCCAAGGATTAGGGCTCAGCACCAGTGGGTGAGTGTATGTGTGAGTGGCATAAACATCATACACACACACACACACACACACACACACACTATATCTATACTTATGGTATAATCATAAGACTCGTTGCTTTTATATATATAAACCACTTAACATTTCTTTTTGAAAATAAATTGTTAACTTATAACTTATATATACTTAACATTTAGTTTTCAAAAAAAATTGCATATTTTGCTTTTAAAAAAATCCTTAACTATTAGTACTTATAATGAGAGAGAGAGAGAGAGAGAGAGAGAGAGAGAGATAGGGAGAGACCATAATTGAAGGTCACATTCACTATAAGTGAAATCACATAATATTAATAATACTAATATATAAAAGAGAAAGAGAGAGAAAATGTTAATGCAATACAAAAAACATATTATTATTTGTGCGCTAAAGTCAAACAAAATACTAGTGAAATAAATTTATCCAAAAAAATATTTTTTTTAAAAAAACACTGTACTGTATAATATACTATTCATGTATATCTATACTCAGAAAAAATAAGCTAAAATCACATTTTGTTAAATAGTGTGAAAGTCACACACATATTATTATTATATTATTTAATGTCTACCACACACACTAAAACAGTATAATATACTGTATATATTAAATGAGTGAATACTAAAAATGTTTTTATTATCAAAATAATATCTGAAAGTCTATTATACTGTACATATAGATACAGTATAAACTACAGTATAATAAAACATATATATATATATATATATATAATTTATAATATAATTTACAGTATAACTTATAATAAACTGTTTATCTCAATCTCAAAGTCAACGAAAATAACACAAAAAATTTATTTCATGCAAACTCAACAAACTAACGAAAAATCATTGCAATTCAATGCAAATAAAATAAAATAATAAAAAATACAAAAATTGTTTGTCGATATCATTATCATTTAATTTCTTATATATATTTTTTGTGTGTGTATATAATAAAAATATTATGCACTTATCGGACACTTATTTTTTTATAAATATATTGATAACCATATATTTATTATACCGGTATTTTTTTGCAGATAGCAAACCGGGTATTTATTTTTTTTAAGTCAATACCCAACCAACCATCTCTATCTCTCTCTCTTTAAATATATTGTAATGTAATAATAAATTTAATAATCAAACGGTGCTTACAATTTCAAATACTTGATAAGTCAAGTACTTTCAATCATAGGTCACAAAAAATACATGCATACATACACACATACAACCAGAAAATCTAATAAAGTTAGATAATTTATTTTTTATTTTTTTTAGAGATACCAGAGCTAAGAGATAGAGCACATACACACACAGGGATCTTATTCATACCATTCCCATACCATAATTTTTTTGACGAGTAAACACATATAGTACTAATATATATATATATATACTGTATATAAAATGGTTGTCCTATGAGAGTGTCTTTTTTTAACTATTTATATAACACATACACTAAATATTTTGTTTATTCATTTAAGACTATTAAGACAAACAGCGAGAGAGAGAGAGAGATATAAGAGATTTTTACGACATGTTTAAGTGCTATAGATATACACACATAATGTTATATATATATATATATATAAATGTTAGATATATATAAATGTTAGATATAAATATATATAATATAATAAATATATGTATACTTTCAAGCAATATAATGAACAAATTTATTGCATATGCCATAAAAAATACTTAAATGTTATGTATATACTGTATATATATATGTTGTTTGCTGTAGTGATATGTCGTTTAGATTATCATAATTGGCAACAACTATATAACAACTATATGTAAGGCTAACAACAGTATGTATTCATGTTTAATAATATCGATATAATTTATATATAATAATAATTGTCATTCACTTCAAATAGTTGCTAACAAACAAACAAACAAAAAAATTAAACAAATTTTTCTTAAATATGAAATCTAATGCAACGAAAATAATAAATCTCATGATTACTACTACAACTACTACTACTATTGTATGTCATGTTTGCCAATAAAACATAATATACTGTATAATAATAATAATAATAATACAATCCATATATGTTGTGTGCACTTTTTTTGCCCATCAATTCATACATAATTTGATTATAATAATAATAATACAACAAAATTATTAGACAATACAATCAAATTTGGGAAATGAATATAAATATATATATAAAAGCAGTTGTATTTCCCAATAATAAAATTTAATTATCCATCCATTTTCAATATAGTGACTGATTTTATATATAATGGTAAAGGTTTTCAAAATTTATTTATACAGTATATATTAAATTTTATTATATAACATCACAATATATATATATAATAAAGCCATATTTATATACAATATTTACAATATATGGTATATACATATATACTTAATTATTATAAGTACATCATAAAAACTATTATATTTTTTTCACAATAAAGTGAAAGTTTATAGAAAATAAGTATTTTTTTATAGTTGAAAGTACTATATGTATAAAGTATGTATAATACCCATTAAATATATATATATATATATATATATAAGACAATTGCTATTGTTAGTTTGTTGAGTGTTATGTTATTTTTGTTGTTGAAAATATTTAGGAGACTTATCTCTCAATAACTTTTATTTCATTTACCAGTAATATACATAATAAATAGGATATATAAAAAAACACTATTACTAACATTTAGTATAGTATTAAGCAATAATAATGTTAAGTGTGTGTATGTATGTGTGATGAAAGGCATCTAAAAAATATTATTATATCTTATAATGAGTGAAATAAATTTTAATCCAACAGTTTTTATTACTACATAATCAACACATTTAATACATAAATAGCATATATCTTCAAAAATCATATTTCATAGTTCATAGTATGTGTTCATAAAAAAATAATATACAGTATATATTGTGTATAAATATATATCTATATATACAATACAACAATACATTTCATTGAGTGAATAATAATAATAATCACTAATGATTGCAAACATACTGTATATCTATATATAAAAAAAACAAGTGGTGAGAAAACATATATCATTAAACACATAGGATATAATAATATAGTAAGATATCAGCACAATAAACAAAAAAAATAAAGTTTAAAAATGAAAGTCCATTATTGCATACCTGGGCATTTGTAAAGGCATTATATATATATATACTGTATATACAGTATTAAAAAAAATCTCGTGTTATTCAACGATAACATCACACAACATATCATACATAGTATTGTGGATATGATACTGCATTTTCACATATCTATAATATACTATTTATACCATATATACAGTATATATATATATATATTTGATAATAAAATTGCTTTATAAACACTAAACTAAGTATATCATAAAAATAAATTAAACAATATACTGTATATTTATATATATAAACTGAAGGTCGACTATTTAATATATTTTTTTTTATATATCTACTACTATTATAAAAATAAAATGTTTTTTACTATATTTTATTATTATATATATACAGTATATATGCTGACACATAAAATATAATTTCGTTTTATATACAGTATTATACACTATTACCTCTCTCTCTCTCTCTCTCTCTCTCTCTCTCTCTCTCTCTCTATTGATATTATAATATATATGATAAATACTACACAAGAGTGGTATTATAATGGTATATATCACACACCATCTCATATCTAATGCTCTCTCTCTCTCCCCTAATATAACATTACGAAACAATCAATAAAATTAAAAGAAATAAAATAAAATGATAAGTAAAAAGTAAAATACAATCTCTCTCTCGAAAATAAATTTTAAAATGTTTTTGTTATTTATTAAAATTATATTATTCTAATAAATTTTTTAAAATGATTAAATATTATATTATGTTGCCTGCTTTTAAGAAAATAATAAAATAATTTTTTATTATTGACGAAAATACCAAACATTATTAAAAATTAAAATTGTGCTATTTTGGAAGACAAATTTAGACCTAATTTTAGAAAAAATTATTTATTAAAAATTGTCATTTGATAAACTTACTGATTTTTACAAAAAAATAAACATCAAATATTACTCTTTAAAATTAATATTTTTTTGTTTAAATTTATTTTTATTTTAAACATAAAAATATCAAAAAAGATTACTGTTTTCTCTCTCTCTCTCTCTCTCTCTGTTTCGTTGTTAAATCTCTCTCTCTCTCTCTCTCTCTCTCTCTCTGTTTCGTTGTTAAAATTCTCTTATAAAACCCATTAAAAAATAAAGGATTTTTTCAAGTTTTTTATTTATATAAATATATAAAAGTTGTATTATAAAACTTTATACTTTAAATGTATTTGTATTTTTCTCAGTAAAAAAAATAAAATAAAGAGAGATATAAAATAAAACTTTAAAATTTAGTTTTTTAAAGACAAATTCAATCAACAATTTTATTTCAACTGTAAAAGAGATAGCATTTAGTTTGTAGAGCTCTTAAATAATAATAATAATAAAGTTTTCATAAAATCTATGAAATGATAGGCAAGTTATTTACAACAAATAAGTCTATCTCTCACTCCACTCACTATCACCCGTTTTGAGACACATACCAGTGCCAGTATTATTATATAAAAAAAAAATGTTACCAATTTTGTAGATACTGTATGACATTAATATCTGATGCCATCACACATACATTATGACACACACACACAGCAACAGCACATCCATTAGCGGCAGCGACAGCCAAGAAAAAGGCTATACTTTATTATATGTAAGTATTGATAGAGAGAGAAAAAAAAGACTATTTAATAAATAATATCTTAAAAAAATACTAGTCTTAAGATGACTGAGTGAATGAGTATTACCACTCACTCAGTCACACTCATACAGTATGTATGTATATAAGTACAGTATATGAGCGCATAGGCCATCATCATCATCAGCAGCACCAGTAGTAGTACCAGTGCTTAAATACATCAAGAAATGGCAGATAACGAGTGGTTGTGTGTGTGTGTGTGTATCGTTAGTAACAGTGCACTCAATGGCTATACAAAGTGTACAATATATATATAAATATATAAATGGATGTATTTATAGAGTTAAAGACTAAGTTGGTGATGTTGGGGGGGGGGGTAGGAACTGGCATTTAATAGGGGGTAGGGACCAAACATGTAATGAGCGACCAGTGCTTGGATGTAGTACTGTATGTGCAGCACACGAGAGATAACAGACACATACAGACAAAAATAAAGTATATATTAGTTGACTTCAACTTCTTCTTCAAACTTCTTGTTTTCGCCGATAAAAGACAAGAATAACTGGTATTTTTCAAAGACATTGCCAACCAATTCAAGTGTCAGTCAATTCACATCCAATAGTTTTTTTTTTTTGAAAAAAAGTTTCGATACCTAATAGTGGAGTTGTCTATTGAAAAACGACTCTCTCTTTTCATTTCATTTTATATTTTTTTCTTTCATTTTCTTTACTACTTATTCTGATTGCTTAATAGGCTTATACTGTACTTATATGTTAGACACCATCATCATCATCATCAACAACATCAATGATGATGATGGCACTGGTATATCAAAAGTTACATAAAAAATAACCTGCCATTCAATTCAATGTGTTTGAAATAAAATGCTGTTTAAGACAAGTCTTATGTGAGATGCAAATGAAATGATGAACCACTTTGTATAGACCTCTCTCTCTCTCTCTCTCTCACTTCAAAAAAAGTTTAATACACTCTCTATTTTTTTTTGTATAGTTATTATCATTCATAAAAAACAGCACACATTTCATTATATCAAATACAATACAATAAAGAAATGGATGTCCAATAATATATATATGAAATAGCGAAACGTCTATCAAAACTCTCTCTCTCTCTCTCTCTCTCTCAAACACATAAGAGATTGATAGCTAATAATAATATAAGAAATAATAAGAATAATATAAAAACTAAAATAAATAACTCCAAGAAAAAAAATTTCAATAACAAACAAAACAAAACAATATATATATATATATATATATATATATATATATATATATATTCGTGAATTCAATAGATTTCTCATTCAATCCTAACAAACAAAATATATAAAAACCCCTTATAATAACAAGTGAAGTACAAAAAATTGATTTTCCCATTATTTTCATATTATATATCAACTAACAAAAAAAAACTAGAAATAACTTTTGTATAATATTATATATATATATATATATATTAATATTATAGATGCCCTCATCAATTGCCATTATTAATTAGAATATATATATATTTAAAAAAATATATAGAAATAATAATTTATATATCAAACAAACAACAAAAATGTTAGCGTATATACAACAATACAAATACCACTCCCTTTTTTTAAAAAAAAAAAAACATATTAAATACCTATTGTTAACAAAAACTAAAATATATATCTATATAATAAAATGATTCATTTTTTTCTAATAATATAACAACAAAAATAATTAATTTAATGCAATTGTTATCAATAATACCAACAACAACAACAAAAATCGTGTAAACCATTTCTCTAAAAAAATTTTTGATATTTTATTTTAAATATATATAACATTTGTGTGATTGAGCAAAAAAAAAAATGAATCAATTTTTTCAACAAAATTTTTTTTATTTATTAGCAATTTATTAGCAGCAAAATATATATATATATATTATATATAATTTAAATTATAAATATATAATTATATAAACTATTTATAAACTTAATAAAACAACACATACCTGTTCGGGTTAGTGGGGGTAGTATTGTTGTTGTTGTTGGTAATGGCGGCACTACTTTGGCTACTACTGTGCCTCTGGTGCCTGATGTGTGCGTCCTCGCGCTCGTGTATGAAAATGGCCGACAGGGCGGCCGTAGACGAGGCCGGCGGCTCGTAGTACGATATTTTCAGTAGTCGGTCGTCCAATTTGTTTTCGGTATTGTGCGCTTTGGCAGCCGATTTCAGGTCAATAAAGGCAACGGTGGCGCACACGCCTCCCTGTGCAACATCGCCACCGCCGCCGCCCGCGCCAATCAATTGGCCACTAGACGATGGCCCGTTACTGGCCTCGCCGGCGGCCAATATCTTGACATTTTGAACCTTTCCATATCTAAATAATAATAGGTTACCGAAGAAAAAATAAATAAATAAAACAATTATATAAAAATTATATTTAAATAAAACAAAAAGTGATTAAAATCTAATGTTATATAAAATTTTTATTTTTTTACTGCAATTATTATTATTACTGTATGTTTATATAATTGCAATCACTTTTAATATTATTTATTTTTTAAGCAATTATACTGTATATATATATATGTATGTATAATGTGAATATTTAAAAATAATAATATGAGAAAAAAATGATTTATATATTTGATAATAATACTTATATTAATAATAATTATTATTATTATTTTAATATATTGTTAATTGTATAAATATCATATATATATGTTAGTTAGTATAATATATATATAAATTATATGCATTTATAACAATTTTTCAATGCCAAAGTTATCAAACGATATATATATTATATATAATAGAAAACTACACATAAATAAAAATACTAAAAAAATTTTCACAGAAAAGCAATAACTTATAATTTATTTTCTCAATTATAACCGATATATATTTTAAGTGTATGTTTTACATGATTTTTTCATTGAAAAAAATTATTTTTATTTTTTTAAAAAATACATTTTTATCTCAAGTATATCTGTGTGTGTGTGTGTGTGTGTGTAAATAAGTGCCATATATTTATTATATTTATATTATATATACACTTAAATATATGTATATTATATATATATATATATATAGACTGTCTATCTCACGACATGAATACACCTAACATTTTTGATTTTCTAGTAAAAAAATAAAAATAAAATAAAGTGCTATTTTTAAGTCACCTAAATTTTTTGATTTTTATTGCCTCAATTATGACAAAAAAAATAATTATAAATAAATTTATTATAATAAATATTTATATATATATATATTTCAGATACTGAATCCAAATATAATGTTTTAAATAACACACATATTTCTTAATAATAATAAATAATAATAAATTATTTTTTTTTCATCTATTTGTCACCACCACTGTATGCCAAGTCATAGCCGTACTAAAAATATAATATATACACACATAAGCCATATAAACATATATAACAATGTATTGCCCAATTACTAACAAACACAGAGCACTGGTAGTTTATATATATAATATATAGACGTAATTTTCTCACATCTATCTATCTMTCTCTCTCTCTCTCTCTCTCTCAAAATGACTGCTAACTTATCATATTATATATGATATATCATATCATATAATGTATATAATAATATATTTATTGATCATCAAAATTTTATTTATATGTAACTAATTTTGTCGACGTTTACAATACAACATAACATAGAGATAGAAAAATCATATTAAAAATCCCCATCTCATCGATGATCTATCTATCTATCTATCAGTACTACTACTACTAGTAGTAGTATATAGTTGTAGTAGTAATAGTCAAGTCAGCACCGGTTGGTTAAGTCCATGTTCTCAGCCATTGCACAGTCAGATTGCATGAGATAGTGAGTGAGAGAGAGAGAGAAAAAAGGCTGACTATAATATGTATGTGTGTGTTGCTAACTGAGCTCTCCATCATATCATACACAACAGTATACTACTATACCCTACACTATATACAACCAACAAAATTATATACAAATATTATATTTTGGACATTACATGATATAGCCCTATAACCTTTGGACATGGACATTTACAATTTATTTATTTTTATTTTTTTGATGACATTTATTATTATTTTAGTTCATACATAAACACACACACAGAGAGATAGTTAGACATAAAATGTCTCATTTTATTTTAATGCCATTATGTACTGTATATAAATGTATAGCTAAGTTGTGTGTATGCCATGAAAAGCCAACACACCATACAAGCACTTGTATATCATATATATATATATATATATATATATATATATATAGGACCAGGGTTGGAAAAATACCAAGGTTTCAAAATTTCACTTTTTGTATAATACAGTAAATGCATGTATTATACTAATTTAAAAACCAATGAATATTATGTTTTTAAAAAAATTATTTAATAATATTTAGTAAAATATAATTTCTAGAAAATGCATTATTATTATTATTGTATCGTTATTTCTAAATTATAATAATCAAATAATTTAAAATAAAAAAAAATAATATAAAAATCTATATTTATCATATAAAACATGATTTTTTTGTTGGTCATGTATTTTACATTGCATTATATACAGTGTATTATATAAAACATTTTGTTTTTCTGCCAACACTGTATAGGACTGCCATTTCATATTATCATCGATTGCATGCATACTCCTAGGCTGCTGTATGCCAGCGCTTATATACCAATAGCACTGGTAGTATAGAGACAGTGAGTGCATGTGTTGTGTGGGGAGGTTTTGGGTTAATAAATACTGTAATGGCTGTAATGTATTTGAAAAATATTTGCAACATTTTTCACAAACACAATGAATAATATATATAAAGTATTTGAGAAAATAAGAAAAAAATGTTAATTATTTATTATTTTTTAATAATATTTTAATAATAATAATATGTATGATTATATTTGTAAAATATAGTGAATGTACTGTACATATAAAGTAATATTGCAAACAAACAAACAAAAAATATTATATTTGCAAATTTGGTTACAACAAAAAATACTTAACTAATGCTAATCATAATAATATACAAATATATATATATATATATATATAACTAATGTCTAAACTATGAGAGAAATACAACATAAAAAACATAAAGAGAAATGAAAAAAAGGTTTTTACATTTAAATAAATAAATTTTTAATTCAATGATTGTTTTTTACAGTATATCTCTAACGTAGAAATAGTTTATAAAACAATACATATATATATATTTTCCACAGAGACATACATGTATAAACAATCATACGATAAATATAATATATAATGAATATATATACTGTATTATATATCTTATTTGAAATTTAAAATTAATATTAAATTTAATATATACCGATTCTGGGTAATAGCTATCTATATATATATATTTTACCATCAGTAATGTTATTTGAAACAAACAACAACAAAAAATATCATATATATATATATAGTATAAGTGACTTAATGTTTCAACAACAACAACAAAAAACATTATATTTTATTTTTCTTATTATAAATTATATATATAATAGAAAATCCAAATCTAATTATTTGATATCCGTATGTAAATTGTTGTAACAAAACAATAACAAAAAAATTGCTTAAATTTAAAAATAAATAATCAACTAAAAATAACCACTATTACAAAATATAACATTAAATTTAATATATTATATATATATATATATATATATATATATATATATGATAGTAGTATACTGTATTTTAATATATGATATATAACCTTATTTATACATACATATAAAATGTATAATCGAAACAAAAACAAAATAATCACTATTAAAAAAATTTAATGATACATAAATAATAATTTTAATAATAATAATAATATCATGGGCTATGGTGTGCATGTGTGTGTGTGTGGGGGGTTTCCGGGTATATACCACTACTATATATAAATCTTCACATAATACCCTTAAAAATAATAATAATTTTTCCCAATACATAACACCCGAAAAAATCAATTGTTTTTTACTATTTTCTAATTTTAGTTATACAGTATATATAGATATATGCTTAAAAAAATCAATCATATCAATCACAAAAGTTCAATTCAATTCAAATTTTTTTGTTGTTGTTATATATATTAAAATCACTGGCAGTTTAGTTGTTATGCTTGTATACAGAGTGAAAATTTTTTAGATATTTTTTCATTTTATATTTATTACAAGTAAAACTACATTTGAATGGCACAACCATTAACACGACTGCGTTGTGTTTGGATCACCAGTTTCTCGATGGAAAGGGAGGAAACACAACACAACACATAGTGTATAGAGAAAAATAAGAGGACAGACATTACAGATATATATATATATATATATACAGTATATATATAATATATAAAACACAACACATTTGCTTCCATGAAATTTATTGATTGCCTTATATATATATGTCTAATATGATGTGTGTTTCTCCTACCAGTGCTCTGTTAGTATTACATAAATATATTTTGTATTAAAAGTTATATATATTATGTTGTAAATGCTAAATACTAAAATGAATAACATAATAATAATAATAATACTATTTATTAAATAAAATGAGACAAAAATCAAAAAATATCAATCGCCTGTATATGAAAATGAAATCAACTAAAAAACTAAAATATTATACACTTTGTTGTTGAAAAACTACTACTTATTTCCTATGGATTCACTCACACACACACATAGTATAGCCTTATATGTATAATAAAATTTTTCTCTGTATATGGCATCCAACAAAATATTTTGTTGTCGATGTTAATAATATTATTTTTGCAGCACTACTACGGTTTATACTGTATATAATATTTAATATTATAGTTGGAGAAGCCATACTCATACACATACTAGTGCTGGTCATACATACAGTGTATATATACATATATATAATATAGTCAATAGACAGGAATATAATATATCCAGAAAATACTGCTTAAAGCCATTCATTCGCTTTATAACTTTCCAACTTTTATAATAATAAAACTTTTCATATATGAATACATGTATTATCGTATGTGTGTGTTGTATAGTATACACAGTATATATATATATATAACCAGCACTGGTATTTCTCGCACATCACTTTGTATGCCCAGTTTGCCTCCAACATTACTTTGGGTATATACAGTATATATATATATACTGTATATATATCCTATCCTCCATATCCATTGCTTTAGTAGTGTTTCTCATTTTCCAACAACACATACACACACACAAAGATCTATCTATCTGTTCAATCAATACCATTATAACCCACTGAGAGTCATGTATTAGATTTTTCTCTAACAGAAAGCCAGTGCTGGTAGTAGTTGTAGTAATAGTGGTTATAATGTATATACACTGTATATGGCATATACTTGGGAACAGCAGCATACATACTGTACATACAGTATATAATACCAAACCTCGATAGAAAGAAAATGAGCACTGGGTAGTAGTACTAGTATTAATAGTTTATACTGGTTTTGTTGGAGAGAAAATGTATATATATATATATATATAATATCATTGATCAGTCACTCCAGTGCTCCCTGTTCCCATTGCTGTAAAGACATACAGTGCTGYATATATATATATATAAAGGAGACTATAGGAAAAACAGGGAGAGAGAAAGACTTATAAGTGTATGTGCTGTGTGTATATATATATATATATATATAACAAAATATAACAAATACATTATATGTATTATTTTATATATATATATATGATATCTAGTTATATATGTGTATTAGAGGACAAGTGATCCCTGAGCAATAGATATATATATATATATATATATATATATATATATACCAGGTATATAAATATATAATAAAACAGGACATTAATATGTATATTATACAATCCTATGGTAGGACTGTATATACTACAGTGGTATCTGCAGTGTATATATATATGTATACATATATATATATATATATATATATATATATATATAAAGTGAAAAATCAGAAAATAAAAATGTTTATACTTGTATAATACAACTAATATTAATTGATATTATAAAACGTGAAACGAGAAAAAGCAATTTGGGGACTCTCATTTAAGTTTTTCTAGGGGCTCTCTATATTCACATAATATAAAGAGAGAAACCTACCAGTGCTGATGGCAAGTTTGACTAGTGCTATAGAGCCGATTCTACAAACACACACACACACTCGCCATACCAGTGCTTTTCATCATCATCACCAGTACCAACAACAGTAGTATGCTATGTGTATGTGCCTCTGAGGCTCAGCTCTCTCACTCACTCTCTCATTGTATATACAGTATATATATTGCCATCAAACACACACACACACAACAGTCAGCTCATACCCCTCCATACATACATAAAAGGTCACCTTCAAGCCCGATAGCTCTCGAGGAAGGGCTGTTACATTGCCCTTTCCATTGCTTTTCGCTAATATAATAATGTCGACTCGTCCGTCGGGTTATACATTCATACACACACAAACACATACATACATACTCTCTCTCACTTTGCACAGTCCCTATCCATCTCCCCTCCCGTCCTTCAATTTAGGCCTCTCTTTCTCACTCATATTTTTTTCACATAACAAAAAACACATCAAACATTTGGCTTAAATAATAATAAAAAAAAATTATTTTTAACACTTGAGGGCTAATACACCAATGGATAGATAGGTATATACATACATATATAAACACACTGTACAGTGGGTGAGTGGTAGTAGCTCAGTAATAGCGAGTGAGTGAGTGTGTGAAATAGTCGGCAATGGGGATGGGATAGGGAGAGAGGACAGTCAACAACAAGAAATAAAGAGAGAGATGATATTCAAACCGTTTTTTATTTCAAAAAAAAACTTTTTCCCAGTTTAAACATTTTTGGCTAATATTATCTGTAACTTGGATTATATATATTTAACTAACTATTAGACCATATAATTAAATTAACCGAAATTATTTGCTGCTAATAATAAAATAACAACAACAAAAATATATTTTATTATAAATTTATATATATATATGTACTGTATATGTGATATTCAAGTTTAATGATAATTATACTTAAAAATGATAATAAAAATGCAAATAATACATTGAACACACATATTATGATTACCAGACTCTCTCTCTCTCTCTCTCTCTCTCTCTCTCTCTGTATGTATATTATCATTAAACAGTTTTAAGCGTTAAAATAAATATAAAAATTTTTAAATATTTATTTTAAAAACAACGATAATCACTATTTTATAATTTAATTTTAATACCATAGTATATATAAACAACACACACATCAGTGCAATAGTTTGCAGTCCCAGAGATAAACTTTTTTTTTCTCAAATATTACAATATATTATTTAGTAGAAAAATTGTAGAGAAATTTAGTACTACATTGAAATAATGTTAATCTATAATAAAAATGATAATAATACTGTATATACCGGTATATATATAAATTGCTTATCAATTATGTTTGGTTTATCGCTGCTAGACTTCGACTATATGCCTGTATTACTGGTTATTGTATAAATAAATTATATTTATTTTATTTTGTTATCTAAAAATATGTCCCACAATATAATTATGACCACACAAACCAACCACTTTATATACTACACCTCTAACCTAACTAACTAACAGTTCTCTCCCCCTACCATAACTAATTTAACAATAGCATCTGGACATTCATATAAATAATACATTACATAATAATAATAAAAACTACTGGTATAACTACTACTACTATTATCACTGGTGCATAACACATACACAGATAAAAAATATATTTATATTACTATTCCATAGCATAACTGGCCAAACAAAACAAAAAAAAACTAAATATCATGACTGGCCATTTTATAAATATATATATATATACTAGCCCGAACCATCATTATCTCCAACAATATGCAAATATATATATATACTGTACACACATATATACAAACGCATAATTAGTTTTTTTCAATATATATGCAAAAAAAATACAATACAAGATATAACTCATTCAACCTATGGGATGGGTATGATATGATGGTATTGTATGCATGAATTATTATGCAAATTACTGGTACTTTTACATGTATATGTGTACTGGTATTAGATGATAACCCTAACAACATTGTATGGCAATGTATCCACACTCACACACACACACAAAATATCATAAAAATAAATTTATAATCTATATATATATATTAAAAGCACAGGTAGATTATTAAAGGAATGGTATGTAAGGAAAAACACATTACCTTTGGAAGTGTTCGATGATCCTGTCCTTACGTATATTATCGGGCAAATTTCCGACCCATAAGTGTCTGGTCTCCCTTACCATTGTCTATCGGCCAATGTGGTCAGTGTTTAGGCGGTGGTGGTGCAATCGTGTCACCCACACCCGTCCTTTAAATCAACACTGGACTATTGTTTGTATTTTTAAAAGTTAATTATGGGGCTACGGGTGCTGCTCTATCGATTGGACACAGATAGACACACACATAAACAACTGGATCAACATACAAACTGGACTTTTATTTTTTAATGGGAGGGTTAACCCTAACCTGTGTCCACCCGTGTGATGTTGAAAACCTATTTGGTATACTAAAACAATAACAACAAAAAAAAACTTTTTTTTTATTTGGGAGGTTATATGCAATATAAAAAAAACACACACACACAAACAGATAGATAGAGCACAGGTATGTGTAGCAGAAACCACTGGATAGATAGATATATATATATTTCAAACAATATATATATATATAACAACAATAAAATTGGTCACAAATATGTGTTTTTGGTTTTTTTATATATAACACAAAATGCAATGAGAGATATCCACACAACAAAAATTTTTTAATTATAATTATAATAATGATATCCACAATCGTCTCAATAATTATAATAATAATAAATTAATAGCAATATTATCCTCGATTGCTGTCGATTATGATAATACATGATATATATATCCAGACACACACTATATATATATGTTATAAACAAAAATAAAACTGTTATCCACTGTGGACTGGTAGGTACTGTAGTGATGGCGGTTAAATGTGTGAACTGGTAGGTTTTTTATATATTTTGGTTTAGTTGGTTATAATGGATGTGCACCTAAAACAATTTGGTCACATCTCAAGTGTTGCTGTAGTGGACATCAATGTATGAACAAATAATTGGTGACAAATAATAATACATTATTATTATTATTAATATAATAACTATTAAACATAGATTTAGTAGTAGTATTGGTAGTAGTATTGGTAGCACTAAACATAATAATCATTATATGGTATATCTATATATATTTGTCGATAAGTTTTATGTATTATTATGTATTAATTAATTATCGCGTTTCTTATAATAATAATAATAATAATAAATATATATTTTTGTATTAATTAATTAATTAATAGTGAGACACAAATTAATAATAAAACGTTTAATACAGTAGTGTATGAAACACATAGCAAATAATATTATTATTAGTAGTATTGTGTATTGTGTTGGCTATAATAGTAATAACGTTGTGTGTACTGACTGTAGTACACATTATGACTGCCTATCAAGCACTGGCTGTCCTCTCGTAACGTGTAATTATGCTCAACACATACTATATACAGGCCTACCAGTGCGCGCCTTAAACACCATTAGATTGTGTGTGTGTTGTCGTTGTTGTTTACGGTGGGTAAGTGCCATTTTTATCAGCTTTATAGGGTAGGTTAGCTCTCAAACATACACTTCCCTGTATATAGTAATGTAGTAAACCTACACTGATGGGCTTACACTGTAAAAGCCTGTAAAATATTATCCCAACTACTAGTGCCCCAGTGTGTCAACTAAAGTTACCATCAACTTAGCAGGTAATACACGTCACACATATACCCTAACCAGTATTTTTTGTGTTGTTGGTACCCATGATGGCTGCCGATCACCAGTTAATATAAGCACCAGTAGTCTGGTATAATACAAAAGGATCGTATGATCTATGGGCTAACAGAGTGCGTGCGCGCGCGCCTGTAGTTTATAGCGCCAGCTGTTTAGTAATGAAACTATTAAATGGTGTAATCAATAGGTGTTTTTAGTTTTTAATTTTATTTTTTTTTTGATTAACATTTTTTGGTTTTTTTTGTTATATAACAACATATACTGTAATTAATACAATAAACAGCTCTATCTATAGGCATACCAGTGCTTTAATACAGTATATATTGCTAATACTACCAGTGCTGGTTTAAATTAGTACTAAAAAAATTAGCCAGTTAAACTAAATAAATAAATAATATATTCACACACACACACATAAACACATGATATAATAAATTATTATTAATACATAATATATTTATAATATATAATAATTATATCAAAGAGCATACATTTTTTATACATTTATATCAATTTTATATATATTATATTTTTTAACTATTCATATATATATATATATTACTTATACTGTGTATTATAATAATACTATATATTTATTATAATAAAACAATAAATTATTTTTACAAAATTATTATTTGTGTATTTTATTATTAGTATTAAAAAAAAATATTTTTTTAATGTTTAAATTGTTATCAAAATTCAATAATTTTATTATTTTCAATGTTAATAGAGAGTACAGTATATATATATTTTTTTCTATGTGTGCAATGAATAACTAAGTATTGAATAATTTTTTTTGTAATTTTTTTTCAATTTTGCTATTAAATTATAGTACAGTAGTATTAAAAATAACAGTAATTATTATTAACGCAATAGCCATCGCATCAACAAAAAAATATAAATGTATGATATATTTGACTGTCAATGTTGTTGTTATTATTATTATTGTGTGTATATTAATGTTTAAATGATTTAATGTGTTTTGATGTCTATATGAATGTCTATAAGTTATAGACACATATAATTTAATACTACTGTACTGTACTCTCTAGGCTAACATTTTTATTTATTTTATTTTTTTTACATACATTCAGCTATTATCATATAATACCAGTGTTTGAATGCATAACACATTTAAATACCATTTAAACAATACATTTAATGTAAATATAAATACTGTTGTATTTGTTTGAAGTTTATTATTATTATTATTATTAAAACAACATAAATATATTTATATATATTATTTGTTAATTAATTGGGGTTTTTTAATGTATTATTCGTGACCCCCTCCCTCCTAACACATACAATGCATTTAAGTTATTAT
This sequence comes from Oppia nitens, assembly GCF_028296485.1. Lineage (NCBI taxonomy): Eukaryota > Metazoa > Arthropoda > Arachnida > Sarcoptiformes > Oppiidae > Oppia > Oppia nitens. The sequence continues at coordinate 5,797,853 of NW_026533250.1, forward strand.
CAGTGATGGATCAGCTGCTGCTTCTACTGATGGACAACAATATTGTGGCCACCAATTGATTGTCGATTTTTTTTAAAAAATTTTTTATTTTAAGATTTGTTTGCATATATTTATAGACAGGCAATCATTACTACTACTACTGGCCATCAAACCATCGGTTGACCGACCAATTGGTCAATTGATCATTCAGTTATCATATAACCTAAAGAAGAAAATATTATGTCTTTGATCTGATCTGACGGCAAGACTCCAACGTATCCGACAACAACAATAACAACAGCAACAACAAGAAGCACATCCCATACGTCAGACACACATCCTATTGATACTTAACTTAATGCCAATACTGTCCGATAGTGGCGGCGGAGGCGGCTATCCGTTGATGATGGACAACACAATGTTGTTGAACGGTATGCGTCAGTTGGGTTCGACCGAGTCGTGGACGGATGATCTGCCAGTTTGCGACCGAACAGGTGTTGGTACTCAACCGAATCACGTCTACAGTCGTAACGGTTCCCGACAAGAGGGCCATCACTGCGAAGACCGTAGCTTTCATTTCAATGTAAACTCGACGACCAGTTTCTATGGTCTGTTCGATGGACATCAGGGTCAGAGTGCGGCCAATTTTCTGGCCCAACATTTGCCCGCCGATGTTCTACTCGAACCGTTACCCGAAACGTCGACCGACGCTGACGTCCACAATCTCTTCAAACAGGCCTTCGAATCGGTCGAAGGCGAGTACTTTCAGTCGATAGACGTATCGTTGGCCGAGAAGACATCACTTGGCTTTCAAATACAAGGAATGAGTCAAACGGAGGCCTACGAAACCTTTCCCGAGATTGTTGATCGATTGAGTACTGTATCGGCCAAAGTTTCGTCGGGAACTACTGCCGTTGTAGCCCTTGTCCACTGTAATCGTTTGCATGTGGCCAACGTTGGCGACACAAAGGCCATATTGTGCAAACTTGATCAGTCGGGCGGCTATTCAGCCACTCAACTATCTACCGATCACGACCTGAACAACGACGACGAACTGTTGCGTCTCCAGAAGCTCGGCCTCAATGTTGACTATTTGCGCGAACGGCAACAAATCGGAAACATATCCGTCACCCGTTGTTTCGGTAACTATTTAGTCAAAGCCGGCTACAGTGATATGGCCGATTTGTGTATGGCCACTGACGAACCGGTAATCGCTGTTCCGGCCATCAAATCTGTACCAATCGACAACAGCGTACAGTTTCTTATATTGGCTTCCGGTGCCGTATTTAGGACACTTGAAAGTGCTACCGGTTCGCCACAAGTGAACAGTGATATCGTCCGAATGGTTGGCGAAGAGTTCAAAGTTCAAAGCACACTAACCGGTGTCGCCCAGGCTGTCATCAACAAGATTTGTCGCATACATCAGGACTACTTTCTGACCGAAATGAACAATCCGGCTCTGCCGCAGTCCAGCCGCCAGATCGACGATCTGACACTAATGGTCCGCAACTTTAATCATCCGCTGGTCAACGGTATCTCCAGTCCGAACAGTCGATCGCCGTCGCTGTCGACAATGCAACGGCGTTTCGACGAACAATTGCACATTTCGGTTACCGACGGTCCTGCTGGCGGTGGCACCAATACCGACGATGAAGACTTCGGTATTGCCACCAGTGGCCATCAGATTGGCTATCGTAGCCGTTCGGCGTCAAAAACGCTGATGCAATCGACAACACCGGTACCGGAAATGTCGGTCACGACCAATGATGACCTGATATTGCCGCCAACGTTCGATGATTCGTCGGCCAATACAACGACCACCAATACGACAACAAATACGACGACAAATTCGACCGACTTTGAGGAACGAGGTTTTAATTCACAAAAAGCCGATCCATTGGATTTGGACTCCGATGGACGGGTAGCTTCCTATGTAAAGTTTGACGACTTTTTGGATGCAATCGAACTGGCCAAACAAGACGGTACCTATCAGGACTTTACGGTCACCAATGGTGGCTCAACTATTACTACTGGTGCTGATTAAATAGCTCACTAATCGCCGTTAGTTATCCCTAAAATAGGATAGTCTTATCTTCACTATCTCTCTCTCTCTTTCTCTCACTATCTACTACTGTTGTTCCTCATAAATACCGTACCATTAACTATACAGTAGAGATATACTTACCGATACTGTACTGTATATAATATCTGTCACTATACAAACAAACAACACAAAAAAAATTATAAAACAAATTTTTAACGTACAATAAGTAAATGAATTGTTTTTTTTTGTTTAATTAATTAAATATTAATGTTTTTTTTTTAAGATCATCTCTCAATTTTTAAGCTATAATTTATATATATTATGTTATATTAATTACTGTAGGCTTTTATATGTGACAAATGATAAGATATTACTTTGAATTACAAAATAAAAGACATACAGTGTTAGATCGGATCGGATCAGTGGATATATTCTTCGACATATATATATATATATAGAAATAATGGGTGTTTATTATTATTATTATATAATTTAAGATAATATGTATATATATTTACAGTACCACTATATTACTACTTATGTCGTCCTATCACAAAATGTTTAAAAAAAAATTATTGGATATTTTTCTAAAAATGATTGTTACATTATATCAAATTTAACTTAAAAAAATCCTAATTATTTTCAATTATTTTATTTTTATCAAACAAAAAACAATTAATTAATTAATTTGTATTATTATATATTTGTTTCTTTTATTATTATTTTTTGTTTCACTTGTTAGATATCTTAGTTTTAATTTATATTACCGGTAATTATTTTTTGTTTATTTCTGATTAATTTATGTCTATAATAATAATAATTATTATTCTCCTGTTTAAATATATTATAGCCATAGAGTGCAAATGTAAATCAATCATTGATTATTGAATAAATTAATAAATAATAGAATCAGTTAATTAGTTGCTTGAAAATCTCAACAAAAAAAATTTAATTCAAGTAATTTTTATTAAATTATAAAGTATTACAAACTTTTTGTTTTCTTCAAAATATTATTATATTAAATTCATTTAGTTTTTTTTAATAATTAATTCTTAATATTATTATTAGTATTATTACAGAAAAAATTATTATTACTATCCATCAGTGATACTAGTGTTTCGTTTTTCATATGAATCACACGAAACTTGTCTTTTGACGGCAATTTGTCCACCAATTCGGTCAAATCGGCCGAATAGTATTCAATATAATCGATTTTCGACTTATATCGACGCGCGTACAGGCGCTCAAACACTGGCACCGGCAGTGTATTTGTCGGTATCTTTCGTAGTATGGTCTCAAATCGGGCGCCCAGTGCTCTCAGCCGATTGTCATAATTCAATCGTAAATGTTTTTCGCCACTATTCTCGTTGTGTTCGACATCCAGTATCTTTGGCGACAGTTCCTCAAGCAGTTCAATCAGTTTACCGAATCCAAAATCACTGACCCGACACTGTCGACTGTAGAATCGATGATAGGCCGGTATAAACATAGAGAAGCCCAGCTCAAAGTCAACCGATTCTTTCGAATCGCGCAACAATTTGATCACTTCCTGTTCAAAATAGGTTGTCCTCTTGTGCTGTTCGTCTGAACGCTCACGTTTCGGCAGAGCCAGCCACTGGTCATTGCTGCCGAACGGTGTTATGGCTACCGTACCTTCCCATACGTCCCGCAGTATATCTTCGATCAGACAGACTCCATAGTCAGTGATATCAAACGGCTTTCCGTACAGCTGTTCGTAGGCCGCGTAAAATTCACTCAATTTCATTTTCATACCGTTCCTCGACTTCAGTACTTTGATCAGATCGTTAGCAAATCGTTTGGTCTGTTCCTTATGAGTTAGTGTTATCATACGTCCGTCGTGTTCGCCATAGATCTGGACAACGTTGGGCATGGCTTCCATTAGTTGGGTCAGTCGTTCGTAGCCGAACTGTCCGACACACAGTTGCCGTACAAAATGCGAATGATAAGTCGGTACAAACTTGATGAACGGTATGGTTGCGTGCGGTTGACTTTTCAAAAGCACTCGTACCTCTTTGGTGAAATGTACCAACGGGTTGCCACCGCTGCCGCCACCACTACCACCTGTCGATCGCTCGTAATGATGATGACTACTAGCTCTAGCGGTATCAACTGTTACCGATAGCCGGCTGGTAGTGCGATGTCTATGATGATGGTGTTGGTGTTCATGATTGGGTATCCATGCAATTGTCTTATAGCCAGTACCGCCAGCAGCAGTCGCCGACACTATCTTAACTCCCGGCACACACGCGATCATGTGTTCCAACGGAACCAACGGCTGGCTAACCGTATCGACCAGTTCGCCAAACTCGCCGTAATAACAGTCGAGAAACGTATGCACCGGTACACTGCCGGCATGTGTATCAAGCATATGATGGACACGAGTGGCCAACAATTTTAGCGATATGTTTACCGCCGGAAGTAGACTTTGTTCACCTAAAGTGCCAGCAGTTGTCTTAGTAGTCGTCGACGACGAGTAGTGTTTTAGTGTCGATTTCGGATGAACTGAACACTTGACGGCCAATTGTTGATGACCGCTGTTAGTGGCCGTCGCCAGTAATGGCTTCTTCGGGCTATGAGATCGGGTGCCGCGTCCTATGTTAAACTTCATCGTTAGTTATAATAACGTGACTTTATATACATATATATATGTATAGAGTATATATAGTTTGAAATACTAGACACCCTTTTTCATAGAGAACCTAAGTTTAAGTAAAAAGTTTTATTGTATGACTCTTTATATGACTAAATAATTACCCAAAAAATTAATATTTTTAGTTTTATTGAGTGTGTGTACTGGTATGTCATGTTATATATATTTAGATATATACTTTATATATATGTGTGAAATATTTTTTGATTATTAACTTTCAAGTTTAATCATAAATATATATTAATAAATTGATTTAAAATTGAATATTATAAGTAATGAGTTATAAATTATTATTATTATTATTATTATTAAGAATCTAATTTTAAATTTTGTATAAAAAATAATTTGCTATTTATATTTATATTTTTCATTTTATCTTTATAAATTATTTTTTTTAATAGTTTAACTTTTATTAAATTTATTATATCTTTTATTTTGTCATATTATTAATAATTTTAGTTTTTTATTTCTAAATGTAATTCAAGTATTAGTCATAGATTTTAAATTAAGTTTAAAAACAACAAAAAACCCCAATACTATTGTATATATTAATGCATTTAATTTATAAATAGTTTAATAGTTAGTAACAAAACAAAAAAATAATAATAATCAAAATGTTTATAAAAATAACTTTTATTACAAATTATTATAATAATATCACATGAATTAGTTAATATGATTCATAAATACAATAGTTTTATACATGAATAGCTCTCAATTGTCATTATATATATAATAAAATAAATATAATTTTATTAAAGGAAATTAATTACTAACGTTAATAAAAAACTTAATTTGTAGTTTATAGTTTTTTATAGTTTTTATAGTTAATATAATGTATTTAAATCAGTAATAAAATAATAGCCAAATATTAAAAGCACAAAAAAGTTGGGTTAGGTTTTGAAAAATCAATTGATGTTAAGTCTATATGACTATTAGTGCATTTGTTTGACATTTTTGAGTTAACTTTTACAAACTTGTATTACGTCTCCCAGTAGTCACCCAGTGATGCCATTTTGATGGTATACTCATAATTCATATCTAAAATTTACGATAAAAACAATTATTTTTTCCTCCGATGAACGCCTCCTCCATAAAACAGCAAAACCCCGTTTTCAGACAAACACGTATTCATAGTATGTTTGGCGCCAAAAGTTTATATAGTATTTCAATGTATTACAAATGCTTATATTATGTTAATAGTGTATTAAAAGTTATAATTTTAAACTTTCTAAACATTGTAATTTATTTAAATCATTGTAACAAATAATACTATAGATAATTTTCAATATTTTTAACAGTAAATTATATATTTAAAACTTTTATAGTTTTTTTTGTTTTTTTTTAAACAATACATATGATATTTTTATGGATTTTTTTTAATTTTTTTCACATGTTATATAATTTTTTAAAAATGTCCATTAATTACCGGAATAGTTCACATATCATCTAATAATTGTTATATTATATTAAAATAATTTATTGGTTATTAATAGTCATATTTTGTTAAGTATTTATATGTTTTTTGTTGTTGTACTATTTTTTACATATATTTCAACAATAACTATATAAGATAAATGATTATTAAAAAACTATTTTGTTATAAGATTAATAATATTTTTTATAGTATTTTATATTTGATTTAATTTTTATGTTATCAAACATTGATTGCCGACACAAATGAAAGCTATTTATATGATTGGTATTATTATTATTATTATAATTATTATAAATATTCATTAATTAGCGGAAGAGTTCACATATCATCCAATGATTGTTATATTATATTAAATAATTTATTGGTTACTAAAAATTATATTTTGTTATTATTTATATGTTTTTTTAAACGCATTTAAAACTGTTTTAATAAAATATTTTAAAAATAATTACTATTATTAATTAGACTAATAATTATATATTAATCAAATTTATAAGATTAATAATATTTTTATAGTATTTTATATTTGATTTAATTTTTAAGTTATCACACATTAATTGAAATGAAAGCAATTTATATGATAGGTATTTATATATTTAATATATGTATTAAATAAAAACTTTTTAAGTTTTTAAACAATACATGTTATATATGTTTGTTAGTATTATTTAAAAAAAAAAAATTAATAGTTTATTAATTACTATAAGAGTTCACACATACAATGTGTTGTCCATTATATGACTCATAATATCATATAATAATAGCTATATATTAAATAATTTATTGGTTAATATAATAGTCATATTTAGTTTTTTGTATGTATTTTTTTAAAAAACGCATAATATTTTCTAAAGATATTTTTTGGACAATTATTTTATTTAGTTAATCAAAGAAATAATTATTAACTAACTATACGATAAATAATACTTTTATAGTATATTTATTTTTGATATAATTTCTTTGTTAACACACATTGATTGCCGACACAAATGAAAGCTATTTATATGATTGGTATTTATATATATTAAATATATTTATTAATTACTTTTAAATATATATAATATAAAATGTGATTTTTGTTGACAGCATTGTTGGTATCGACCATTGCATTGGTTGTAATCATTGAGTCGAAAGATTTCTGTGAAGAATATCTGAAAAATGACAACAAAATTAATGTATCAATGATTTTGTATAAAGACTATGGATATGATGAAGATATGATATTATTGTTTATCGGTAACACCTACTGGAAATTGTCGGTCAAAGATAAAAACACAATTATGATTGACACCCAAAGTGCCGGTCAGTCTAATTTGTTGTCCGGTTCGGACAAATACTTTTTAGTTTGGTCTTTAAAGTTTGATATCAACAATCATGTCAATGATGATTATAAACTGCCATTTTGTCGTATCGTTTATCTACAAGTAATTAATTCATAAATAAATTGAATATTTAATATGTTTATTAATATTAATTAAACTCAACAACAAAAAAAAAATTTTATATTTGTTTAGAAAGATTTTGATTGGATTGAATCATCGTGTGATTGGAAAGTAAATATTAATGATATCCATTGGATCAATTCAACGACAGCAAAATTTCCATACATTGATGACTTAATATGGACTGTCACTAACAGATCCATTATATTTGCTAATAATCAGAAATATTATTACTATTTATTTAAAGAAAATAATTTGTCAACACATAAATATATTATTAGTTTTCATGGCATTGCCTTAACTGCGGTGAGACATGGGAAGTTTGCGGTCAATAATTATCTCGAGAACCGTTGGTCAGATCTTGCGGTCAAACATATAAAAGTTCTAGAGAATAAAAAGTTAGGAACTAGGGTCCACTTGAAAAAATTTTAGGTCCACCAGGAGGACCACAAAAAAAATAAAACATAAAAAATTTGTATTAAAAAAGTGGCGGTCAGGGAGTATCTCGAGAACCGGTGGTCAGATCTTGCGGTCAAACATATAAAAGTTCTAGAGAATAAAAAGTTAGGAACTAGGGTCCACTTGAAAAAATTTTAGGTCCACCAGGAGGACCACAAAAAAAATAAAACATAAAAAATTTGTATTAAAAAAGTGGCGGTCAGGGAGTATCTCGAGAACCGGTGGTCAGATCTTGGGTTCAAACATATAAAAGTTCTAGAGAATAAAAAGTTAGGAACTAGGGTCCACTTGAAAAAATTTTAGGTCCACCAGGAGGACCACAAAAAAAATAAAACATAAAAAATTTGTATTAAAAAAGTGGCGGTCAGGGAGTATCTCGAGAACCGGTGGTCAGATCTTGCGGTCAAACATATAAAAGTTCTAGAGAATAAAAAGTTAGGAACTAGGGTCCACTTGAAAAAATTTTAGGTCCACCAGGAGGACCACAAAAAAAATAAAACATAAAAAATTTGTATTAAAAAAGTGGCGGTCAGGGAGTATCTCGAGAACCGGTGGTCAGATCTTGCGGTCAAACATATAAAAGTTCTAGAGAATAAAAAGTTAGGAACTAGGGTCCACTTGAAAAAATTTTAGGTCCACCAGGAGGACCACAAAAAAAATAAAACATAAAAAATTTGTATTAAAAAAGTGGCGGTCAGGGAGTATCTCGAGAACCGGTGGTCAGATCTTGCGGTCAAACATATAAAAGTTCTAGAGAATAAAAAGTTAGGAACTAGGGTCCACTTGAAAAAATTTTAGGTCCACCAGGGGGACCACAAAAAAAATAAAACATGAAAAATTTGTATTAAATAAGTGGCGGTCAGGGAGTATCTCGAGAACCGGTGGTCAGATCTTGCGGTCAAACATATAAAAGTTGTTGAGCATAAAAAGTTAGGAACTAGGGTCCGCTTGAAAAAATTTTAGGTCCACCAGGAGGACCACAAAAAAAATAAAACAAAAAATTTGTATTAAAAAAGTGGCGGTCAGGGAGTATCTCGAGAACCGGTGGTCAGATCTTGCGGTCAAACATATAAAAGTTCTAGAGAATAAAAAGTTAGGAACTAGGGTCCACTTGAAAAAATTTTAGGTCCACCAGGGGGACCACAAAAAAAATAAAACATGAAAAATTTGTATTAAATAAGTGGCGGTCAGGGAGTATCTCGAGAACCGGTGGTCAGATCTTGCGGTCAAACATATAAAAGTTGTTGAGCATAAAAAGTTAGGAACTAGGGTCCACTTGAAAAAATTTTAGGTCCACCAGGAGGACCACAAAAAAAATAAAACATAAAAAATTTGTATTAAAAAAGTGGCGGTCAGGGAGTATCTCGAGAACCGGTGGTCAGATCTTGCGGTCAAACATATAAAAGTTCTAGAGAATAAAAAGTTAGGAACTAGGGTCCACTTGAAAAAATTTTAGGTCCACCAGGAGGACCACAAAAAAAATAAAACATAAAAAATTTGTATTAAAAAAGTGGCGGTCAGGGAGTATCTCGAGAACCGGTGGTCAGATCTTGCGGTCAAACATATAAAAGTTGTTGAGCATAAAAAGTTAGGAACTAGGGTCCACTTGAAAAAATTTTAGGTCCACCAGGAGGACCACAAAAAAAATAAAACATAAAAAATTTGTATTAAAAAAGTGGCGGTCAGGGAGTATCTCGAGAACCGTTGGTCAGATCTTGCGGTCAAACATATAAAAGTTCTAGAGAATAAAAAGTTAGGAACTAGGGTCCACTTGAAAAAATTTTAGGTCCACCAGGAGGACCACAAAAAAAATAAAACATGAAAAATTTGTATTAAATAAGTGGCGGTCAGGGAGTATCTCGAGAACCGGTGGTCAGATCTTGCGGTCAAACATATAAAAGTTGTTGAGCATAAAAAGTTAGGAACTAGGGTCCACTTGAAAAAATTTTAGGTCCACCAGGAGGACCACAAAAAAAATAAAACATAAAAAATTTGTATTAAAAAAGTGGCGGTCAGGGAGTATCTCGAGAACCGGTGGTCAGATCTTGCGGTCAAACATATAAAAGTTCTAGAGAATAAAAAGATATGAACTCGGGTCCACTTGAAAAAATTTTAGGTCCACCAGGGGGACCACAAAAAAAATAAAACTGCTTTTATTTCTATGGTAAACCTAGTTGCTAATAATTTCTACAGTACTATCTATGATATTAAATATATATTAGATTAACTCAATTAAATGTTATAAATATTTATTTATATAATTTTTTAAATATTACAATAAAAAAAATATTACATTAAAATATTTATAATTATTACATTAAAAATATATTTATAATTATTACAATAATAATATTTTATAATTATTACATTAATAACATATTTATAATTATTACATTAAAATATTTATAATTATTACAATAATAATATTTTATAATTATTACATTAATAACATATTTATAATTATTACATTAAAATATTTATAATTATTACATTAATATATTTATAATAAAATTAATTTAAATTATTATACATTTCGATAATTAATTTGTTAGTTTCTAAAATATCAATTTTAAAATGCGAAACATCAGTAACTGATGAAATATCATGTAGTTCCCTATCGCTGTTATATTTCTCTTCTGTAAAATTTTCTATTAAATCCTTTATATAGCCACGTGTATTTTCAATATACTTTTTGGATATAGTCATTAATTGGTTGCCATTCATTATTGCATAAGTATTTGCAAAAACACATAGACCACATGAAGTTCCATCAGGTTGCTGATAACAGTTAGACGAGATAATAAACTTCCATTCACTCTGTATAAATATCTCCTCGTTTTTTATTAAATATATAATTTTAACTATTTTAATTAAAGCATATATTGCTATAACATAATCTGATATTTTACATTCTTTAGATAATGAGTCAAATAAAATTATATTTTTGAAAGTTAGATCTAGAACACCTAAAATATAGTGTTCTTTTATTGAATGCATTATAATATTTGTATGAATAACAACAAAAATTATGTTTTTGTTATATAAATTTTTATAAAATATATTTCTATTTAATAATGTATAAGCATCATTTAGAACGCAATTTAATGAAAAAGCACCTAAAACACCTACTTTATTGTTTAAATTAAATTTTTTAATTAATGCATTTATACTAAGTTCAATAATGTCATCATTTATAAATTTTTTAGGTGATAAACTTATAAAATTATTATTAAAATTATAATTTTTAATTTTAATTTTACTAATAATCATATCAAAATCATAACCTGTTTTAAATTTTTTACAACTAATTTTTCTATTTTTTTCTGTAAATAATTTCATTGCAAAAGATATATTTAAATCATAATTAACTTCACTTCGATCATTTATTTCTATCATTTCTATATCGCTATCGCTACTGATACTTTTATCTAATTCACTATTTAATGTTTTATTTTCAATTTCATCTATTTTATCTAATTTTTTAAATGCTTTTTTTCCAGGTAAATAATTTTTATCTTTTAAATCACTTGTTATTAAATTGGTTAAATTAATCTTAATTTTTTCATTTTCTATTGATTCTCCTAATTTTAATCTAATAGCTAAAATGTGGGAACAATATTTAGATTTTAAATTACAACTGCATTTGTGTGAAGGAAATAAAGTTATACTAAATTTTTTTATTTTATTGTTATTGTCGTTAACATTAATTATAAATCCTGAATCGCCTAGAATTATTTCATCATTTTTTAAATGTAATTTAGCTAAATCAAATGAATATAATTGACTTATTTTAAAAATTTCATCTGTAGGTATTTTTTCTTCAATATTTAAAATTTCATCTATACTTTTATATTTATGTTCACATATAATTTTATAATCTTTAGGATAGTATTCGTTAATTTTATATTGACCCATGTTTAACTTAGATCTGTAAAACTCATATAAATAAAAGTTTTGTAATTTATATAAAATTAACAATAAATTGTCAATAGAGTTTAATTTATAATCAACTACCCTTTTTATAACTGAATTCATAGTTTCAGAGTTATTGGTAGTGGGTAATTTGTTTTGAAAACATTTATAATTTTTAGAGCTAGCTAAACAACAATAAGTTTTTATGTCAGTTATTAAATTATTTTCATAAAAACTAATAATTTTATCATTATTTTTAAATTTCTCTAAAATTTCTAAATTAATTTCATTAAACTTTTCATAATTATCACATTCAGTTAATTGTCTAATATAATTTTTAAATTCTTTTCCTTCAGATGAAGTAAAATATTTACATTTATTATCATTTATAAACATTTTAACATTTTTATAAATATGATTTGAACACAAGAAAAAATTTAAATTATTTTCTTTTAATGTATTAACTATAGCTTTTTCCCTGTCACACACAAAAATAGTATTTTTAAAATTATTAAAATTCAATTCCTGCTTTAACAAATTAAAAAAATTTAAATGATTTTTTTGTCTTTTAGTTGTATGGATAAAAAACATAACAGGAAATATTGGGTAATTTTTTAAAAAAACATTTCTACATGTAAGTATTGATAGATAATAATGTGTTAAATCATACGTTGTGTCGTAACTATACAATTGCATAACATTACTTTTTTCATTTGTTTTTTCTTGCATATAATTTACCAATTTAATTATTTCATTTGATCCTAAAAAAAAAAAAAATTAAAAAACAATAATAAATATATTTTAACTTACCACAAATAACATTTATTTCAGGTAAAATTGAAAATTGTTTTATAAAATTTGGTAGATTATAAGATATTAAAATTGTATTATAAATTTTATCTTTACTTAATTGTTTTTTTGATTTTTCATAATATAATTTATTGCTGACTTGTTTAATATTTTTTGCTGTGTAAATTTTTTCGTAAACTTGATTTAAAATATTTTTATCATCTAATTCTTGACTTGTCGTTTCTAGTGATTTTCGGTAAATATTGGACGGATTATTTAATCTAATCCTTTTAAATGATTCAAGGACTTTTTTATGGGTTTTAATCTGTTTTCCAACATATTTTGCAGTTTTATCATCTCCTGAATAATGAACAAATAAAACAATTCTTTCATTATTACTACTATTGTGTGTAACAAAATAGACATTTCTTTGAAAATTTCTTGTTTTGTAATGTTGCTTAGACAATAATGTTGAAGTTTTTCGCGCACCACTTCTTTGCTCCCAAATATATTTATCTTGTACATTTACATTTCGGGATTCATTAATATATAAAAATGACTCTCCAGATTTTGCCAAAATTGGACAATAAAACATATAGTATTGTTTATATTTATCATCTGTTAAATACTTATATATTTTTTCACTTGTAAAATAGTTGCTGATTTTGAAAACTTTGTTTTTAATCATATCTATAATGTAAATAATGACACTTTAATAAGTATATAAAATTTAATTATTATTACAAACCTGTATCATCTGTTATATTATTTTCATAATTTTTTTCATTTTCTATATTTATATAAATAAACACAGTAACAAAAAAAATATTTTAATTTTTATTATTTATATATATTTTATTATTACAAATACAGATTACATACCGTTTCCTCTATTTCCATATTCATCATCACCGCCTCCTCTTACTTGTCCTCCATATTCACCGGCAGCTCCTTGTCCTCTATATTCACCGGCACCTTTTTGTCCTCCATATTCACCGGCAGATCCTTGTCCTCCAGATTCACCGGCAGCTCCTTGTCCTCCATATTCACCGGCAGCTCCTTGTCCTCCATATTCACCGGCAGCTCCATGTCCTCCATATTCACCGGCAGCTCCATGTCCTCCATATTCACCGGCAGCTCCTTGTCCTCTATATTCACCGGCACCTTTTTGTCCTCCATATTCACCGGCAGATCCTTGTCCTCCATATTCACCGGCAGCTCCATGTCCTCCATATTCACCGGCAGCTCCATGTCCTCCATATTCACCGGCAGCTCCATGTCCTCCATATTCACCGGCAGCTCCTTGTCCTCCATATTCACCGGCAGCTCCTTGTCCTCTATATTCACCGGCACCTTTTTGTCCTCCATATTCACCGGCAGCTCCTTGTCCTCTATATTCACCGGCACTTTCTTGTCCTCCATAACCATCACAACCACAACCTTGTGCCATACCAGAATTACTATTTCTATCACTGCCACTGCCGCCTTCTTCTTGTCTTCCATAGCCATCGCTTCCTCCTCCCTGACTGTCATGAAAGTTACCTCCATGTCTTCCCCCAACGTAACCACCATCGTCTAAGAAAATATATGATGAAAAATATTAATATTAATAATATTCATAAATAATTACTTAATTGATTTTTTAAAAATATTTTAGATTAATTCAAATCAATATTTATCAAATTAATTAGATTAAAATGATAATTATAATAATACTAATAAATATATTTACAAAAATTGTTTTTTAATAATAATGTTTTTTATCTCAAAAAACTAGTAAGTTAATTATTAATTATTAATAGTTAATTATTTTAATTAGTTATTAATTAATTAATTATATACTTCTGCCAGTCTCTCCACCAGAACCGCCAATATTTCCACGACCGCCATAGGCATCACCACCTCCTACACCATCATAACCTACATCGCCGCCTCCAACACCAGTTTCTAGTCCATTGCTTTCGTCAACATATCCGCCTCCTCCGGAGCCATCATAGCCTCCGCCGCCACCATAACCTCCTCCAGAAACGCCATTACCAGCAATACCGCCGCCGTCAACAGAACCTCCGTAACCACCATAATCTACTCTTCCACCACCGTTTGAACCGCCGTTACACATTAGAAAAAAAGTATTTTTCATTTTTATTTAAATTAATAATATTTTATTGTATTATTTAATTAGATTTAATAACAAAATAAAAAAATATAATTAAAAAAATATTTATTAAAAAAATAAATTTAAAAAATAAATTAAAAAAATTAATTTAAAAAATTAATTAAGAAATAATAATTATAAAATATATTAATTAAAATATATTAATTTAAAAAATTAATTAAGAAATAATAATTATAAAATATAAATTAGTATTTATAATTAATTAATTTAAAAAGTGTTGTTTACATTTTATATACACTTTGTATACATATATCATTGTCATCAATTTTATCTTTGTTTTCTTTAGCTACAAGTAAAACTGTAAGTATTCATTAATTAAGTATATTATAATTATAATAAAGTATTATATTAATTTAATAATATAAATAATATAAATTTTATAAATAGTTACAAAAATGGGAAAAAGAGGCCGATATTGCCGGATCCGCAATAGCAATTTCCGTATTACAGATAAAAGTGAAAGTTTAAAAATTGAAAACATTTTAACTTCAATATTGGCTCTCGAAAAGGATATAAATAGAAAATTGAAAATAACTGAAATAACTGAAAGCAACAATAATTACACTAACGAAAAAAAATTGGAAATTATTGGTGAAATACTTTTTAAAATAAAAAAAAAAGTAAATCTATTAGAGAAAAAAGTACCGTGTCTACCCATTTCTTCAACCGATACCAACAAAAAATAACCGAAAGCAATTAATACAATTCCAATCCCATTCCTTCCAAATCTCAATTGATTTATTAATAAAATGATTTGATGTATAAATTTATTTTATAAATTAAATAATGGAAATAAAATATTAAAGTATTAAATAAATAAAACCGATAATATTTTTATGATAGTGGAATGACTTAGTGGTTATGTTAAAAATAATGAAACTGTTGATAATGATTTAGTGTTTATGTTGTTGGTGGTACGGCTACATTTTACTCTATTGCCTGCTAAGTAGGCGGCTATAGGGGTATATTTAGGTTTGGTATGATGTCTAGTATTTGTATATAAAATATTAAAGACTGAAATCAAAAGTAATAATACATAGTATATATAATAATATACACATAATAAAATACATATAATATACAAGCTCAACAAATCCATTAAATCTAATCAGACATAGCTTGCGGCCTATAGCCCGCCATTAGCATAACCTAACCTAACCTAACCTAACCTAACCTAACCTAACCTAACCTACCCTAACCTAACCTAACCTAACCTAACCTAACCTAACCTAACCTAACCTAACCTAACCTAATCTAACCTAACCTAACCTAACCTAAATCAAAGGCCATTAGAGGTATAATATAATCATTACACTACTGAGGTTCTACAAAAAACTGATAAATCTTGTATTCATGTATAATAAATGTATAGTAATAATTACATTATTTTATATTTATATATATTTTTAGTAATAATTTCTGAACGCCTTCACTCAGTCTCAAAAATTATTATATATTTTTACTAAAGATTATCTCCAACTTAAATATATTTCCCACCCGCGCCTCTGGTGAAGGCCATATAATAAACTCTTCCCGGTGGGACTTATTTTAGAGAAAATTGTTTTGTAGCAAATAGTTTAATATAATATAAATTTTATTAAAATAAATTAATCAATAAATTACATTAAATAATTTTTGCATTTAATTACATTTAAATTTGTATATTGGAATAATTTCTTAATTTTTTTTAAATTTATTATATAATTTAATAATAATTCATAAATAAAATAACTGTTAGAATGTTATCTATAATTAATGTTATATAATTAATATTACTAGTCTAGATTATTCAACTCATATTCTTCTGCTGCTGATACCCGTCTAGGTGATCGAGTTTGTCTTGAACGATTTATTTTTTTTATTGTATTTTTTTTTCTATTAAAAAAAGCATATGCAATGAATACAAGCGTTGCACATATTACTACAAATACAATAATCCAACGTAAATCCATTCTCTCAATGCTGTACCAATCGTTACTATCTTCATCTAACTTATCGATATCTTTACCTTCTTTTTTTACATCATCGGTATATTTTTTGACATTTTTGTCTAAAGTTGCAAATAAATTATCCTTGTCTTTAAACAGGTAATTGTTTCCGTTAGCAGTATGAACTGGGCTAATAAATAAAAAAATTTATAAAATAATAATTTGATTTAATAAAAATTATAATATAAAAAATATCTTACTTAAAATGTTCAAGATGAGAAATAACATGAGATGCGGAATCTATCAAATCTTTTCCTTCATATGACACCTTATAAAAATTTATTTTATATTATTAATTTTTGAAATTTATATATATTACTTTTATTCCGTCGCTTATGAAAATTGGAAAATTTGAGCAGTTATAAGCCGATCCATCTAAAGTTATTATTCCTGGTTGGCAATATAATATTGTGCCACTTTGTGTAATTTTAATTTGCAGATATTCTCCGGGTTTTGTATCGTTAATAGGATGACATACTGTTGTTTTCCACATATCTAAATTAAAAACATTTTGTTAATATTTAATAGTAATTTAATATTAAATAAATGTTTACCTTTATCATTGTACTTTTCTTTTCTTTTAATACACGTGCTATCAGCGGGCTCTAACAGTTTTGTACCAGGACTTAGATTCTGATTGATTTCCTTCAAACATCCCTTTTTTTGACTAAACATTTATAAAATTAGTATTTAAATTTAGTTTAATTTTTAAATGTATTACTAACTTATAGAAAAAATACTGAGGACCAATATATTCTACAACGCAATACATGTTTTCAAATTGTCTTAATAATTTGAATGAATCTGCTTTTAAAACTACATATTTTTCACTTGGCTTGAAAACTTTAGTTTTAAAATACAAAGTTTGATTTAATTTATTTATGGCACATCTTAATGGAAAAACGACATTTTCTGGACTGTATCTTAAATAGCTTGGTATATTAGGCAATGATAGTTTTAAATAATACCAAAGTGGGGCTGAAAGCTTTTGTTGTCTCCAATTTCTAAAAAAATAATAATGAATATATTTATATAACATTAGTACTTACGTAATAAATTGATAGGTTTCCATCTCTAAAAATTTTAATTCACTCATAACTTTTGCCAGATCATACGCTTGATATTGTAATGTTTGAAAACTTTCCGTTAATGTTACGTTATATTGTAATAACTTAAATAAGAAAATTAAAATTATAATATAAATATTAAAATAAATTATATTATAATTACGATTTTTTTAATAGATAGTGTTATCTCAGTGATATCTTCTTGAGTTTTATAGTTGTCTTTAATAATCTGCCTAACATCACTCATTTCTTTTTCTAAATTGTTTATACGTTTTTTATTGTTATCAATTTTCTCATCATTTTGTACTGTTTTACTCAATGCTACACTTCCAATTACCAAACCTATTAAATGGGTTGTATTAAAATGATGAACAATAAATTTTAGTATATATAGATAAAAAATCTTAGCACTAAATTAACATTTTAATGTATATTTTTTTACCTGCTCCGGCTACCACCACAATTCCAATCAGTGCAATCACTAAACAAAAGACTTGTTAATAATTATAATAGTATATTTTTGTAAATTTAAAACTTACAAAATATAAAACGTTTGTGTATTTTATTACTCATAAAATTTGCCAAAGTTGATTGATTAGTTTGTTTGCATATTGTCTATTAAAAATGAGTAAAATTATTTTTATTTTATTTTAATAATTTAATTCAATAATTACCCCAATTTGATCCACAAAAATTTTATTATATGTTTTTTGACATTCATTATAAATAGTCTCATTTACTTCATTAACTTTTAATAAAAAACATGGACTCTCATATAAGCTTTCATATATGACATAACCCATACCTGAAAAAGTGTATTAAAACATATTTTTTTAAAATACAAATTGTTCTTACCATTAGTTACCATGACATCAGTTCTTTGATCAAATATGATAGGATCATACCGAACAATACCAAAAGTATCGTTATAAATACAGAAAGCAAAAATAATACAAAATAATTTATTAAAATTCATTGTTATATCTTTATAACAAAAAACATAAAATGATTTCTAAATAAATGATTTTTATAACATCTGTTTTAATATTAATAATTTTAATTAATTTTATATTTAATTAATAAAAGATTTATATATTTTTCTAGACTATTAGTACCTAAAATTTTTTCAAGTGGACCCTAGTTCCTAACTTTTTATTCTCTAGAACTTTTATATGTTTGACCGCAAGATCTGACCACCGGTTCTCGAGATACTCCCTGACCGCCACTTTTTTAATACAAATTTTTTATGTTTTATTTTTTTTGTGGTCCTCCTGGTGGACCTAAAATTTTTTCAAGTGGACCCTAGTTCCTAACTTTTTATTCTCTAGAACTTTTATATGTTTGACCGCAAGATCTGACCACCGGTTCTCGAGATACTCACTGACCGCCACTTTTTTAATACAAATTTTTTGTTTTATTTTTTTTGTGGTCCTCCTGGTGGACCTAAAATTTTTTCAAGTGGACCCTAGTTCCTAACTTTTTATTCTCTAGAACTTTTATATGTTTGACCGCAAGATCTGACCAACGGTTCTCGAGATACTCCCTGACCGCCACTTTTTTAATACAAATTTTTCATGTTTTATTTTTTTTGTGGTCCCCCTGGTGGACCTAAAATTTTTTCAAGTGGACCCTAGTTCCTAACTTTTTATTCTCTAGAACTTTTATATGTTTGACCGCAAGATCTGACCACCGGTTCTCGAGATACTCCCTGACCGCCACTTTTTTAATACAAATTTTTCATGTTTTATTTTTTTTGTGGTCCCCCTGGTGGACCTAAAATTTTTTCAAGTGGACCCTAGTTCCTAACTTTTTATTCTCTAGAACTTTTATATGTTTGACCGCAAGATCTGACCACCGGTTCTCGAGATACTCCCTGACCGCCACTTTTTTAATACAAATTTTTCATGTTTTATTTTTTTTGTGGTCCCCCTGGTGGACCTAAAATTTTTTCAAGTGGACCCTAGTTCCTAACTTTTTATTCTCTAGAACTTTTATATGTTTGACCGCAAGATCTGACCACCGGTTCTCGAGATACTCCCTGACCGCCACTTTTTTAATACAAATTTTTTATGTTTTATTTTTTTTTGTGGTCCTCCTGGTGGACCTAAAATTTTTTCAAGTGGACCCTAGTTCCTAACTTTTTATTCTCTAGAACTTTTATATGTTTGACCGCAAGATCTGACCACCGGTTCTCGAGATACTCACTGACCGCCACTTTTTTAATACAAATTTTTTGTTTTATTTTTTTTGTGGTCCTCCTGGTGGACCTAAAATTTTTTCAAGTGGACCCTAGTTCCTAACTTTTTATTCTCTAGAACTTTTATATGTTTGACCGCAAGATCTGACCAACGGTTCTCGAGATACTCCCTGACCGCCACTTTTTTAATACAAATTTTTCATGTTTTATTTTTTTTGTGGTCCCCCTGGTGGACCTAAAATTTTTTCAAGTGGACCCTAGTTCCTAACTTTTTATTCTCTAGAACTTTTATATGTTTGACCGCAAGATCTGACCACCGGTTCTCGAGATACTCCCTGACCGCCACTTTTTTAATACAAATTTTTTATGTTTTATTTTTTTTTGTGGTCCTCCTGGTGGACCTAAAATTTTTTCAAGTGGACCCTAGTTCCTAACTTTTTATTCTCTAGAACTTTTATATGTTTGACCGCAAGATCTGACCACCGGTTCTCGAGATACTCCCTGACCGCCACTTTTTTAATACAAATTTTTCATGTTTTATTTTTTTTGTGGTCCCCCTGGTGGACCTAAAATTTTTTCAAGTGGACCCTAGTTCCTAACTTTTTATTCTCTAGAACTTTTATATGTTTGACCGCAAGATCTGACCACCGGTTCTCGAGATACTCCCTGACCGCCACTTTTTTAATACAAATTTTTCATGTTTTATTTTTTTTGTGGTCCCCCTGGTGGACCTAAAATTTTTTCAAGTGGACCCTAGTTCCTAACTTTTTATTCTCTAGAACTTTTATATGTTTGACCGCAAGATCTGACCACCGGTTCTCGAGATACTCCCTGACCGCCACTTTTTTAATACAAATTTTTTATGTTTTATTTTTTTTTGTGGTCCTCCTGGTGGACCTAAAATTTTTTCAAGTGGACCCTAGTTCCTAACTTTTTATTCTCTAGAACTTTTATATGTTTGACCGCAAGATCTGACCACCGGTTCTCGAGATACTCACTGACCGCCACTTTTTTAATACAAATTTTTTGTTTTATTTTTTTTGTGGTCCTCCTGGTGGACCTAAAATTTTTTCAAGTGGACCCTAGTTCCTAACTTTTTATTCTCTAGAACTTTTATATGTTTGACCGCAAGATCTGACCAACGGTTCTCGAGATACACCCTGACCACCACTTTTTTACATTAAAATAAATGGGTTTTATTTTTTTTGTGGTCCTCCTGGTGGACCTTAAATTTTTTCAAGTGGACCCTAGTTCCTAACTTTTTATTCTCTAGAACTTTTATATGTTTGACCGCAAGATCTGACCACCGGTTCTCGAGATACTCCCTGACCGCCACTTTTTTAATACAAATTTTTCATGTTTTATTTTTTTTGTGGTCCCCCTGGTGGACCTAAAATTTTTTCAAGTGGACCCTAGTTCCTAACTTTTTATTCTCTAGAACTTTTATATGTTTGACCGCAAGATCTGACCACCGGTTCTCGAGATACTCCCTGACCGCCACTTTTTTAATACAAATTTTTCATGTTTTATTTTTTTTGTGGTCCTCCTGGTGGACCTAAAATTTTTTCAAGTGGACCCTAGTTCCTAACTTTTTATTCTCTAGAACTTTTATATGTTTGACCGCAAGATCTGACCACCGGTTCTCGAGATACTCCCTGATCGCCACTTTTTTAATACAAATTTTTCATGTTTTATTTTTTTTGTGGTCCTCCTGGTGGACCTAAAATTTTTTCAAGTGGACCCTAGTTCCTAACTTTTTATTCTCTAGAACTTTTATATGTTTGACCGCAAGATCTGACCACCGGTTCTCGAGATACTCCCTGACCGCCACTTTTTTAATACAAATTTTTCATGTTTTATTTTTTTTGTGGTCCTCCTGGTGGACCTAAAATTTTTTCAAGTGGACCCTAGTTCCTAACTTTTTATGCTCAACAACTTTTATATGTTTGACCGCAAGATCTGACCACCGGTTCTCGAGATACTCCCTGACCGCCACTTATTTAATACAAATTTTTCATGTTTTATTTTTTTTGTGGTCCTCCTGGTGGACCTAAAATTTTTTCAAGTTGACCCTAGTTCCTAACTTTTTATTCTCTAGAACTTTTATATGTTTGACCGCAAGATCTGACCAACGGTTCTCGAGATAATTATTGACCGCAAGCTTCCCATGTCTCACCGCAGTTAAGGCAATGCCGTTTTCATAAAGAGTTTAATCCGATTAAAAGTTTCAACATAATAGCCATTAGCGAACATTTTAATAGATTATCAATATTTTTATTAAATACTAACAAAATTATTCAATACTGTAATAATAATTATTGGTTTGCAAATCGTTACAGATTAATATATAGAAAGATAGTATGTCATAATTTTTATTAATTTATATATATATTATTTGATAAATTATTTTAATATAATTTTTGTTTTAATCTTTTTTTTAAAAAGTGTCAATCGGCAGATATTAAGACATTGATTGACTGTTCCCCACAAACCAACCAATCGATGAGTATTATAGTAATGTTGATTGTGTTTGCGGTCGTCATCACAATCGGTGGACGATTTTTATATAATAAAGTCTATCGTCGACTAATAATTAATTTTTAGCAATATATTTATAAATATAACAAATAATTTTTCTTCAATTTTGTAAAAACAGTAAATACATCTATTTTTATAATTATATATACAACTTAATAATTAAGTAAAAATAATTGTAATAATTAGTTCATTGTATAAACTATTCTACTTTTATAATAACAAAATAAATGCATTTAAAATATGTTAAAATTTTATATTAAATAATTTAATAATTTATAAGATTAATAATATTTTTATAGTATTTTATATTTGATTTAATTTTTAAGTTATCATACATTAATTGAAATAAAAGCAAATAAAATACATTGATATGATAGGTATTTATATATTTAATATATGTATTAATTACTAAACTTTTTATTTAGTTTTTAAAAAATAATTTATTGGTTAATATATGTCATATTTATTTTTTTTGTATTTTTCGAAACGCATAATATTTTTTAAAGATATTTTTTGGACAATTATTTTATTAGTTAAGCAGTGAAATAATTATTAACTAACTATAAGCTAAATTATATTAGATTAAAACATTTAGTTTTTTGTTTGTTTAAATATAATAGTATTTTCTTACTTTTTATTTAGTTTTTAAACAATGCATGTTATATATTATATATGTTTGTTAGTATTATTTAAAATAAATTAATTAATAGTTTAGTAATTACTGTAAAGAGTTCACACATACAATGTGTTGTCCATTATATGACTCATAATATCATATAATAATAGCTATATATTAAATAATTTATTGGTTAATATAATAGTCATATTTAGTTTTTTGTATTTTTTAAAAAACGCATAATATTTTCTAAAGATATTTTTTGGACAATTATTTTATTTAGTTAATCAAAGAAATAATTATTAACTAACTATAAGATAAATAATATTTTTATAGTATTTTTAATTTTGATATAATTTCTTTGTTAACACACATTAATTGCAGACACAAATGAATGTTATTTATATGATTGGTATTTATATATGAAATATATTTATTAATTACTTTTAAATTTATATAATATAAAATCTGATTTTTGTTGACAGCATTGTTGGTGTCGACCATTGCATTGGTTGTCATCATTGAGTCGAAAGATTTCTGTGAAGAATATCTGAAAAATGACAACAAAATTGATGTATCAATGAGTTTGTATAAAGAGTATGGATATCCTGAAGATATTATATTATTGTTCACACAAACATCTCTTGGAAAAAAAAATTACCTAGGTGGCATTGTTGGAAAAAATTTTCCAACAAACTAGACATTTTTTTAGCTATAAATTAGGAATTATTTTTCAATAAAATTTTAGACATAATTTGATGTATTTTTTGGAAAAAATTGTCATAAATTTTTAGAAATCAAAATACCATAAATTAGTTATAATAACTGAAAAACTTAGGATAAAAAATGTAATTTTTTTTGAATTTTTTTTCTAAATTTGTTGTAACTTTTTTTCTAAATTTTTTGCAATTATTTATCTTAATTCTTTGTAACTTAAATTCCTAATTTTTAGTTAATTATAATGAAAAAAAATTTTCCAAAAAATTTAGAATTAATTAATAAAAAAGTATACTTTAATTAAATATTTTTTGCATTTTATTTAAAGTTAGATAATTTAATGTATTACTTAATATGCAGACTTAATATAAGTTTTTAAAATATGCAGACATTGAGACTCTAGCCGCTGATGTCATAATTTTGTTGTCAGCATTTCGGACATTGATCTTTTCGATATCGAAAACTATAAACAATAAAAACATTTCAAATAAAGTATACTTTAAATATTGGTTAAAATATAATAATATATTTACCACAAGTGTCACCATAACTCATTTGTTCAGTATCTTTAGGTCGATTGTCTTTATATGTGTACAGATGGACAGGTTTATTGTTTTCGTCGACCATATTGGCATTTAAGCGAAATTTAGCCCAAATTGTTCTCTTAATTTGGTTGTATTCAAAGTACCAATTGTTTGAGTGGCAAATCTATCCTTTTTTTCTGTAATTGACGCCCTTTAAGGACAATTACAGAAATTGTGGTTAAATGCCAGACAAAAGGAACACATATTTGTCTTTATTGTCGGACATTGTTGTCTCAGATGACCGATCTGTTGACAATATGTACAATAAAAATGCGAATTATAATGTCCGACATTTTTAAGTTTGCGAATTATATCTATAAATTCTTCGACATCAACTGAAGACTGGCCAATAAAAGTACATTTAGTGAAAATCTTCGGTTTGCGACCAACTAATGATGTTCTCAAATGTTGAGAAAACTTTCCACTTTTAGTAATTAAAGGCCTATATCTTCTGATGATATCCAGTGGATCTGATAATAAACAAAATCATAAATAAAGTATACTTTAATTTATTATATATATATATTTAGCTAACGTTTTTCAAATTTTTTCTTAAAGTAAAACTCGAAAACCAAACGGTTAGGCATTCTTCGAATTGTATTGTTTTTAGTCATTGCTTTCGATTTTGAATCAATTTCTTTGAATGGACTTAGCATTGAGTTTTGATATGAAGGTCTGGCAAACAATGCTTTATATAACTTTAATTGATATTCAAAAGAGTGATCTAATAAACAAACAAAAAATAAAGTAAACTTTAAATTAAGTTTAAATAAATTATATAATAAATTATTACAAGAATCGTAATTATCATAATTAGGTTTTGGTTGAGATACTGATCCTGAAGTTTTAGCCCAAAAATAATTATTGTCGATGTCTTTCTCGTCGTCATCTAATTCTTCATCGAATCCTTCATTGTTATCCATGTCATTGTCATCAATAGTTTGACCACCAAATGGCATAACTGACGGCGCTTCGGGAAGTACTCGTCCCATATGATTACTTTGGACATCATTTTGATTAGTTGTCTTCAATTGATTTTCCACCAATTGGTCATTATTTTGAGTACTTTTCCCATTAGTGTCACTTAGGCTGTGGTTAAAGTCTACTTTGTTTTTTGCCTTCAATTGTCTTTCATAGCCATTAAAAGTCACTTTACTTTTAAGTAATTTTGTTTCATTTGTCTTCATCTCATTGAGAGTCTTCAAGACATCATTGAAACTGATTATCTCATTGTCGCCATTATTGTTGATTTCTTCATTATCTGACAAATCAGTCTCTGCAGAGACACGAAATTGTTTGTCCATTGTTTGTCTGACTTTGACTTTCAATTGATCCATAAGATTGTGTCAATCATTCGCTATAATAGATATTATAATTATAATTATTATTAAATATTTTTCAAATCAATTAATAGATAAACAAATACTAAATAAAGTAGACTTTATATTATATATTATTAAAAATTAGTTAAAAACTAAGTTTTTAATCAATAATAAAGTTTTATACCTAAACTTATTGATACTAATATAAAACAAAACAATTGATTACTTACTTTACTTTATTTTAATAAACTTTGTTTACAAAAACACAATTATATAAACAAACAATAATATCAATAATTAAACCAATTGTTTATTAATTGTATTAAAAAAACATTTTATTAACATAACAATAGAATCGAACAATTAGTTAATATATTATAACAATAATATGTTTTAATATAATAATCTATATTTCAATAATAAAGTTTCAAATCTATTACGTATATAAAGTATACTTTAACTTAACGTAATATATGTGTGACTAATGTTCTCAAACTTTTGAGACTTTTCCATAAAAGTTCCAAACATTTACACAATTTATTGCTAACTTATGAGTGAAATAAAAGTCCATCAAAATTACCCAGAAGTTTGCAATAAAAATTCCCCAAATCGACTAAAAGATTTTGTGTGTTTATCGGTAACACCTATTGGAAATTGTCGGTCAAAGATGAAAATACAATTATTATTGACACCCAAAGTGCCGGTCAGTCTAACTTTTTGTCCGGTCCGGACAAATACTCTTTTGTCTGGTCTTTAAAGTTTGATATCAACAATGATGTCTATGTTGAACAACATATTGATGATTATGAACTACCATTTTGTCGTATCGGTATTCAAAAATGTAATCAATATACACATTTCATTAACCAATTAATACTAATGTTGATATCAATCAATTAAAAAAACTTTATAATTTATTAGAAAGATATGAATACTATTGATTGGTCGGGAATACAGTGTAATATTCACATGAAATCAATCTATTGGATCAGTTCAAAGACAGTGATAATTTCAAACAATATTGACTTAAATTGGACAGTCACTAACAGATCCACTATATTTGCTAATAATATGAAATATTATTACTATTTATTTAAACAAAATAATGTTTCAACACATGAATATATGATTAGTTTTCATAAGGAGTATAATCTTATTAAAGGTTATAATATAATAGCCATTAGTGAACAGTTTAATAGTTTAGTATCAATTGTTTTAATGAATTATAACAAAACTATTCATTACTGTAATGATAATTATTGGTTTTATATTAGTACTCATCGCAAATATAGATATGCTGTATGTAATAAATTTTTATTTAATATCAAGCCTTTGATGTATTATTTTAATTTTAATTTATTTTTGTTGATTTTTCTTTTAGTGTCGACCAGAAAATATTAAGACATTGATTGACTGTTCCCCGCAAACCAACCAATCGATGATTATTATAGTGATGTCTATTGTGTTTGCGGTCGTTATCACAATCGGTGGACTGTTTTTATATTACAAAGTCTATCATCAACAATTTTTAGCTAATAGTTATGAAATATACAGTAAAATAATTATAATTTAATAATATAAAGTATAAATATTATAGGTATACAAAATATTTTTTAAATACATCACTACTATACTTTTATAATAACAAAATAAATATATATAAAATTTAATATTAAATAATTTAAAAAAAATAGTTGTCTATCTATTGTATATTACAATAAATGAATAAATTAAATTAAATTATAAATAATTAATAAAAATAATTAAAAACAAAATTTGTAATTTATAACTTTTTATATTTAATATATTGAATTTAAATCAGTAATAAAATAGTATGCAATATTAAAATTCACCAAAAAGTTGAGTTAAGTTTTGAGATATCAATTGGTGTTAAGTCTCTATAACTATTAGTGCATTTGTTTGACATTTTTTGAGTTAACTTTTACAAACTTGTATTACGCCTCCCTATAGACACCCAGTGATGCAATTTTGATTGTATACCCATATTTCATATCTAAAATTTACGATAAAAACAATTATTTTAGCCTCCGATGAACGCCTCCTCCATAAATGAGCAAAACCACGTTTGCAGACAAACACGTATTTATAGTATGTTTGGCACCAAAACTTTATATAGTATTTCAATACATTATTATTGCAAATATGAAATTAACTGTGTTTTAGAATTTATGATTTATAACTTAAAAGTTTCTAATATATATACATTATTTTATTTATTTTAATCATTCAAAAAAATAGTACAACAGATTATTTTTATTTTTTTAAATATAAATTTTAATAATTCAAGTTAACAGTAAATTATAACTACTATTAAAACTAATTGTATAGTTTTTTGTTTAAATAGTGTTTACTAACATTTTTAATTTGTTTTTTAATAATAGATATAATATTACCAGGGATAATTTTTTGGATTTTTTTCACAATACATGTTATATGATATATAAATAATAGTTTATTAAATACCGGAAGAGTTTAAATATCATCTAATGATTGTTATATTACATGAAAATAATTTATTGGTTAGTAATAGTCATATTTTGTTAATTATTTATATCTTTTTTTGAAATGCATATTATTTTAAGCAACTATATCAACATAATTACTATTATCAATCAGACAAATAATAATTATTAACTAACTTTTAAGATAAATAATATTTGAATGCATTATTGATTTGACACTAAATTAAGTAAAAAGTTTCTGTTAATACATTAATTGCCTACAAAAATGAAAGTCATTAATATAATTGGTATTTATATATATATTAAATATGTATTACTTAATAATTTTTTTTTTAATCTTATTATTGACAGCACTGTTATCTGTGTTAATCATCGCATTGGTTGTAATCATTGAGTCGAAAGATTTCTGTGAAGAATATCTGAAAAATGACAACAAAATTGATGTATCAATGAGTTTGTATAAAGAGTATGGATATCCTGAAGATATGATATTATTGTTTATCGGTAACACCTACTGGAAATTGTTGGTTAAGACTATCAACACAATTATGATTGACACCCAAAGTGCCGGTCAGTCTAATTTGTTGTCCGGTCCGGACATATACTCTTTAGTCTGGTCTTTAAAGTTTGATATCAACAATGATGTCTATGTTGAACAACATATTGATGATTATGAACTGCCATTTTGTCGTATCGTTACTCTACAGGTAATCCATATATATATATATATATATATATATAATAAATTAAAATGTTTTTGATATCAATAAATTAAAAAAAACTTTATAATTCATTAGAAAAATTTGAATACTATTGATTGGTCGGGAATACAGTGTAATATTGACATGAATTCAATCGATTGGATCAGTTCAACGGCAGTAATATTTTCAAACAATACTGACTTAAGTTGGACTGTCTCTAACAGATCCACTATATTTGCTAATAATATGAAATATTATTATTATTTATTTAAACAAAATAATCTGACAACACATGAATATATGATTAGTTTTCATAAGGAGTATAATCTTATTAAAGGTTATAATATAATAGCCATTAGTGAACAGTTTAATAGTTTAGTATCAGTTGTTTTAATGAATTATAACAAAACTATTCATTACTGTAATGATAATTATTGGCTTTATATTAATTCTCATCGCATATATAGATATGCTGTATGTAATAAATTTTTAATATAATAATATATATATAAATTTTAATTTTTGTTGATTTTTTTTAGTGTCGACCAGAAAATATTAAGACATTGATTGACTGTTCCCCGCAAACCAATCAATCGATGATTACTATTATAGTGATGTCTATTGTGTTTGCGGTCGACATCACAATAATTGTTGCATTGATTTTATATTACAAAATCTATAGTCGACTGATACTCAATTTTTAGCAATTGATTTTTTTTAAAAAAAAGTATAACAATTTAATTTTTATGAATATAATAGATTTTTCCAATTTAGTATAAACAGTAAATTCATTTCATTTTATAATTATATATAACATACGTAATGATAATTGTAATAATTAGTTCATTGTATAAACTACTTGTATAATAACAAAATAAATACATATAAAATATGTTAAAATTTAATAATAAATAATTTAAAACAATAGTTTTAATCATTGATATTAGTATTATAAGTATTATAAATAATTAATAACTATAATTAAAAACAAAATTTGTAATCTATAACTTTTTTTAATTTAATATATTCTATTTAAATCAGTAATAAAATAATAACTTGTGTTACGCCTCCCTATAGACACCCAGTGATGTCGTTTTGATGTTATACTCATATTTCATATCTAAAATTTACGATAAAAACAATTATTTTTTTCTCCGATGAACGCCTCCTCCATAAAACAGCAAAACCCCGTTTGCATAAAAACACGTATTCATAGCATGTTTGGCGCCAAAAGTTATATAGTATTTCAATGCATTAAAAATGCTTATATTATGTTAACAGTGTATTAGAAGTAATAATTTATAACTTAAAAGTTTTTAATATATGTATATTATATTATATATACGTTATTTAATTTATTTAAATCATTTTAACAAATAGTGTCGTAGATAATTCATGTTAACAGTAAATTATACTAAAACTCTTATATATATTTTTTTGTTTTGTTTAAAAAATATTTTATTTGTTATTTTAACAATACATATAATATTACCACTGATAATTTTTAGACTTTTTCACAATACATGTTATATGATTGGTTATTATTATTATTATAATAGTTTATTAAATACCGGAAGAGTTAACTAATCATCTAATGATTGTTATATTATATAAAGTAATTCATTGGTTACTAATAGTCATATTTTGTTAATTATTAATATCTATATTTGAAACGCATAATATTATTTTAAGCAACTATTTCAACATAATTACTATTATTAATCAGACAAATGATAATAATTATTAACTAACTTTTAAGATTAATAATATTTTAATTTATTATTGATTTGACACTAAATTAAGTAAAAAGTTTCTGTTAATACATTAATTGCCTACATAAATGAAAGTTATTTATATAATTGGTATTTATATATATATATATATATTAAATATGTTTTATATTTTTTAAATCTTATTATTGACAGTATTAACCATCGCATCGGTTGTTATTATAGAGTCATTTGATTTCTGTGAAAAATATCTGAAAAATGACAACAAAATTAATGTATCGATAAGTATGTATAAAAAGTATGGAAATTCTGAAGATAAGATATTATTGTTTATCGGTAACACCTACTGGAAAGTGTCAGTTAAGGCTAACAAAACAATTATGATTGACACCCAAAGTGATGGTCAGTATAAATTGTTGTCCGCTGACAACTACTCTATGATCTGGTATTTAATGTATAATTTCAACGATAATGTCTACGCTAGACAACAAATAGATGATAATGAACTGCCATTTTGTCGTAACGGTACTCTACAGGTAATCCATATACTCATTAATAATCAACCAATTGATATATTTTTGATATATTTATTAAACTTTAAATTGATTATTGTTTTTAGAAAGATAATCATACATTTGATTGGATGAAAAATTCATGTATTACTAACATAAATAATGATGATATCAATTGGATCAATTCAACGACAGTAAAACTTTTAGACAATGATAACTATATGTGGACCGTCTCTTACAGATCCATCATATTTACTAATAATCATAAATATTATTACTATTTGTTTTACCAAAATACAGTTCAATCATTTAATTATTTGCTTAGTTTTCATAAAGAGTTTAATCCGATTATAGGTTACAATATAATAGCCATTAGTACAACATTTGATGAATTTGTATCAATTGTTTTAATGAATAATCAAAATACTATCCAATACTGTGAATCTATTGATAGCCAGTCTGTATGTCATAAATTATACAGTATATGAATTTAATACCAAACCTTTGATGTAATATTTTAATATTAATTTTTTTGTTTTGTTTATCTATAGTGTAAATCTCAAGATATTAAGACATTGATCGACTGTTCCCCACAAACCAACCAATCGATGATTATTATAGTGATGTCTGTTGTATTTGTTGTCGTTATCACAATCGTTGGACTGATTTTATATTACAAACTCTATCGTCAAATAATAATTAAGTTATTAAATACAATGTAAACTAATTATAATAAAATAATTTTTTTTTCGTTTAATTAATTAAAAACTAATAAAAAAATATATTTCTATTTTCATTTCATAATTATAATATTTAATTAATAATAATTATTATTATTAGTATTTCATTGTATAAACTACTTGTTTAATAACAAAATAAATACATATAAAAATATGTTAAAATTTAATATTATATAATTTAAAACAATAGTTTTTATTATTGATAATACATTTAATGAATAGCTTAAATAGTATTATAAATAATTAATAACAAAATTTGTAAATATTTAATTTAATATATTGTATTTAAATCAGTAATAAAATAATAGTCAAATATTAAAAGCACCAAAAAGTTGGGTTAAGTTTTTGGAAAACAATTGATGTTAAGTCTATACGACTATTAGTGCATTTGTTTGACATTTTTGAGTTAACATTTACAAACTTGTATTACGCCTCCCTGTAGACACCCAGTGATGCCATTTTGATGGTATACTCATAATTCATATCTAAATTTTACGATAAAAACAATTATTTTTTTCTCCGATGAACGCCTCCTCCATAAAACAGCAAAACCCCGTTTGCAGAAAAACACGTATTCATAGCATGTTTGGCGCCAAAAGTTTATATACAGTAGTATTTCAATGCATTTTTATTGCAAATATCATGTTAAATGTGTTTTAGAAGTTATAATTTATAACTTAAAAGTTTCTAATATATATATATTATTTTATTTATTTTAGTCATTCAAAAAAATAGTACAGCAAATTATTTTAATTATTTTAAATATAAATTTTAATAATTCAAGTTATCTGTAAATTATAACTACTATTAAAACTAATTTATAGTTTTTTGTTTAAATAGTGTTTACTAACATTTTTTAGTTGTTTTTTTAACAATACATATAATATTACCAAGGATAATTTTTTGGATTTATTTTCACAATACATGTTATATGATTGGTTATTATTATTATTATTGTAAATATAAATAATAGTTTATTAAATACCAGAAGAGTTCGCATATCATCTAATGATTGTTTTTTAAAATATGATTTTATAAAAATAATTTATTGGTTACTAATAGTCATAATTTGTTAATTATTTATATCTATATTTGAAACGCATAATATTATTTTAAGCAACTATTTCAACATATAGTATAACAGTTCAACATATAATTATAATTACTATTTATTAATCAGACAAATAATAATTATTAACTAACTTTTTTAAGATAAATAATATTTTAATGTATTATTGATTTAATACTAAATTAAGTAAAAAGTTTCTGTTAATACATTAATTGCCTACAAAAATGAAATTCATTAATATAATTGGTATTCATATATATATTAAATATGTATTATTTAATAATTATTTTTTTTAATCTTATTATTGACAGCACTGTTATCTGTGTTAATCATCGCATCGGTTGTCATCATTGAGTCGAAAGATTTCTGTGAAGAATATGAGAAAAATGACAACAAAATTGATGTATCAATGAGTTTGTATAAAGACTATGGATATCCTGAAGATATGATATTATTGTTTATCGGTAACACCTACTGGAAGTTATCAGTCAATTATAAAAACACAATTATGTTTGAAACCCAAAGTGCCAGTCAGTCTAACTTATTATCCGATGACAAGTACTCTATGATCTGGTCTTTCAAGTTTGTTGTCAATAATTATGTCTACAGACATATATATGATCAACAAATAGATGATAATGTACTGCCATTGTGTCGTATCGGTGATCTACAGGTAATCCATATATACATAGCATTAAACAATTTGATATTTTATTGATATTAATCAAATAATTTTTTTAAAAAAAACTTATAATTTATTAGAAAGATATGCATACAATTGATTGGATGGAAATTTCATGTAATATGACTTCAATCAATTGGATCAATTCAACGACAATTAAATTTCCAGACAATCAAGACTTAATATGGACTGTCACTAACAGATCCATCATAATTGCTAATAATCAGAAATATTATTACTATTTATTTAAACAAACAAAACTGACACCAAATCAATATATAATTAGTTATCATAAAGCGTTTAATCGGATTAATGATCGCAACATAATAGCCATTAGTGAACGGTTTGATAGATTTGTATCAATTGTTTTACTAAATATTAACAACAAAACTATTCAATACTGTTATGATAATCATTGGGTTTTTATTGATAATCATCGCATATATAGACAAACTGTAAGTTATAATTTTTATTGAAAAAACTAGTTTTATATGAATTTATTGCAATTTTTTTTGATGAATTGTTTTAATATATAATTTTTATTGTTGTTGTCTTTTTTAAGTGTCGACCGGAAAATATTCAGACATTGATTGACTGTTCCCCACAAACCAAACAATCAATGATTATTATAGTGATGTCTATTATGTTTGTCAGTATATTTGCGATTGTCATCATAATTGTTGATACATTGACTTTATATTACAAATATCACTCGTCAACTGATAATTAATTTTTAGCTAATAGTTATGAAATACACTGTAAAATAATTATAATTATTCTTTAATTTAGTATTTAATTACTATTAAATATAATTAAAATTATTATTTTATTGTTAAAACTTTTTTATAATAATATAATTGACATTTAAAATATGTTAAAATTTAATATTAAATAATCTAAAATAATAGTTTTTATCATTTTAAATTACAATTAATTAATTAATTAATTAAAAAATACTTTAAATAATTAAAAGATATTTTAAGAACAAAATAATAATAACATAATTTATAAATGTGTAAAATAATACATAAATTATTATAAAAGTATTATAAATGTCAATAATTTAATTTAATAGTAAATTATATTAAAACATATAGTTTTTTGTTTATTTGTTTTTTCTAACTTTTTATTTAGTTTTTAAACAATGCATGTTATATATACAATGTTTGTTAGTATTATTTAAGATAAATTAATTAATAGTTTAGTAATTACTGTAAAAAAGTTCACATACAATGTGTTGTCCATTATATGACTCATAATATCATATAATGATATCTATATATTAAATAATTTATTGGTTAATATAATAGTCATATTTGAACGCATAATATTTGTAAAAAAATATTTAGATAATTATCTGATTAATATTAGTTAAGCATAGAAATAACTATTAACTAACTATAAGATAAATAATATTTTTATAGTATATTTATATTTGATATAATTTCTCTGTTAACACACATTGATTGCCGACACAAATGAAATCCATTTATATGATTGGTATTTATATATCAAATATATGTATTAATTATTTTTAAATATATATAATTATATTAATATAAAATGTTTTGTTGACAGCACTGTTGGTGTCGACCATTGCATCGGTTGTCATCATTGAGTCGAAAGATTTCTGTGAAGAATATCTGAAAAATGATAATAAAATTGATGTATCAATAAGTTTGTATAAAGACTATGGATATGATGAAGATATGATACTATTGTTTATCGGTAAAACCTACTGGAAATTGTCGGTCAAAGACAAAAACACAATTATGATTGACACCCAAAGTGCCGGTCAGTTTAACTTCTTATCCGATGATAAGTACTCTATGATCTGGTCTTTCAAGTTTGATGTCACCCATAATGTCTCAGATGAACAACAAATAGATGATAATGAACTCCCTTTTTGTCGTATGGGTTCTCTAGAGGTAATCCATATACACATTAATAATCAACCAATTGATTGATTTTTAATATATTAATTAAATATTTTTTTTTAAATCTTATAATTTTATTAGAACAATAAGATTGATTGGATGAAAAAATCATGTATTACTAACATAAATATTGATGATATCCATTGGATCAATTCAACGACAGTAAAACTTCCAAACAATGATATCTATATGTGGACCGTCTCTAACAGATCCATCATATTTGCTAATAATCATAAATATTATTACAATTTGTTTAAACAAAGTAGAGTCCAATCAATTGATTATTTGATTAGTTTTCGTAAAAAGTCTAATAATCAGTTTAAATGTTTCAATATAATAGCCATTAGTACACAATTTGATGAATTTGTATCAATTGTTTTAATGAATAATCAAAAAACTATCCAATACTGTGAATATATTGATAGCCAGTCTGTATGTCATAAATAATATATGTATTTAATACCAACCCTTTGATGTAATATTTTTTGTTTTGTTTTTCTATAGTGTGAATCGCAAGATATTAAGACATTGATTGACTGTTCCCCACAAAACAACCAATTGGTGATTATTATAGTTATGTATATTGTGTTTGCGGTCGTCATCACAATCGGTGGACTGTTTTTATATTACACACTATATCGTCAACTAATAATTAATTTTTAGCTAACATTTATTAAAAACAATGTAAACTCAATATAATAAATTATTTTTTTTCTTAAATTAATTAAAAACTAATAAAAACATATATATATATTTCATATTTATAATATTTAATTTAATATTTAACTGTTAATAATAATAATTATTTTATTGTATAAACTGTTATTATATGAATTAAATGTTTTATAAATAATTAAAGATATTTTAAAAACAAAATAATAATAACAAAATATTTAAACTGGATAATTTTTTGAAATAATTCATAAATTATTTATGATTATAAATTTCAATAATTCAATTTAATAGTAGATTATATGAAAAGTTTTGTTTGTTTGTTTATAACTTAAAATTTTAAAATGCTTTTTATTTAGTATTTAAATAATATATACTATAAATTTGTTAATATTATTTAAATAAATCAATCAATTAATAGTTTAGTAATTACTGTAAAAAGTTCACATACTATGTGTTGTCCATTATATGACTCATAATATCATATAATGATAGCTATATATTAAATAATTTATTGGTTAATATAATAGTCATATTTAGTTTTTTTTTGTATTTTTTGAAACGCATAATATTTTTTAAAGATTTTTTTGGACAATTATTTTAATAGTTAATCAGTGAAATAATTATTAACTAACTATAAGATAAATAATTTTACAGTTTATTCTTTGATATAATTTCTCTGTTATCATACATTGATTGCCGACACAAATGAAATCCATTTATATGATTGGTATTTATATATCAAATATATATGTATTAATTAATTTTAAATATATATTATATAAAATCTGATTTTTTGTCGACAGCACTGTTGGTGTCGACCATTATATTTGTTGTCATCATTGAGTCGAAGGATTTCTGTGAAGAATATCGAAAAAACGACAATAAAATAGATGTATCAATGAGTTTGTATAAAGAGTATGGATATCCTGAAGATATGATATTATTGTTTATCGGTAACACCTACTGGAAAGTGTCAGTTAATGCTAACAACACTGTTATGATTGACACCCAGAGTGCCGGTCAGTCTAACTTATTATCCGCTGACAAGAACTCTATGATCTGGTCTTTCAAGTTTGATGTCACCGATAATGTCTACGATGAACAACAAATAGATGATAATGAACTGCCATTTTGTCGTATGGGTTCTCTAGAGGTAATCCATATACACATTAATAATCAACCAATTGATATGTTATTAGTTATAATTAATTAAACCTAAAATTGCTTATTGTTTTTAGAAAGATAAGCAAACAATTGATTGGAAAGAGCAAACATCGTGTAATATTAAAATGAATTATATATTTTGGATGAATTCAACGACAGTTAATTTTATAGACAATTTTAAAATATGGACAATCACTAACAGATCCACAATATTTGCTAATAATATGAAATATTATTACTATTTATTTAATCAAAATAATGTGTCAACACATGAATATACGATTAGTTTTCATAAAGAGTTTAATGAGATTAGAGATAATAACATAATAGCCATTTGTGAACATTTTATGCATATGTTTTATTTATCAAAATTTTATTTATTAACTATTAACCAAACTATTCAATACTGTTATGATAATCATCGGGATTTTATTAGTAGTTATCGCATATATAGACAGACTGTATGTCATTTTATAACATACATTATAAATGAATTATTTGATGTATTATTTTTATTTTTTTAATTTTTAGTGTAAACCGGAAATTATTAAGACACTGATTGACTGTTCCCCGCAAACCAACCAATCGATGATTACTATTATAGTGATGTCTATTGTGATGTTTGCGGTCGTCGTCACAATCGGTGCACTGATTTTATATTACAAAATCTATAGTCGACTGATAATTAATTTTTAGCTAACATTTCTAAAAATATTTATTATAACATAAAAATAACATTTTTTAATATAGTTTTTTTAATAGTTATAATTAAATATTTTTTGTTTAATTAAGTAAAAATAATTTATATATATTTCATTTTTCATTTAAAAATATAAAATTTAATTTTAATATTTAACTAATAATAATAATTGTAAATACTGTATTTATTAATACTATAAACTACTTTATAATAACACAATAAATACATATATATTATAATAAGAATTTAATATTAAATAATTTAAAACAATTGTTTTGATCATTGATATTATATTAGTGAATAAATTAACTGATAATATAAATAACTTAGTATTTCAATGCATTACTAGTGTACTTATATAATATAAGTTATAAGTTATATCATGTTTTAAAGTATATTTATAACTTAAATGTAAATATATTTCTATTCAAAATTTTGTTATAATATCAATAATTATTATTTTTATAAAATGTAAAATAATATTACTTTAGATAACTTTTAATTTCTGAAACTACTAATTAATAATTTTTTAAAAAAATAATATAAATGTCAATAATTCAATTTAGCAGTAAATTATATTACATTAAAACGTTTATTTTTTGTTTGTTTAAATATAATAGTATTTTCTAACTTTTTTATTTAGTTTTTAAACAATAAATGTTATATATGTTTGTTAGTATTATTTAAAATAAATAAATTAATAGTTTAACAATTACTAAAAGTTTACATACAATGTGTTGTCCATTATATGACTCATAATATCATATAATGATAGCTATATATTAAATAATTTATTGGTTAATATAATAGTTATATTTAGTTATTTTTGAAACGCATATTAAAAAAATATTTAGACAATTATTTTATGAATATTAGTTAATCATAGAAATAATTATTAACTAACTATAAGATAAATAATATTTTTATAATATATTTATTTTTGATATAATTTCTTTGTTAACACACATTGATTGCCGACACAAATGAAATCCATTTATATGATTGGTATTTATATATGAAATATATATAAATTACTTTTAAATATATATTATATAAAATGTGATTTTTGTTGACAGCATTGTTGGTGTCGACCATTGCATTGGTTGTCATCATTGAGTCGAAAGATTTCTGTGAAGAATATCAGAAAAATGACAATAAAATAGATGTATCAATGAGTTTGTATAAAGAGTATGGATATCCTGAAGATATGATATTATTGTTTATCGGTAGCACCTACTGGAAAT
This sequence comes from Oppia nitens, assembly GCF_028296485.1. Taxonomy (NCBI): domain Eukaryota; kingdom Metazoa; phylum Arthropoda; class Arachnida; order Sarcoptiformes; family Oppiidae; genus Oppia; species Oppia nitens. The sequence goes on from NW_026533250.1 coordinate 5,837,429, forward strand.
TGTCGGTTAAGAATATCGACACAATTATTATTGACACCCAAAGTGCCGGTCAGTATAACTTGTTGTCCGCTGACAAGTTTAAGTATATGCTCTGGTCTTTCAAGTATAACGTCACCGATAATGTCAATAGTGAACTACAAATATATGATAATGAACTGCCATTTTGTCGTAACGGTGCTCTACAGGTAATCCATATACACCTTAATAATCAACCAATTGATATATTTATTTTTTAAATATATATTAATTAAACCTTAAATTGATTATTATTTTTAGAAAAACAAGCTTACCCTTGATTGGGAAGATCAAATGTTGTGTATTATTGACATTAATGATATATTTTGGATCAATTCAACGACATTAATATTTACAGACAATTTAAAATTATGGACAATCGCAAACAGATCCACAATATTTGCGAATAATTATAAATATTATTATTATTTATTTAAACTGTCATCACATAAATATATGATTAGTTTTCATAAAGAATTGAATGAAATTAGAGTTAACGATATAATAGCCATTAGTGAACAATTAGTGAATAGATTTGTATCAATATTTTATTTGCTAAATATTAACCAAACTATTCAATACTGTTATGATATTCATTGGTATTTTATTAGTAGTTATCGACAAAAAAAATTTAAGACATTGATTGACTGTCGCCCGCAAACCAACCGATTGACTAAATTGAAGACTATATTGATGTCTATTATGTTTTTCTGTATGGTTACGATTACTATAATAATCGTTGCATTGATTTTATATTACAAAATCTATAGTCGACTGATAATTAATTTTTAGCTAACATTTGTATTAATATTTATTATAACATAAATTTAATTTAGTTTTTTTAATAATTATAACTAAATATTTTCTTTTTAATTATGTAAATATACTGTGTGTATATAAGTAAACATAATAGGTAAATTAAGAAACTAACTTCGGATTAAAACAATTTTATAATATAAATGTAGTCAAATCACATGTTAGTGTTTATCAGAGTTGGAAAAATGCAAATTTTTTCAATTTTTGATTTATAATCCGTCATAATTTCATGGATTATACATTGTATTAAAGTAAATAATACAGTTATATTAGATTATATTATACAAACATTTTTTGCTTCTCCCAACCTTAGCTTTTAATAATTATTATAAATTTATTTATAAATAATACAGATTTTAAAAACCGAATTTATTTTTTTTGTAAACTATATATTTGTTATTAGATTGAAACTGAGATAATGATTTTCCTGTCACAAATACTGTATATATATATATAAATTATTTTTACATAATATATATATTATATATATTTCATTTTTCATTTACTAGTAATAATTGTAAATATTAATTAATAGTATAAACTACTTTATTATAACACAATAAATACATATAAAATATTATAAAATTTAATATTAAATCATTTAAAGCAATAGTTTTGATCATTGATATTACAATTAATGAATAAATTAACAGATATTATAATTTATAATTATATAATTAAATATTATTTCTTAAATTACATAAATATTAATATTTATATATATATATAAAGTTTTAATTCAATTTTTATTGATAAATATAATATTTAAGTAATAATAATTATTATATCATTGTATAAATTATTATACCTTATAATAACTTACAATAAAATTTAATATTAATTAATTTCAAAACAATAATTTTAAACATTGATATTATGATATTAATAAATAGATTTTATTAATACTGTATATAATAACTTTTTATTATATAATACTAATATAATTAATTAATAATAAATAATAATATTTTTAAAAAAATAATAATTTAATTCTATTGAAGAAATTATCAATCATAAATATTATTTAACTTATTTTTTAAAAAAAATGTATAGATGTATCTAATGTATAGTTTTTTAATAATGATTTTTTTATAAACTTTTATTTAGTTTTATTTATTGGATAATATGTTATGTGATTGTAATTTTTGTATCCAATTATTACAAAAAAAATGTTTACATTGCCATTATATATGAGTCATACTATTATTTAATGATATACACTGTATATATTAAATCAATTACTAGTTTAAATAATAGCATAATTTACATTTACTAAATCAAATGTTTAGATAATAACTTTATTAAATTAGAAAAATAATAATTAATAATTTTTATTATATAAAAGTAAATTACTATTATTTTTGTTATAAAAGTTTTCATCAATTGATCGACAAAATGAGATCAATTTATTTGATTGGTATTTATATAAATATATATAAATATGTATTAATATTTAATTAATTATCTTATTATTATTAATAGCACTGTCGGTGTCGATGGTATTGACCATCAAATCGTTGGCCATCATTGAGTCGGAAGATTTCTGTGATGTATACGCGAAAAATGACTACAAAATTGATTTTGCAGTGAGTTTGTATAAACAATACGGATATCCTCAAGATATGATACTGTTGTTCATCGGTAAAACCTATTGGAAACTATCATTTATCGATGGCATCATCGATGGGTTGGTTACCATCGACAGTAGAAGCGCCGGTAGATCTGACTGGTGGTTTGCTGACGAGTATATTATGGTCGGGTCATACATAACTGATGCCAATAATAATAATAAGCAGCAAAAAGATTCAGATCATCCAATCTGTTATATCGTTACTCTACAGGTAATTAATATAAAAAAATTAATATATAGTGTATATACCGATATTAAACCACAATTAAAATATATCTCTTTTTAATTAATTAGAAACAATGGTTTAGCATTAATTGGTACGAAATTTTCTGCAATAATATGGGTTTGAATAGAGTATTAACAAAAGCAAGTCATGTCATTGACAATGATATTGTGGACAATGACTGGAAACCGGACCTAATGTGGATTATTATTAACAGATCTAATGTCCAATGTTTTGCTGATAATAACAACTACCTGTGCTATTGGATTAATACAACTGATTTGTCACTTAAACGTCTGAACAATTTTAGTAGACCTAATTGGATGTTTGGTCTAAACAATATAATAACTATTAGCCAACAATATACCAACTATTGTAATAATAATAATAAGTATAACCATTGTATGAAATCATCATCAAATGGTTATTATTTGGGATCAATTGTCTTTATGAATGTCCAAAAAACTATTCAATACTGTTTTACTGGCAATTATGATGACTTTAGTTTCTATCCAGTATGTTATATATATAATTTTTATTGATATTATATATATAATATTTTTTTAATTAAATCATTTTAATATTTATTATCATATAATTACATATAATTTTTTTTTGTTTTTAATTATTATTATTTATAGTGTAAATCGTCAGCTATAAAGACATTGATTGACTGTTCCTTACAAACCAACCAATCGATGAATAATTTGATGTCTATTATGTTTGCGATAGTTATCACATTTGTTGGACTGGTTTTATATTACATACTCATTAAGTTTAAACTAAATTTTGCATAATTTTGTCATAGATATTATAAATTAATTAATAATTATAATTTTAAAAAATGTATATAATGTTCAATAAATTTTTATTTAAATCTGTAATAAAAATATAATTGAATTAATAACATTTGGTGGGCCTGTTATGGATGGTTAATGATTTTAGACAATACATGATATTTGCTAACAATATAAAACATATAATTTATTTTGTTAATCAAGATATACATTGAATTGAGGATATGAGTAGTTTTAAGGAAAATAATTGGAGAGATGATCACAACAACAACAACAACGACAACATAATAGCTATTACTGAACAATATATTGACGATAATTTGGGATCAATTATCTTTATGAGTGACAATAAAACTATACAATAATGTTATGTTATCATTGATATTGATTACAATTTTCCTGCTGTATGTCATATATATTGTATAATTTACCATTTGATGTATTATTTTATAATATAAATTTTAATTTTAATGTTTTATTTAGTGTCTGCCGGAAGATATTAAGACATTGATTGACTGTTCCCCGCAAACCAACCAATCGATGATTAAGTATTACTTTTATAGTGATTGTCTGTGTGTTGTCGGTCGTCATCACTATTGGTGCACTGATTTTATATAAGTTATATTTTTCTTAAATACTAAAACTTTAACAATATTTTATTGTATTTTATAATTTTTTTATTTGGATTTTTAACAATACATGTTAAGTATTACATGTATCATTTAAATAAATCATACATTAGGTTATTATTTGCTGTAATTGTATGACTCATAATATCATATAATAATATTATTAGTTAGTATAATAATTATATTAGTAATACATTTAAAAAATTATTTAGTGATTAATATCAGTCATATTTAGTTAGTTGTTTTTGTGAAATATATAATTTTACTGTATATTTTGAAACAAATACTGTATTTCGATAATAACTTTATTAATTAATTTAAAAAAAATAATTTAAATTGAATAATATTTTTATTATCAAACATTAATTGTCGACACAAATGAAAGTCATTTATCTGATTGGTAATTGTTTATGAATTAATTAAATATCAATTTTCTAATATAATTAAAAATTAAAATTTTTCGACAGCACTGTTACTGGTGTTACACATCATCATTGAGTTCATGGATTTTTGTGAGGAATATATTAAAAATGACTACAAAATTGGTTTTGCAATGAGTTTGCATAAAAAACAATGGATATGATAAAAAATATAAGATTATTATTCATCGGTAATGCCTACTGGAAATTGTCTATCGATATGATCCATAAGACCGTCACTATTAGGACAGTAAGCATCGGTACGTCCAACTGGTTGTCCGATGACAAGTAATCTATGGCCTGGACACTGAATATTAGCAATAATAAGGATAACTGTATTATTGTAAATTATAATTTAATATATTTTATCTTTAATTAACTAAAAAAAATAAGATATAAAAAAATTAAATAAATTATAATTTTATAATTATAATATTTAATTTAATATCTAACTCATAATAATAATTGTAATTATTAATTCATTCAATGGTAATAAATTATTATATTAAATGGTTTTTCCTGGAATTAATTAGAAATTAAATATTAGATATCTATAAACAATATTATAAATATATTTAAAAATAATATTAAATTTATATAAACATATTATATAGAAAAATGTTTCAACACATTTAATTATGAAATAAATAATAGTTATTATAAAAACCATAATTGTCCATTTTTATGATTCATAATATCATTAAAAATGATAGCTATATATTAAATACATTATTGGTTATTAACCAATGGTTAATATTGTTTTATTTTGAGAATTATTTATATTTAATTTAATTTCTAACTCATAATAATAATTGTAATTATTCAATATTAATTCAATACTAAAACATTTACAATCTTTTTATTGTATTTTTTAATTTTTTATTTGGATTTATAACAAAACATGTTAAATATTATTATTTAAATAAATCATATAATAGTTAATTATTTGCTGTAAGAGTTCACACATACAATGTATTGTCCATTTTATATATGACTCATAATATCATATAACGATAGCTAATATTATATTAGTAATATATTTATAAATTTATTTAGTGATTAATATCAGTCATATTTAGTTAGTATATTGTGAATACATAATTTTACTGTATATTTTGAAACAAATATTTCGACAATAATTTTTAATAATTAAAGATTTAATTATTGATCAAAATTAATTGAATAATATTTTTATATTTTGCAATAGTCTATAAAAAATAATATCTTTATTTTTATTATCAAACATTAATTGTCGACAGAAATGAAAGTCATTTATATGATTGGTAATTGTAAATCAATTATATATTATGTATTAATAATTACTTTTGAATATCTGATAATAATTTAACATTTTTCGACAGCAGTATTGATGTTAACCATCGCATCGATGGTTAGCAATGAATCGAAAGATTTTTGTGAGGAATATCGGAAAAATGATTACAAAATCGGTTTTGCAATGAGTTTGTATAAAACCTATGGATATGATGAAGATATGATATTATTGTTTATCAGTAACACCTACTGGAAGGTGTCTAATAAGATGAACTCTGTAGTCACTATTGACACTTTAAGTGCCGGTACGTCCAACTGGTTGTCCAGTGACAAGTACGCTATGGTGTGGCCAAATAACTACAATTATGACCATAAAGATATCTGTCTTTACTGTGCTCTACAGGTAATCTAGATATTAATAATTTTTGATATAATATAATAACCTGTAATAAATTGTTTTATATTAATCAATAAATTTTTATATGACTACAAAATTTTTATAGAAAAACATGCATACAATTGATTGGGCATTTTGTAATGATACAAATGTTAACCATAATGGGATCAAATTGACAACAAGTATAACATTTCCAGACAATTTTAAGCCCGACATCGTTTGGTCTAATATTAATGTTGAAAGATACTTGATATTTGCTAACAATACAAAACATATACATTATTTTGTTGAAAAAAATATATTTTCAATTGAGGTTAAGAGTAAAACAAGTTTAAGGGAAAATAATTGGAGAGATAATCACTACAACATAATAGCTATTAGCCAACAATATATTGGCAATAGTTTGCAATCAATTATCTTTATGAGTGACAACAAAACTATTCAATACTGTTATGTTGTCTTTGATGACAAATTTCCTGCAGGTGTATGTCATATATACTGTATAATTGACCAATTGATTTATTATTTTTAATATAAAAATTTTTTTTATAGTGTCAACCGAAAGATATTAGGACAATGATTGACTGTAACCAACCAACAACCCCGCAAACCAACCAATCGATGATTAGTATTATTATTGATGTCCGTGTGTTGGCGGTCGTCATCTTTATCGGTGCATTGATAAACTATAGACTAATTATTAATTTCTAGTATTTCTAAGTATTTAACTCAATATTTTACTTTAATTAAATAAGATTATTTATACTTATTTAAATACACTATAAATTATAATTTAATATTTTTTCCTTAATTTGATTTTATATTACATAAACTATTGACTAATTATTAATTTCTAGCAAAGTATTTAAATCTATATTTAACTTTAATATATATATATATATATATATATAAAATAATTTACATTTCTTTAAATACACTGTAAATTATAATTTAATAATTTTTCATTAATTAAATATATAAAGTTTTCATCAAAAATCGTAATTTTTTATTCCATAATTATAATATTTAATTTAACATCTAACTAATAATAATAATTGATATTATTAATTAATTAAATTGTAAAATATTGATTCAAATATTTCGACAATAATTTTTAATAATTAGAGATTTAATTATTGATCAAAATTAATTGAATAATATTTTTATATTTTGCAATAGTCTATAAAAAATAAAATTAATAAAATCTTTATTTTTTATTATCAAACATTAATTGCCGACACAAATGAAAGTCATTTATATGATTGGTAATTGTAAATCAATTATATATATATATTAATTATAATTACTTTTGAATATCATATATTAATTTAAAATTTTTCGACAGCAATATTGATATTAACCATCGCATCGATGGTTAGCAATGAATCGAAAGATTTTTGTGATGAATATCGGAAAAATGATTACAAAATCTGTTTTGCAATGAGTTTGTATAAAGAGTATGGATATGATGAAGATATGATATTATTGTTCATCGGTAACACCTACTGGAAATTGTCTAATAAGAGAGACACTGTAGTCACTATTGACACTTTAAGTGCCGGTACGTCCAACTGGTTGACCAGTAACAAGTACGCTATGGCCTGGCCACATATCTACCAACAATACTATAGTAAAGATAACTGTCTTTACGGTGCTCTACAGGTAATCTATATATTAATATTAATTATAATATAATAACCTGTTTTATATTAATTCATAAATTTTCATGTCTAAAATTTTTTTATAGAAAGACATGCATACCATTGATTGGGCCAACACTTTGTGTAATGATATGAATGTTATCACCGAATGGATCAATTCGACGACAAATATAACATTTCCAGACAATTATTTTAAGCCCGACTTTGTTTGGTTTCTCATTGATTTTAAAGGATATTTGATATTTGCTAACAATGAAAATCATATAATTTATATTTCTTATCGTTATATACATACAGTTGAAGTTGTTGTAAATAGTTTTAGGGAAAATAATTGGAAATATGATCACAACAACAGTATAATAGCGATTAGCCAACAATTTATTGACAATATTTTGCAATCAATTATCTTTATGAGTGACAACAAAACCATTCAATACTGTTATGTTATGTTTGATAGCAGTTCTCCTTTTGTATGTCACATATATATTGTATAATTGACCGTTTGATGTATTATTTTTAATATAAATTTTTTTATATAGTGTGAACCGGAAAATTTTAAGACAATGGTTGACTGTTCCCCGCAAATCAAACAATCGATGATTAGTATTATAATTGCAGTGATTGTCCGGGTGTTGGCAGTCGTCAACTTTATCGGTGCATTGATTTTATATTAGATAAACTATCGATTAATTATTAATTTCTAACAAAGTATTTAAATCCATATTTAACTTTAATATATGAAAAAATAATTGACATTTCTTTAAATACATTGTAAATTATAATTTAATATTTTTTCATTAATTAAATAAAAAAAATTAAGATATAAAAAATTTAATAAATCATAATTTTTTATTTCATAATTATAATATTTAATTTAATTTCTAACTAATAATAATTGCAATTTTTAATTCATTGAATTGTAAAATAAACACAATTAGTTATATTTTTAAAATAAGTTACTAAAACATTTACAATATTTTTATTGTATTTTATAACTTTTTATTTATATTTTTAATAATACATGTTAAGTATTATTATTAAAATAAATCATATAATAGTTTATTATTTGCTGTAAGAGTTCACACATACTATATGTTGTCCATTATATGACTCATAATATAATATAATGATAGCTAACATTATATTAGTAATAGATTTATAAAATTATTTAGTGATTAATAACAGTTATATTTAGTTAGTTTTTTTGTGAAATATATATTTCAATAATAATTTTTTTTAGAATAAGTAATTTAATTATTGATGAAAATAAATTTAATAATATTTTTATATTTTGCAATAGTCTATAAAAAATAATATCTTTATTTTTATTAACAAACATTAATTGCCGACACAAATGAAAGTTATTTATATTATTGGTAATTGTAGATCAATTATATATATATATATATTAATTATAATTACTTTTGAATATCATATATTAATTTAACATTTTTCGACAGCAGTATTGATGTTAACCATTGCATCGGTGGTTATCAATGAATCAAAAGATTTTTGTGAGGAATATATGAAATATGACTACAAAATTGGTTTTGCAATGAGTTTGCATAGAGACTATGGATTTGATGAAAATATGAGATTATTGTTTATTGGTAACACCTACTGGAGCTTGTCTATTGATATAATCGATAAGACAGTCACTATTGGGACCGTAAGTACCGGTACGTCCAACTGGTTGTCCGGTGACAAGTACTCTACGGCCTGGCCGCAGATTATTAGCAAGGATAAGGTTAACTGTCTTTACGGTGCTCTACAGGTAATCTACATAATAATAATAATAATAATAATAACCAATTTGATTATATATTGTTTTTATTAATTAATTTATTAAACACATAAATTTTGATGTATATCAATATATATAGAAAGACATGCATACAATTGATTGGATCAACACTTTGTGTAATGATATGAATGTTATCACCGATTGGATCAATTCGACTAAAATAACATTTCCAGACAATAACTTTAATCCCGATCAGTTATGGATGGTTAATGATTTTAGACGATTAATGATGTTTGTTAACAATACAAAACATATAATTTATTTTGTTAATGAAAGTATACATTCACTTGAGGTTATGAGTAATTTTATTGAAAATAATTGGAGAGATGATTACAACAACAACAACATAATAGCTATTATCCAACAATTTATTGACAATACTTTGGGAACATTTATCTTTATGATTGCCAACAAAACTATTCAATACTGTTATGTTAACAATGTTGTTGATTACAATTTTCCTGTTGTATGTCATATATATATATATATATTGTATAATTGACCATTTGATGTATTTTATTTAATATTAAATTTTTTTTATAGTGTCAACCGGAAGATATTAAGACAATGATTGACTGTTCACCGCAAACCAATCAATCGATGATTAGTATTATTATTATAGTGATTGTCCGGGTGTTGGCGGTCGTCAACTTTATCGTTGCATTGATTTTATATTAGATAAACTATTGACTAATTATTAATTTCTAACAAAGTATATAAATCGATATTTTACATTAATATATGAAAAAAATAATTTCTTTAAATACATTATAAATTGTAAATTTAATAATTTTTTATTAATTAAATAAAAAAATTAGATATAAAAAATTTAATAAATTATAATTTTTTTATTTCATAATTATAATAGTTATTATCAAACTAATAACAATTGTAATTATTAATTCATTGAAGTGTAATATAAACATATAAAATAAGTTATATTTTTTGAATACTAAAACATTTAGAATGTGTTTATTGTATTTTATAACTTTATATTTGGATTTTTAACAAAACATGTTAAGTATTATTATTTAAATAAATCATACAATAGTTTATTAATTACTGTACGAGTTCACACATTGTCCATTATACATGTATATACATTATATATGACTAATAATATCATATGATGATAGCTAACATTATATTACTAATAGATTTATAAAATTATTTAGTGGTTAATAACAGTTATATTTAGTTAGTTTTTTTGTGAAATACATAATATACTGTATATTTTGAAACATACGGTATATTTCAACAATAATTCTTTTAGAATAAGAAATTTAATTATTGATGAAAATAAATTGAATAATATTTTTATATTTTGCAATAGTCTATAAAAAATAATTAATTGCCGACACAAATGAAAGTAATTTATATTATTGGTAATTGTAGATCAATTATATATACTGTATATATATATATATTAATTATAATTACTTTTGAATATTATATATTAATTTAACATTTTTCGACAGCAGTATTGATGTTAACTATTGCATCGGTGGTTATCAATGAATCAAAAGATTTTTGTGATGAATATCGGAAAAATGATTACAAAATCGGTTTTGCAATGAGTTTGTATAAAGAGTATGGATATGATGAAGATATGATATTAATGTTCATCGGTAACACCTACTGGAAGGTGTCTAATAAGAGAGACACTTTAGTCACTATTGACACTTTAAGTGCCGGTACATCCAACTGGTTGACCAGTAACAAGTACGCTATGGCCTGGCCACATATCCACAAACATTACTATAATGATAACTGTCTTTGCGGTGCTCTACAGGTAATCTACATATTAATAATAATGATAATATAATAACCTGTTTTATAAATTGCTTTATATTAATTTTATTAATTAAATTCATAAATTTTCATATTAATACAAAAAATTTTTATAGAAAGACATGCATACCATTGATTGGTATATTACTTTTTGTAATGATATGAATGGTATCATCCATTGGTTTAATTCGACGACAAATATAACATTTTCAGACAATAATTTTAAGCCCGACTACGTATGGTTTACTATTGCTAATAAAGGATACTTGATATTTGCTAACAATATAAATCATATAATTTATTTTGTCAATCGTTTTATACATTCAATTGAAGTTGTTTTAAGTAGTTTTAGGGAAAATAATTGGAAATATGATCACAACAACAGTATAATAGCGATTAGCCAACAATATATTGACAATATTTTGCAATCAATTATCATTATGAGTGACAACAAAACTATTCAATACTGTTATGTTATGTTTAATAGCAGTTCTCCAGATGTAAGTCATATATATATTGTATAATTGACCGTTTGATGTATTATTTTTAATATAAATTTTTTTTATAGTGTGAACCGGAAAATTTTAAGACAATAATTGACTGTTCCCCGCAAACCAATCAATCGATGATTAGTATTATTATTACAGTGATTGTCCGGGTGTTGGCGGTCGTCAACTTTATCGTTGCATTGATTTTATATTAGATAAACTATTGACTAATTATTAATTTCTAACAAAGTATATAAATCGATATTTTACATTAATATACGAAAAAATAATTTCTTTAAATACAATTGTAAATTTAATAATTTTTTATTAATAAAATAAAAAAATTTAATAAATTATTATTTTTTTTATTTCATAATTATAATTATCTAACTAATAATAATTGTAATTATTATTTCATTGATGTGTAATATAAAAATATAAAATAAGTTATATTTTTTTAAAATACTAAAACATTTAGAATATTTTTATTGTATTTTATAACTTTTTATTTGTATTTTTAAAACGTGTTAAGTATTATTATTTAAATAAATCATACAATAGTTTATTAATTACTGTAAGAGTTCACACATACAATGTATTGTTCATTATATATATGACTCATAATAACATATAATGATAGCTAATATTATACATTTAGTAATATTACAATTTTTATATTACACTTATTTAATTAGTAATACATTTATAAAATTATTTATTGATTAATATCAGTCATATTTAGTTAGTTGTTTGTGGAATATATAATAAGCTGTATATTTTGATACAAATATTTCGACAATAATTTTTAATAATTAGAGATTTAATTATTGATCAAAATTAATTAAATAATATTTTTATATTTTGCAATAGACTATAAAAAATAAAATTAATAAAATCTTTATTTTTTATTATCAAACATTAATTGCCGACACAAATGAAAGTCATTTATATGATTGGTAATTGTAAATCAATTATATATTATGTATTAATAATTACTTTTGAATATCTGATAATAATTTAACATTTTTCGACAGCAGTATTGATGTTAACCATTGCATCGGTGGTTAGCAATGAATCGAAAGATTTTTGTGAGGAATATCGGAAAAATGATTACAAAATTGGTTTTGCAATGAGTTTGTATAAAGAGTATGGATATGATGAAGATATGATATTATTGTTCATCGGTAACACCTACTGGAAATTGTCTAATAAGAGAGACACTGTAGTCACTATTGACACTTTAAGTGCCGGTACGTCCAACTGGTTGTCCAGTGACAAGTACGCTATGGCCTGGCCACATATCCACAAACAATACTATAATAAAGATAACTGTCTTTACGGTGCTCTACAGGTAATCTACATATTAATAATAATTATAATATAATAACCTGTTTTATATTAATTTTATTAATTAAATTCATGTCTAAAAAAAATTTTTATAGAAAGACATGCATACCATTGATTGGGCCAACACTTTGTGTAATGATATGAATGTTATCACCGAATGGATCAATTCGACGACAAATATAACATTTTCAGACAATAATTTTAAGCCCGACTTTGTTTGGTTTCTCATTGATTTTAAAGGATATTTGATATTTGCTAACAATGAAAATCATATAATTTATATTTCTTATCGTTATATATATTCAGTTGAAGTTGTTTTAAATAGTTTTAGGGAAAATAATTGGAAATATGATCACAACAACAGTATAATAGCGATTAGCCAACAATTTATTGACAATATTTTGCAATCAATTATCTTTATGAGTGACAACAAAACTATTCAATACTGTTATGTTATGTTTGATAGCAGTTCTCCTTTTGTATGTCACATATATATTGTATAATTGACCGTTTGATGTATTATTTTTAATATAATTTTTTTTTATATAGTGTAAACCGGAAGATTTTAAGACAATGATTGACTGTTCCCCGCAAATCAAACAATCGATGATTAGTATTATGATTGCAGTGATTGTCCGGGTGTTGGCGGTCGTCAACTTTATCGGTGCATTGATTTTATATTAGATAAACTATTGACTAATTATCAATTTCTAGCAAAGTATTTAAATCGATATTTAACTTTAATATATATATATAATAATTTACATTTCTTTAAATACATTATAAATTGTAAGTTTAATAATTTTTTATTAATTAAATAAAAAAATAAGATATAAAAAAAATTTAATTAATTATAATTTTTTTTATTTCATAATTATAATATTTAATTTAATATCTAACTAATAATTGATATTTTTAATTCATTGAATTGTAAAATAAATAAATAAAATAAGTTATATTTTTAAAATTACTAAAACATTTACAATATTTTATTGTATTTTATAACTTTAAATAAATCATATAATAGTTTATTATTTGCTGTAAGAGTTCACAAATACAATGTATTGTCCATTTTATATATGACTCATAATATCATATAATGATAGCTAATATTATATTAGTAATACATTTATTAAATTATTTAGTGGTTAATAACAGTTATATTTGGTTAGTTATATTTAATTAATTATAATTTTTTTTATTTCATAATTATAATTTTTAATTTAATTTCTAACTAATAATAATTGCAATTTTTAATTCATTGAATTGTAAAATAAACACAATTAGTTATATTTTTTTAATACTAAAACATTTACAATATTTTTATTGTATTTTATAACTTTTTATTTGGATTTTTAATAATACATGTTAACTATTATTTAAATAAATAATATAATAGTTTATTATTTGCTGTAAGAGTTCACACATATTATGTATTGTCCATTAATGTGACTTATAATATCATATAATGATAACTAATATTATATTATTAAAACATTTATAAAATTATTTAGTGATTAATATCAGTCATATTTACTTAGTTTTTGTGAAACAAATAATAAAAAAAAGATTCAATCATTTATTTATTTATTTTTTGTTATCAAACATTAATTGTCGACTCAAAAATGAAAATATTTATTTGATGGGTATTTGTATTTCAATTATAATTTCATTTTTAATATAATATTATAAAATTTGCATTTTTGTTGACAGCACTGTTGGTGTCGACCATTGCATTGGTTGTCATCATTGAGTCGAAAGATTTCTGTGAAGAATATCGAAAAAATGACTACAAAATTGGTTTTGCAATGAGTTTGCATACAGACCGTGGATATCCTGATGATATAATATTATTGTTTATCGGTAACACCTACTGGAAATTGTCGATTATTGACGCATCAATTGATTCATTGAGAATTAAGAATATCACTATTGAGACGGTAAGTGCCGGTACATCCAATTGGTTGTCCAGTGATAAGTACTATACGGTATTACCACCGATTATTCACAGAGATAAGGATAGGGATAACTGTCTATACGGTGCTCTACAGGTAATCTACACATTAATTAGTAATTAAGAAATTTTATACATTGTTTTATATTAAATATAATTAAAACCAGGCATTATCAGATGATTATACGGTCCCTTATTTTAAAAACGTAATTAACGACCAAGGTTAAAAAACAAAAAGTTTATAATACATAAATTAAATAACAATTATATTATTAAATTAAATATACTGCTTATTTAAAATAAATTTGTAACAGTCTATTTGAGCTAGGTCATATATATATATATTAATAAACCATAAGCATTTTAATCAAAAGTAATCAAAAATCATTATCCTGATAACGCCTGATTTAAACTAATAAATTTTGATTTATAAAAAAAAATTTAGAAAGACATGCATACCATTGATTGGGCCAACACTTTATGTGTGGATATGAATGTTCACAATTGGATCAATTCAACTATAATAACATTTCCAGACAATAACTTTAAGCCGGACCTGTTATGGATGCTATGGAGGGTTAAGGAATTTAGTCTATACATGACATTTGCTAACAATACAAAAAATATAAAGTATTTAGTTAATCAAAGTATACATTCAATTGAGGTTAAGAGTAGTTTTAGGAAAAATGATTGGAGTAATGATCAATACATCAACAACAACAACATAATAGCTCTAAGCCATAGATATGACCATATTTTGAAATCAATTATCTTTATGAATGTCAACAAAACTATTCAATACTGTTATGATATTGATTATAGTTTTCCTTCTGTATGTCATTTAAATATATATATATATTGTATAATTGATGTATTATTTTTAATATATAAAAATTTTCAATAGTGTTCAGCGGAATATATTAAGACAATGATTGACTGTTCCCCGCAATCCAACCGATTGATGATTATTATTATAGTTATATTTATTGTGATAGTCGTCATCGCAATCGTTAAACTGATTTTATATTACAGACTCTATCAACCAATGTTTTAATTGAATTGAATTATTATTATATAAACATTAATATATTTTTTGAAAACATATTAAATATAAGTATTTAAATTTATATTAGCATTTGATTTGTATAAATAATTAATAATGAATGTTTAAAAAATACTATAATTTATATAGTTTTTCTTATGTTAAAATAAATTAACTGTATTTAAATTAGTAATAAAATAATAAAAAATATTAAATATAGCAAAAACAGTTTTGATTAAGTTTTGTAAAAAATAATAGATTATTATTTATAAAAGTTTTCAAAAAATAAATTGGTGTTAAATTTATATATAATTATTAGTACATGACATATTTGTATGATTTTTACTTAACTTGTATTACGCCCCCCCCCCTGTATACACCCAGTGATGCCATTATTTAGATGGTATACTCATATATTTTTTATATCTATTCTATCCTTAATTTTATTATCATCTTAAAACAGCGATAAAAAAATTAATTAACAATTAGTAGTAAATAAAATTAAAAAATTTATTAATTTTTGTGTGTTTTGTTATTAATATTTTATAAAAACTTTTTATTTGTTGTTTTTTACAATATTTATTATAAGAGTATATTTTAATTGAATAAATCAATTAATAGCTTATTGCACATACAATGTGTTGTCCATTATATATAAAAATATGCAGTAAATGACTCATAGTATCATAAACTAAATACTAATAAATCATTTATTAGTTGAAATAATTTGAGTTATTTTCAACAAATTTTTCGATAATATTAATTTGTAATTTATTTTTCATGTATAGTATTTATTTTTATAATAATTAATATAAAATAAATAAGATTTTTATAATTATTATTCTTTTATAAAGTTTTTTTTGTTGTTAACACATTTGATTTTATCGACATAAATGAAAGTCATTTATATGATTGGTATTTATATATCAAATATATATATATATATCTATTAATCATTTTTGAATCTTTTTTAAAAATTATATTTTTATAACAGTACTGTTGGTGTTGATGTTAACCATCACATCAGTGGTCACCCAACTGTCCAAAGATTTCTGTGAGGAATATCGGAAAAATTACTATAAAATTGATTTTTCAATGAGTTTGTATAAACGTTATGGACATTGTAATGATACGATACTATTGTTTATCGGTAATACCTACTGGAAATTATCAATCATAGACGGATTGAGTGATAAGACAGTTACTATTGATACTGTTAGTGCCGGTGCAACTAACTGGTTGTTCGCTAACAAATACTCCATGGCCTGGTCTTTTAACATTGATATCAATGATTATGATGATTATGATAAGCAAAAAATTGCTACTAAATACTACCCATTGTGTCGTATAAGTGCTCTACAGGTAATCCATATACAACATTGCATTAACCCAATAGATATGTTATTATTATTATTATAGTAATTAAAACATTATATAATTTTTTATTTATTCAGAAAGACATGCATACTATTGATTGGATTAAAACATCGTGTAATGACATGAATATTACATTTGGTATTAAATCATCGGAAATAACTTTTAGCTATTTTAAGCCATTTGTTGTGTGGATTGTCTATAATTATGATAGATTTGCAACAAAAATGATTGCTTTCGCTGACAGTACCAAACATTTACACTATTTAGTTAATCAAAGTACAGGTGCGCTATCATATCATACGAGTAATGATTTTTATGGATGGAAATGGACAGGTCGTCAAAATATAATAGCTATTAGCCAACAATATACCTATAACTGTAGTGATACTACTGATCCCCACCACAACCAATCAACAATTAACAAAAACAACTGTTTGAATAGTATGGGATCAATTGTCTTAATGTATGGC
This sequence comes from Oppia nitens, assembly GCF_028296485.1. Lineage (NCBI taxonomy): Eukaryota > Metazoa > Arthropoda > Arachnida > Sarcoptiformes > Oppiidae > Oppia > Oppia nitens. The sequence continues at coordinate 5,855,561 of NW_026533250.1, forward strand.
GACTATGAAACAACTATTCAATACAGTTACGCTCATACTAATGGCCGGGCCATTGAATACGCTTATGTATGATATATAGTATAACCATATCATATTTGATTTTATATTTATTATTTTATATTTGAATTTAATTAACAATTTTATTTGTTTTCCTTTAAAAAAAAAAATTATTGTTTAGTGGAAATCGGCACCTCTTAAGACATTGATTGACTGTTCCCAGCAAACCAACAGCCAATCGATAATTATTATTACTATTATAGTGATATCTATTGTGTTTGCCATTGTATTGTCGGTAGTCATCACTATAAATGGTCTGATTTTATATTACAGACGGATAATTATTTTTTAACAATTTAAGCAATATTTAATATATATATAATCATCATTTCAATTGTATTATGTATAAAAACTATTGTATATAATAACAAAATAAGTATATTACACATAAAATAAGTTAGATTTTAAAACTAAGTTTTCATTATTATTATTACTATTATAATTAATTGATTATATTTTTTGTAAACTAAATATTTAATTTTTGTTATCTTATGTTAAAATAAATTGTATTAATATTAATAAGTAAAAGTTGAGTAAAGTATTATTTTATTGAATCAATTTTTTTTTAAATATATTTAATGCACCAAAAAGTTAGGTTAGGTTTTGAAAAATCAATTGGTGTTAAGTCTATACGATTATTAGTACATTTGTTTGACATTTTTGAGTTAACATTTTCAAACTCGTATTACGCCTCCCTATAGACACCCAGTGATGTCATTTTGATGGTATACCCATATTTCATATCTAAAGTTTACGATAAAACAATTATTTTAGCCTCCGATGAACGCCTCCTCCTTAAAACAGCAAAACCCATTTTGCAGACAAACACGTATTCATAGTATTTTTGGCGCAAAAAAAGTTTATACAGTATTTCTATACTAAATATATTGTATATTGAAATCATGTTTGCTATTTATTTTCAACTTAAATGTATATAATTTCTATATAAAAACTAAAAATAATAATTAATTATTACCTTACCATGGTTAATTTTTTAATTAAGTTTTTTTTTAAAAATAATCTTATATAATACATAAGTTATAAGTTATAATATGGCTATTAATAGTCTATTTTATATGTAATTTATTGTAAGTAATATTTTTTTAGACAAACATTTTGAACAACAAACTAATAGTTAACATAATTTATGTATAATTTATGTTATACAGTAAATACTATAAACATATAAACATAAGCGCAATATTACTATGTTTTAATACTATTGAGAGGCGTGGTCTATATAATAGCATTTCATTGTATTAGTTATATCTATATATATATATACTGTATATATATTATGTTTGATCTATGTTTTATTGATATGATTATAATAACACCAAAAAATGCATTGCATTTATAGTGTGTTTTTAAAAATAAAATAAAATAAAACATATTTTTATTATTATTTAGTGATTGAAAGCCTAAATACTTGACCACCGATTATATATAATGGCCACAAATCAACACATCGGCGGCAAACTGTTACCACTTATAAGCCGTAGTTATTATTATCACATCAAGAGCTTAGGCGGCGGTGGTCACCACTGCAGCCGCCGATCAGTACTTCATCGTTCATTGAACTCGTTTACGGAAACTGCGGTTAAATTTGTGACCACAAAACGCTGGACATCGACGTCGGCACAGAACAACACGGCCGCAGCTGATGACGGCCATAATCATCGTCGTGGCGATTGTCTAATCTATAGCGGACCCGACAATATGGTCAAACTAATCAAAACAATCAAATTGTTTTCAATATCGACGACAGTGTTGGCCGGCGGTGTCCAGCCGTTTATCATACAACAGATTTTGGCCACCAATTCGTCAGCTTTTGCCGTCGGTTTTGCCGGTATGACCAGCGCAGGCATACTGTTGTCGCCGCTGGTACTCAACTGGTTTACCCGACGCTATGTCACCCGATTGTACTACAACTACGATACGCAACGATTCACGGCGTGGACATTGAATCTGTTTTGTCGGCCGATTAGCCAACAGTACTCGTCGGCGGATGTGTCGATACCCGAAGCGCTCGGTATGTTCACCTCATATACGGTCAACACTGGCGCCGCTAAGGGACGGCCAACAAAGCGGCCGTTTTTTGTCGATCCCGAGTTTGTTACCGATTTGGACGCTTATAAAGTGATGTTGGGTTACGATCGGCCATTGGATATCACTTTAGACAATATTTTAGAGGACAGTCATCATCAGCAACAACAAGAACATAGACAACAAACTAATGATAAACTAAAATAACATTTTAATTATACAAATATTTTGAAGAAAAAAACAAAACAAAAATCATTTATTTAATATAATTAGTCAGTATTTTATATAAAAAAACATAAATTTGTTTAATTAATTAATAAATACTTTAATTGTTAATAACTATTATCTATATTTTAGTGTTTTTTTGTTGTTACTGTAATTATATTTATTTTAATTGATTATAACGCGTTTATCATAAAGTAAAATTATATATAGTTAAATATATAATTATAAATATATATATAATTTATATAATTAAATAATATTCAAAAACTGTTATTTAAAAATAATTTTTTAGTGCAATTATTATATTACCTGTATATTGATGTGTTTATCAAAATTAATTTACTATATATTATTATATATAGTAAACATATTTTAATTGATTAACGATTATTTGTATAATAATTAAATTTTTAGTTTTATTACTATTATAATCTATAAATCTTATAATAAAGTTATGATATAATCTATGACATAACCTGATAATCATAAGCATAAAGTTAACCCATTTTAGGGGTCAAAACAATTGCACTAATAGTCATATACTTAACTGTAGACTTAACGGTAAGACTAATTAATTATTGAAAAACTTTATTCAACTTATTTTTGATGCATTTAGCATATTGTGTGTACAGATTTTTATTAGTAATTTAATACAATTTATTTTTAAATATATAATAAACAAAATAGATATTTAATTTACAATAAAAATTAATTTTAATGACAAAATAATTGTTAAATATAAGACACAATACTGTTTAATGAAATGATAATTATAATGAAATATTTTAAATATTAATTGAGAATTTATATGTAATTTAGATTTTGTTTAATAGTTGAACAAAAAAAAACATTATATATATATAGTTAGCAAACAAACAAAAAAAACAAAACTTATATAATATTAATGACAAAAATTGTTAAATAATAGTTTAGTAATGTTGTTCAATGAAAATGATAATTATGATCATAAATAATTATTAAATACAGTTAACTTTAATGAAATATTTTTAAAATATATTAATTGATAATTATATATATATTAAATAAATATATATATATATTAAATATATATATATATAGTATATATTATATACATATATAGTTTGGTTTTGTTTAATAGTTCACACAAAAAAAATTGATTGATTGACAACAAAAAAATTATAACATATTATATAATATACAGTAAGTAATGACTATATTGTTTGTAATAAATTATAGTAAACAAACAAATATAAACTTATAATTTTATAAATTGTTTACAACTGTTTGCTATAAGTTTCAAATATCTTACGATAGACATCATAGATGGGCAAAAATATTATGTATATTATGATCACAATCATACCTAAAGTAACTATCGTTATAACCACCAATTGGTTGATATGCGGCGAACAATCAATCAATAACTTAATATCTAATCGATCACACTATAGAAAAACATATCATTAAAAACAAAAATGATAATTATTAAATAAAATTTCATCAAATATATATATATATATATATTATAAGACATACATTCGGGTGAAGACCCTCTGAAGGCTTTTCCTCAAAACAATATTGAATAGTTTTGCTGTCATTCATAAAGACAATGGATACCAAACTATCACCAGCTGTAGCTGATGATGATGACGATGACCGACAAAATGGTTGTTTACAATAGTTTGTAAATCGTTGGCTAACGGCCATAATGTTTGGATTAACTTGAAACTCGAGGTAATAAGAAGTACGTATTATCTTCCTTAGGTATGGTTGGGTAATATTAACCAAAAACTGTTGGACACCGTTTCGGTAGCCAAATATTGTCATAACTCGAGTTTCGTTTAAATGGATCCACATTATGGACGGAGTAAATTCCCGACTACTGGTAAGTGTCGTTGATTTGACCCAACGGGCAAAATTCAAGTTACGGCATGAAGTTTCCACCCAATCAATGGTATAGAAATCTTTCTAATGGTATTACCCGCACAAACAAACAAACAAAAAACAATTATTATTATTATTATTAGTAGTATTAGTATTATGTGTTTGAACTCATAATAAAACCTGTAGAGCACCGACACGACAGGGAGGATAGTCCTGATCGGCTAATAGCGGCTTAGCTTCGTTGGCATCGAATCGGAAAGACCAGGCCATCGAATAGTTGGTACCGGTCAGCCAATCGGACGTACCGGCACTCACCGAATCAATAGTAACAGTTTTGTCTATACCATCGATAAACGACAACTTCCAGTAGGTGTTACCCATGAAGAATAGGATCGTATCTTCGCGATGTCCGTACAGTCTATACAAACTCATTGCGAAATCAATTTTATAGCCATTCCTACGGAATTCGTCGCAAAACTCTTTCGACGACTCGATGATGACCACCGATGACGACAACAACACCAACAGTGCTGTGAAATAATAATAATAATATAAGATATTTTGATAATTGATTTCATATATATATATATAATACCAATCAAATAAATGGCTTTCATTTTGTGTGTATGTCGGCAATCAATCAATCAGTGATAACTGAGAAAAATAATTATTTTTTAAATGTTTGAATAATAGCACAAAAATTTAGTATTTATTTAAAACAAAAATAAATAAATAATTTAATTACTAATTATTTTATGATACTTATAATGTATTTGGATTTTACACACAAAAAATAAACTAAAGTTTATTTAACAACAAGAAAAAACTTTAAAAATAATAATATTAACCATTAGTTCAATATATACAATAATTAGCTATAATTTTATCATAAGTTATATAATTTATGAGTCATATACTTGTATATAATGGATATAACACTTGTATAAACTTTTACAGTAATTCAATATAATAATAATCACATTAAATATTTTTTATCCAACAGTCATCCAACAAAAAATAATATAAATAAAGATATTTTTGATTTAAATGATTTAATACATTTGATATTTTTAATTACCAATCATATTAAAAAAATAATAATAACTTTCATTTGTTTTGGTATTGCTTAAAATAATGTTTATATATTGTATCATATTATACAGTATACAGTATATAAAATTGAATAATAATAATAATATTTTTAATATTAATAAATTTAATAATTGAATAATAATAATAATTTATCAAAACTAATACTTTGTTTTACATATCATTTACATAAATAACAAATAAACAAAAAAGTTTACAACAAAATTTTTTTTGGCACTTATAATCTATTAATTATTTGCTAACATGTAAATTGATAATAGTTTTATAAAAATGTAATCATTTGTACCAAATAATACAGCAATACAACAACAACAAATGTTGTTTAAAAATAATAATTTTATTTTATTTATCAAATTTTATTATTAACATTGAATTATGTATACAATTATTTATAATACCATATTATATATACCATATTAGTTGCTAATCGTATTCAAACATAAGTTGATATCTAAATTTAAGTTTATGATAGTATTAATAAAATTAAGGTAACATTAATACATTATATAAACACAAATATATATAAATTTTATATTTTTATATTTTTACATTTTTACATTTTATATAATAAATATACATCAACAAAAAAAATTTCAAAAAAAATCAATTATAAACTTAGATATTGTGTAGTATTCAATGAAAATTAAACCATAAAAAATAAATAATAATAATTTCATATTAAATGTTTTGTCGGCGGCTATTGTTGACTAGGATTTCGGAAACAAAACCATTTAGACGATCCGTTTTTTTTTTTGATGGTCTCATCAACGCATCTGTCTATTTGGGGAACTGTTTGCCGATTCTGTTACTAAATTAAGTAATAGTAGTAATATATAATTGTTTAAATTTTTTGTATCTAATAATAATAATATAATTTTAAAAAAATACCTCTATTGTTGTCTATGGGTATTAAAAAATAAATACCAAAACAATGTTAATGTTACTAATGGTAATGCAATAGCAATTACATTGAGTATAATATCCGTCATCAGATTAGGTGGCATACAGTCAATCAATGTTTTCAAATACTCGGGATTGCACTGGAAATCATATTTAAAAAAATATATATATATTAATAATAAAATTAAAATAGCAAATCAATCCCTAAATTTTTTTCTCAACAAAAATAAAATAAAAAACTACAGTCAAATTATATCAATTAATTAATACTTGTATATAACACGTACTGTTGTAATATCATTGTATGAATTTCCCAGATAACAGTATTTAATAGTATTGCCAAACTTTGTGAACAAAATAGATCCAGAATTATTAAGACTAGTAAACTGTCCAATAATTGCCATCAATTTGATTACTTTATTCAACTGTTCAATCATTTTTAGATTATCGGTTTTATTGATGGTTGATATCGTAATGTTTGGATCCGATGAAAGGTTATATATTTTGGTTAAACCGTTGTTATTGTCAAAAAATATTACGATCGGATAAGTTATAGGCATAGGAGTCCAAGCCATGAATGGCTTGAAATTATCAGTAGATGGTATTATTATAGATGTGTTAAGACTACTACTACTACTACCACTGGTATTATTGAGACTACCATTAAAAGCCATCCGATCAATAGATACCATATTTTTCTAAGGGATTAAAAAAAATTATTGTATATACAGTATATTGAAATCAATTGATTATATAAATTATGTTTGTTTGATGGCCTAACCTGTAGAGCATAGATAAACGTTTCATTGTTTTCTTGTAGAGCCCAAACCATAGAGTAGTTATTACCGGACAACCAGTTGGACGAACCGGTACTGTTGACATCAATCGTAACACTCGTTGAATTGTCTTCACCCTCACTAGAGGTCAACCGCCAGTAGGTATTACCAATGAAAAAATATTTACCAGAATCTGTCGTTAAGTTGTTGTTGTCGTCGTTTTCATTCAAATGTAACGCAAAATCAATTTGATTGCCATTTGTCATAAATTCTGTACAGAAATCCTTAGTCGTCTCCTCATTACTGACCACCAGTGATGACAACACCAACAGTGCTATCAAACAAACAATCAAAGATTTTTAAAGATATTATTAACAAAAAAAATTGATTAATACATATACAATATACTATTAAATGATATAATACGATACCAATCAAATTAATAAATATTATTTTCATCTATGGATTGTATAATACTAAATCAATTCTCATTGATTTAGTTGTAATATATATTTTTTGATTAAAATTTTCACTAAAATTTAATGAGTTATTGTACTGTATATATTGATAACAAAAAAATTATTGATTGAACTTAATAAATAATAATATTCATAAATATACTGTATCTGTTATCACCAAAAAATAAAAAAAAATAAAATACTAATATAGCAATACGTTTCGCATATTGTTGGTTAAGTTGAAAAAATTATTATACAGTAAATAGTAATCGTTTAAAAAAAATTATACAAAATATTTAATATACAAAATAAATGGTGAGTCATATAATTGACAAATATATTTTTATAATCAATTACTAATATTATATTAAAATGTTAATGAAATAAGAAATTAATACTAATTAGTAATATTTAGTAATAAGTTATTTACATAAAATATTTATTATAATTTATAAATACTTATGTATAGTTACAACATAAAAAACTATAATTTTTTAGACATTATATATTTATTAATGTTTCTAATTTAGTAAATATTGAATTATTTATACAATTGATTGGATCAGTTTGATATGGTTTGTATAATATGTTTGAGTGATTAAAAATCATCCATTAAAATATCAAAATAAACTTTTATCATTGAATTTAACAATAATGTAGTTTACATTGTTTTTTTAAAAAAATAAACAAATATAAAATTAATTAATATATATTCCACTATATATAAAAATATAAATATTCCACTATATCTACTATAAGTGATATAATTTTTTTTTTAAAAAATAGTAAATAATTTTTTCAAGTTTTATATATAAGTTTTGTATAAAATAATTTCCAATCAATTGATATAATAGTTAATCAGTTATTCGACAATAGATTTTGTAAGATATAAACAATGCAACAATTATAACGACAACAATCACAATAGATATCTGTATAGTTGTAAACAATTGGTTGGTTTGCGGGGAACAGTCAACCAATGTTTTGATAGCATCTCCCGGTAGACACTAAATAATAAAAAAAAATATATAAAATGTAATAATTATTTTTGTTGAAAAAAATTGCGCTTACAATACGATAACGACGATAATTACCATTACTATAATAAGGACAGTATATATTATATTTTATAATAGTTTTGTTGACATCATTCATGAAAACAATTGATCCCAAATCAGTATTATTATTATTTGACTGACATTTAGGATCAATAGAATTATTGTTGGTATAGTATTTGCTAAAACCTATAATTTTGTGTCCGTCATCATCATCATCATCATCATCGGTATCCATCATCCAATCATAATCATCGGTAATATTAGCTGATCGACTATAAGATTGTTTAGTTAATTGGTCACTAAAAACGTATTGTTTAACAACTAGGTCACTGTTGGCAAAGCTCAGATAGTATCGACTGGTATTTAAAAAGTAGTCAATCCATACAAAAACAGGTATAAACTTATTATATCTAAATTGAATTGTTGTCGATTTGTCCCATTTGATTGTATCCGTATCCGTACACAAAGTTATTGCCCAATCAATAGTTTCCATATTTTTCTATATATTGTATATATAATAATTTAAAAATATTTAATAATAAATTATTGTTTTAATTAATTGTAAATTATTTGGTTGAGATTACTACTAATACTACTACAACCTGTAGAGCACCGATACGACACCACATGTGGTGTTGTCCATAATTCAGATGATCAGTTAGATTAGTATCAATACTAGAATCATATGGGACAGACCAGGCCATGGAGTACTTGTCTCCGGACAACCAGTTTGAAGTACCGGCACTTATGGTATCAATGGTCAGTGTTGTGTTGTTATCGTTGTCGTCTATGATCGACAACTTCCAGTAGATGTTACCAATGAATAATACAATCATATCTACAGGATATCCATCTGTGGTTTTATATAAATTCATTAGAAAATCAATTTTGTTGCCATTATTTCGGTATTCATTGCAAAAATCTTTGGATTCATTGTCGGCCATCGATGCGATGGTCGATATCAACAACATTACTGTTTTAAATCATCGGATTTTTTTTAACAAAAAAATAGTTAAATTATTATAATTTATATATAATATCCAAAGTATGATATCATAAATACCAACTGTAATACCAATGAAATAAATGATAATCATTTGTATGTGTATTTGTGGGTCAGTTATTGTGTTGAATAATTAATTAATTAATTAATAAGTTTTTTTAAATTATATAATTCTGAATATATTTCATCAAAAAAACCAAAGCCTATGATATATTTAGGTTTTGTTTTAAAATACAATATATTTTATAATATTGTAAAAAAAACATGAATAATATTGAGTCTTATATTATTAATAAACAACACAAAAAAATTATCAATAGTTTATGCTATTTATATTAAACTTTATTAATATTTGTTGAGATGATAAAAAATATTATTTAATTAAAACAAAAATACAAAAATGTTTAAATAATTTAATAAAACAGAAATAAAAATAAATAAATAACTTCTTGACTAAAATAAAATAAAAATTATTACAAAAACTTATTGAACAAAAAAAAGAGAGAAAAAAACAAAAATCATTTGGCTTTAGTTTTCTGTGTTTTTGATGAAGATTTTGACGGATCAGTTGAACGGGCAGTTTTCGACGGACTGACCACTGTTTTCGGACTGTTAGTTGGCTTAGGTATTGGATTAGGTATCGATCTTCTGGACAGGAAAACAGATGTCGATTAGGTAGCCAATCGGTACAGTTTTCGTCGGACAAATAGTGTCGGCGACAATGGGTTCGCGTACGAAACAAATAGAGCAAATAGTTTGCGGGCGACTCGACATTTGGATAGGCAAACGCCGAGGTCAGGTCGGGCGGAAATGATTCGTTAAAGCCGTTTACATAACCGGCGGGATCGCCAACGGGTCGGATAATCTGTTGCGAAGTGTCAAAATAGTAGACACGAATACCGGAGAATGTGATCATACGGGACCAACTGTTGCCAGCAGTGTCGGCGTCAGTGTAGGCCGCACTGTAGCCAACATCTGGTGACCACTGCCATTCGTCACCCTCGGTTCGCGTCGACTTAAGTGTACCGTCTGGCCAGTATGTCCAGTAGCGTTTGTTGCGAAACAAATAGGTAACACCTTTGTGCGGACCGGCCAATATGGTAACGATGGCTGTCTGTGCGGTCACGGGTGCCAACTCTGGCCACCAGACACGATAGGGACCTTTAGGTGATACCTGTTTGTTTGGCAAACCATAGATATCCCAGAAATACCAGCCCCTATAGATCCGTACGGTATTGTTTGGCAATCGATGGGCTGCGTGTATGTATGTGTCTTCACACAGGGCTCGCGATGGCTTCAGTTCCCACTGTCGCTGACTTATCGGTGCCGAGTCATTGTATTCTTGTCCGTCATCTTCCAGTTGGTTTTCGGTTTGATTTCCAGCCGTTATTGTCCGTAGCCGTGGCTGTGATAAAGGGTTTTCATAGACAGGTTCGGCTGCTGTCATCTCATCAGTCTTATGTACTGTCGTTGTTGTCGTCGTACCGATGATTGTAATGCCCAACACTATCATCAGTAGGTCAACCACTGTTGTCCGCTTACCAGACATTTATTTGGGATTAACTGTTATTTTTAAGGATCTATTCAAATAAGAAGACTTACAATTCAAGTTATATTACGTTATAAAATATCTTATAATTTACTTATACACTGAAAGTACACAATAATTGTATTAATAACTGTCAAAAACAAAAAATTATTATTTAAGTGAATGTAATTTTGGCAAAAGTTCGGTATATATAACCAATTTGTTGCTGAAATTTTACGCGCGCTGTTATAACCATTAATTTTAATTACAAATACTATTTTTATTATTTTATATTAGGTTAGGTTAGGTTGGAGTAGATGTAGAGGATTAGGTAGTGGTGTGCGGGGAGGGAAGTAATGGGAGATGAGGGCTGGTATCTAAAACTTAGGTTAAATTGTAATTTTAAAAGCGTTTTAAAAACTTTAACAATAAATGGGTAACATTTGCTAAGCTGTACCGTAATTTTGAATAATCCGTAATGTTTTAATTCACGCGATTTTTATTTTATTAATCGTCAAAAAAATAGACACAATTATTATCGAAATTATATTATTTTTCTTAGTTTGTATATTATACTATTGTTTGCTTGAATTTTCGTATTATTTTTTATTTTGTAAATAAAGTGTTGTTATTTTAATAATGTTATTATTATAATAGTAAAATTAAAACAATAATTATTATCAATTTATAATAACAATAATAGATATTTGTGTGCAAATTTTTCAAAAGTTTGATTTAATAACCAAAATATTTTTATATAACGGTTAAATTGTTTCAACTATTTTTATTGACAGCAGTTTTTCAATTAATTTATCAATTTTTTTTTTTGATAAATTAAATGTCAATTGACTTACAACTAATCAAATGAGACAACTATTGAGACAATTATTAACAAAAAAGTTTGTTTGGTTTTTTGTTGTTGTTGATTTGAAGCACACAATTTCCATTGAAATTGTTATAATAATAATAACAAAAACACAAAAAACTATTATTTAATTATTTTCTTTTTATTTTGTGGTTAATATCTCAGCTATCAATGTCTGTCATATTTTGTGGCTTTTAATGGTTATCAACGATTTAAACAACAGATTACTTACCCAACTATGATAGGGCTGTCAATGTATTGCAAACATTATTATCGTCTACCTGTGCTGTTGTTTGGCCAACTAAAAACTACTTACACATTGATGGACATGGATTTAAATGACAATATAATCGACAATTTGTCGACCAAATTCTGTACAGTCATTGCCTTTACAACACACGGAACAGGATGTCTGGTCGAGTATCAAAATTCATTGTTTGTCATAACCAATGAACATGTAGTCAAAGATTTGTGGCACACAATCATACTGTGCAACAATTCCGGCGGCGAACGCCGATACGGCCGTATCCTATCTACCGATCATACCATGGATTTGGCACTTATCTGGTTTCCGACTCAAGGTCTCCCAGTCCAGCCGTTTACTATAGCACAGTCGGTCGAGTTTGGCGACGAAATGCTGACACTGGGTTTCGGGCACCGGTATCCTACATACGATATGGGCGCCGGCATTGTTACCTGTCCAGACTCTACCACCTATACCAATCGTCCAGATGTACTGTACAATAGCCAGCCGATTACAATGATCGAGTCGACAGCCACACAGAGGGGTGGTTTTTCCGGCGGACCACTAGTCAACCAAAACGGACAGTTGGCCGGCATTCTCTGTATGTCCGCAATGGACGGTCTACTACACTATTCGACACCAGCCTATTGTATAGAAAGTAAGTAATATAATTAGTACTGTAGTCATAATAAAAATTAACACAATTTTTTTATTTGCATCATAGGGTTTATCAAAGGTGCCTTATTTTTTGATGATCAGGAATGGCAGCGCAGGGATGCAGAACATGGACTTAGATTAGGACTGTGCTTACGATGGAATCACCAACTGATGGGCTGTCAAATAGTTGACAAGTTTGAGGAAACTTTTGAAAAGTAAGAGATTTAAATAATTTTTTTTACAAAAAAAAACAAAATAAAGAGATAAATAACTGATTTTTTGTTTTTTTTGTTGACAATATTCTCAAAAGCAATAATCTTAATGTCGACAATGTTATCATCGAAATCAATGGCCAACCATTGCCATCGTTGGACAGTTTTATTGTTGAACTGACTAAATATGATTCATTTACCGATATACCTGTCCTGATTGCCGGTGACTTCTATCACCGTATTATACGTAATCCACGAATTAATAAGTCGTTTCTGTAAATAATAGAAAATATTAATCAAAAAAAATTATATTTAGTTTCATTATTAAATAAATTTTACAAAAAAAAATCAAATTAACAAAATTTACTGATTGTTTTGTATTATCTAATCTAAATCGTAAATACAGTATAAATACAGTATATATGCTATACAAAAAAATACAGTATATACTGATGTTAAAAAACTATTAGTATTTAATTAAATACAAAATAATAAATTAATTATATTTTAAATTCAATACATTTATTTTCTACAATTTTTTACAATATTATAATCTAATGTAAATTAAAAAAAATAACTTAAAATATAACAAATTATAATTATTTTAAAAATATTTTTATTTATAGCTTAGTTATGACTTATTTAGATAGAGATTCAATAACTATTGATTTAAATGTAATTAATAAATTAATTTAAAAGTAAATATTAAAGTTGTTATATTTTTTTAAGCCCTACTCTATTAGTTAGACAATTAATTAGTCGATAGTTGTAATAATAGTTTGAATATATTAAATTAATAAATTTTTAAAAAATGTATAAAATCACTTTAACTTGTTGTATATACTGATGGACAGTTAGTTAGTTAGCTTATGGATGTAATGGTTAACTTCAAAATAACTTTTTAATTAATTTGTAATAAAAATCATTTTCAATCAATCAAACAAAAAAAATCTATTGATATTTACTGAGTTCGGGATTCTCTCTCAACAGTCGTTGCCTTTCTTCGCGCCAATAGTTCAACACTTGGTGTCGTTCGTGGTATTGTCGCTGCTGTTCGTCGTCCTGCTGGTCCACTACGGCAAAGTTGTCCGCAAGATCGGCCATAACCAGCGAAATCTGTTCGTCAACTTCTTCAAGTTGTCGACGAATCTGTTGCAGTTGACGATTGGGAAGCGGATCGTAATAGGATTTAGCTCCCGGTTCGAAGCTATTGGTGTCCAAATTATAATCAAGAAACTCGATTATTGGCAACGATTCGGGCATACCATACCAATCATAGTTATAAAAATCGTTATAATTTTGGCTCCAATTGGTTGCCAGTTGTCTGGTGGCCATCATTACGCCAATGATGACAATAATACAAAGAAAATACACCGGCGCCGACATCCAGTCTAACTGAGACATCAGTAGTGCCGGCAGGAATAAGCCAGCCAATGGCCAGCGCGATACCGCCCATCCAAGTCTACGCTGAACCGATGGCCACCGACCCCGACAACGGCGTTCACAGTACTGGTTAAATTGTTCATTGGTTGGCCGACGGGACTGTCGTCTAATTAATGAGTCATTCAATAATTGGTGACAGTTCGGGCATCTGAGACCCATGGACTCGATTTCATAGGCACTGTTGTCTTGTTGTGCCCATTGGATCAGACACGACATATGATAGCCGCCAGGACAGAAGCACGGCTGAACAATAGGATCCGAGTCCGATTCGTCAGTACATCGACATATTGGACAGTAGTCGGGTAGTTGATTTACGGGTACATTTGGATCCCAAAAATTTGGCTGAACAAAATGCTGCTGTCCTATTGCCATACCTTCTTCACCCACTTCTACATCGTCAAATGCAAGTCCGGCAATTGGTACACCTCCTGCTGGAGCTACTGGCGCTGGAGCACCTCCTACGGCTCCTAATAGATTTTCATCGGGCATTAACTCTTGTCCACCGGCGACGGCTTCTCCACCTAACTTGGCATTAGCTAACTGTTCATCTAATTGTTGAAAGAAATTGGCGACCATTGGATTCATTTCTATTTTCATATTGTCTAACTGTACGACCGGTTCGTCAACGACCACTTCGGGCATCGGTGGCAACAATTGGTTTGCCTCGGCATTGGCTACCATTTCGTTCAATTTTTGGGCCATCTCTTCCCACAGTTGATCCACATCCTGCTCGACGACATTCTCGACAGCCAATTGGTTGTCTTCACGGGATCGTTCCCGAATTACCGTCATTACCGCTTCTAATGCTGGAAACTGTGGCTGTCTGGCTTGCTGTGTCCAAATATCCCGGAGCCGATTGATCCATTCTCTCAACAACTGTCTCATAAACGTTGGCTGCCATTGCTTTTGGGACATACTATTGGATTTCGGTGCGGATAACTGTGCTGTTCTTGTCTATCACTTTTCTAATCCAAAAATAATTTCAATTTTTATTTAAAAAAAATAAAATTATAACTTAAAATATATAAATACTAATTGTTAAAATAAAATGGTTAATAACTTTATGTAAAGCATAGTCTAACATTGGTCAACCCCCCCCCCCACTTAGTTTGATAGAGATAGAGATAGACAATTAATTAAATAAAATATTGTATTTTTAAAAAATAATAAAATATTATTAAACTACCTGAGCTTTACATTAATTAAATCTGTTCACAATTTTATTGATACTTTCTAAGATCGGGCCACTCACGCAACAGCCGTTCCCGTTGGTCGCGCCAATAGTTCAATACTTGGTGTCGTTCGTGGTATTGTTGCTGTTGTTGTTCGTCCAGTTGGTCCACTTGGGCATAATTGTCGGCCAGATCGGCCATAACCAGCGATATCTGTTCTTCAATATCCTGGAGCTCTTCGCGTGGCTGTTGCAGTCGGCGTTCGGGTAACGGATCGTATTGGGAAACAATACCCGACTGATACTCACCGGTTGACATATTAAAGTCAATAAAGTCCAGCAATGGCAGCGACTCGTCCGTGTGGTTCCAATGTCTTAGAAATTGCCGATACTGTTTGAGCCAATTACTAGACAACATACCGGTAATCACCATTAGGGCAATGCATCCGATCAAACAGATATAAAACACTGGCAACGTTATCAACGGGTGCCGTATGGTCAGCAGCACCGGTAACAGTGCATCGACAAACAATTGACAGCGTCGGGCCGCCCGTTCCAGTTTGCGTTGAACCGATTGCCAGCCACCCGGATATCTCTGTTCGAGATACTGGTGAAACTGGGCTCTGGTTGGCCGACGTTCAACCATATTAAACAATGGATAGTTTATCAATCGGCGACAAACAGGACACGTACGCAATCCATCATACCAGCCAACATACCTGTCCTGTGTCATCATTCGGTTCAAACAACGCAAATGATAGCCGGCTGGACAAATGCACGGATAGACAATTGGATTTCTATCGGGATCATTATCTGGATCGTCATCGTCACGCCTACAAATAGGACAGTGCTCTTGAAAGTCCGGTTCAAATGGTTCTTGTATTTGTGGCAGAGGTGGTTGCGGTACACCACCAACGGCTCCCACTAACCCTTGTTCTTGTTTACCGATACCTGCCTGCTGTTCGGCTAACTGGGCATTAGCTAACTGTTCATCCAATTGGTTAAAAAATTTGGCAACCATTGGATTCATTTTCATCTCCAACTGTACAACCGGTTGGTTTGCTGGCGGCGGTGCCTGCAATTGGTTTGCTCCGGTTTTAGCTATCATTTCGTTCAATTTTATTGCCATTTCTTCCCATAGTTGATCCACATCTTTTTCGACACCATTGTCAGCTACATTGGAAGCATCAGCAGCAGCAGCAGCAGCTGCACCGTACGGTTGCAGTGGACCGGGCGGTGCCTCAATTGCCAACCTTACCGGCGGTCCTTCTATTGCTGGAAACTGTGGTCGTCTGGAATGTTGTCGCCAAATATCCTGAAGCCGAGTAATCCATTGTCTCAATAACTGTCTCATAAGCGTTGGTTGCCATTGATTTTTAGACATATTTTTTAAAAATTTTGTTGGATTCAGTGGAGGATGAGGAGAGGATAACTGTCCACTTGGATTGCAATCTGTCGTGAAATTAAATATTTGTATTAAACTTTCATATTTCGATCAGAATTTCATAAAATTGTTTAAAATTTAAAAAAAAATATATAATTAATTGTTTAAAAATGTTATAAAACACTCACTCACACACACACACACACACACAGAGAGAGAGAGAGAGAGAGAGAGAGAGATCTAATTTTAGATGATATAGATTTAGATTAATTTTTAAAAAATAATATTTTTTTATCATTTTTTAACCAAATGAATATATTCCTCAAAAATAAATAAATAATAAAACAAACTATAGATTAGTAACAATATTTTAAAATTTATATACAGTACTTGAAATCATTTATAATTTACTGATTCATAGCATAGGGATCGTTGGCTAATTCGGGTCGTTGTAGTAATAGTTCGTATTGATTGTCCAAAATATCGACCCAATTGTGCAAACCATTGTTGAACTGTTCAACTTGTTGTGGATCCGATTCGTTGAGCACCTGTACCCGTTCCTCCATTAGTGCCTGTATATTATTGGCTGCTTCATGCAAATCGCGCAAATGTTCCCGATCTCTGTCGTATTGGGCACCGGGAACCGGATCGTGACGTGTACTGACACCGGGATCATACTTACGGCTAAGCGGATTGTAGTCGCGAAACTCCAGTTCCGTTAACAGTTCGGTTTCGTTCAGTCGACGCCATTCGAAAAAATTCCTACAATATTCAAACAACTCATGGGTAACAAACCCACCGAAAAATCCGATCATAAAAGGATAGGTTAGCTCTATTGCTTTGCGAACAATAAACGGTAGAGTACTCACTGATTGTTGGTCGGCCAGGTAGTGATACATGAATCCATAGATAGCAACGGCCAGTGACAGTAGTTTGAATTTCCTATCAAACGGACAGTACTGTCGACTATACTGGCCAAACGTATTCCTGAAATGCTCGACAATCAACTCGTGTCGTAATGGTTGCCGACATTGTTTGCATTTGTTGCCATCGCGCGAGTAGGCCGGTTGCATCAATGCCAACACTAGGCAAGTAAAATGATATCCACCGGTACACAGACACGGATAGACAATCAGATCGTCGGCTTCAATCTCATCGTCCAGACATATGGGACATACAGCTGGCGAATAGTTGTTCAACATTTGGTCGAACGACTGCATAGTCTTATTGGTGTTGTGTCCATACAATCGCCGTATATGTCGTCGACTTTTTTGTTTGTCTTTTCTCTTTTGTCTTTCTTTCTCTCGTTTCATCTCTTTTAGTGACTTCGGCTGATTGGTTGAAGACATGTCTATCTTTTCTTTGTTTTTTCCGATTGCCTTTCGATGACTACTATCTCTCTCTCTCTCTTTCTGTTTTCAATAATTTTTTTATTTGAAAATTCATTTTAAAATTATTATTATAATTTCAATAAATAAAATTATGTTAAAATAAGTGGTGATATTGAGCCAAAAATAAAATATTAAATAAGACTTACATGTTATTAGCCAATAATTACATTAGTTTTAAAAAAACTAACTGTTCATTCAAAACTGTAGTTAAAATAATTTTTTTTAATTTACAAATTACAGATGAATTAACACTGAATTTACTGATTCATAGCATAGGGATCGTTGGCTAACTCGGGTCGTTGTTGTTGTAGTTCGTATTGATTGTCCAAAATAGCGACATAATTACGCAAATAATTGTTGAACTGATCAACTTGTTGTCGATCCGATTCGTTGAGCACCTGTAGCTGTTCCATCAGTCTTGCATATATATTATTGGCTGCTTCGTGCAAATCGCGCAAATGTTCCCGATCTCTGTCGTATTGGGCACCGGGAACCGGATCGTGACGTGTACTGACACCGGGATCATACTTACGGCTAAGCGGATTGTAGTCGCGAAACTCCAGTTCCGGTAACAGTTCGGTTTCGTTCAATCGGCGCCATTCGAAAAAATTTCTACAATACTGGAACAACTGTCTGGCCATGTCTTGGCCGAGAAACCCGATCATAAACGGTACGGTTAGTTCCATTGCTTTTCGCACACCGCGCGGTACAGTACTCAGAGCTTGTTCATTGACCAGAAAGTAATACATGAATCCATAGAAAGCAACGGCCAGTGCCAGTAGTTTGCATTTGGCATCAATCGGACTGTGCAGTTGCCTATAGTGACCAAACGTATCCCTGAAATGCTCGATAACCAACTCGTGTCTTAACCGTTGCCGACATTGTTTGCATTTGTTGCCATCGCGCGAATAGATCGGTTGCATCAATGCCAACACTAGGCAAGTAAAATGATATCCACCGGTACACAGACACGGATAGACAATCAGATCGTCGGCTTCTATCTCGTCGTCCAGACATATGGGACATACAGCTGGCGAATAGTTGTTCAACATTTGGTCGAACGATTGCATAGTCTTATCTGTGTTTTGTCCATATAATCGCCGTATCTGTCGTCGACTTTTTTGTTTGTCTTTTCTCTTTTGTCTTTCTCTTTCTCGTTTCATCTGTTTCTGTGACTTCGGTTGATTGGTTGACGACATGTCTACTACTTTTACTTCTTTGTCTTTTCCGATTGCCTACCGATGACTACTATCTCTTTCTTGTATTTAAATAATTTTATAGTTTTTTTGAAATTTAAAAAAAACTATTATTATTTTTTATAGTTTTATAATTATATTGTTATAAATGTTAAAATACTTTTAATTTTTAATGTCTCTCTCTCTCTCTCTCTCTCTCTCTCTCTCTAATTAATTAATTACATTTCGTTTGATAACTAACTGTCCATTACTTTAGTTATATTACATAACTTTGTTTTATATACAAATGACTGAAAATTCGGCTTAAATCTGTATTATAGACAGCCAGCAAAAAAGTATTGTTTTTATGTAGTAATTCATATATAAAATGTTAGTTTTATTACTTAATTATTAATTAGCTAGGTTAGTTTGGGGTTAGGAAGTGGATGGGTGGGTGGGGTGGGTTTGTAGTAAATAATTTTTTACTGGCTGTCTATTATATAGATTTATTCCGAAAATTCAAACTAAATTTACTCATTCATAGCATAGGGATCGTTGGCTAACGCGGGTCGTTGTTGTTGTAGTTCGTATTGATTGTCCAAAATAGCGACATAATTACGCAAATAATTGTTGAACTGATCAACTTGTTGTCGATCCGATTCGTTGAGCACCTGTAGCTGTTCCATCAGTCTTGCATATATATTATTGGCTGCTTCATGCAAATCGCGCAAATGTTCCCGATCTCTGTCGTATTGGGCACCGGGAACCGGATCGTGACGTGTACTGACACCGGGATCATACTTACGGCTAAGCGGATTGTAGTCGCGAAACTCCAGTTCCGGTAACAGTTCGGTTTCGTTCAATCGGCGCCATTCAAAAAAATTTCTCCAATACTGGAACAACTGTTGGGCCATATCTTGACCGAGAAAACCGATCATAAGCGGTGCGCTTAATTCAATTGCTTTGCGAATACCCGGCGTTACAGTACTCAAAGCTTGTTCATCAACCTGAGTGTAATACATAAACACATAAAAAGCAACAATCAGTGCCAGTAGTTTGCATTTGGCATCAATCGGACAGTACAGTCGACTATAGAGACCAAACGTATCTCTGAAATGCTCGATAATCAACTCGTGTCGTAACCGTTGCCGACATTGTTTGCATTTGTTGCCGTCGCGCGAATARSTCGGTTGCATCAATGCCAGTATCAGACAAGTAAAATGATAGCCACCGGTACACAGACACGGATAGACAATCAGATCGTCGGCTTCTATCTCGTCGTCCAGACATATGGGACATACAGCTGGAGAGTAGTTGTTTAACATTTGGTCAAACGATTGCATAGTCTTATCTGTGTTTTGTCCATACAATCGCCGTATCTGTCGTCGACTTTTTTGTTTGTCTTTTCTCTTTTGTCTTTYTTTTTCTCGTTTCATMTGTTTCTGTGACTTCGGTTGATTGGTTGACCACATGTCTACTACTTTTACTTCTTTATCTTATTTGACTTTTCCGATTGCCGACCGATGACTACTATCTCTTTCTTTCTATTTCTTGTATTTAAATAATTTTGTTGTTTTTTGAAAAAGTTTAAAAAAAATAAATTGAATTATCTTAAAAAACTTTTAAAATTTTCTCTCTCTCTCTCTCTCTCTCTCTCTCTCTTTCTTTCTCTTTAACTAACATTTTTTTATATTATAAGTTATAATTTAATAAATAATTACAACTGTCCTTTACTTTAGTTATATTACATTACTTTTTTATATATATATCAATGAYTAAATTTAYTSATTCATAGCATAGGGATCGTTGGCTAACTCGGGTTGTTGTTGTAGTAGTTCGTGTTGATTGTCCAAAATAGCGAACAAACTGTTTAAATCATTGTCGAACTGTTCAACTTGTTGTGGATCCGTTTCGTTGAGCACCTGTAGCCGTTCAATCAGTCTTGCCTGTATATTATCGGCTGCTTCATGCAAATCGCGCAAATGTTCCCGATCTCTGTCGTATTGGACACCGGGAACCGGATCGTGACGTGTACTGACACCGGGATCATACTTACCGCTAAGCGGATTGTAGTCGCGAAACTCCAGTTCCGGTAACAGTTCGGTTTCGTTCAATCGGCGCCATTCAAAAAAATTTCTCCAATACTGGAACAACTGTTGGGCCATATTTTGACCGAGAATACCGATCATAAGCTTAACGCTTAGTTCCATTGCATTGCGAATATCGGGCTGAGCTGTACTCAGGGTTTGTTCGTCAATCAGAGTGTAATATAAAAAAGCCTGGAAAGCAACAGCCAGTGCCAGTAGTTTGCATTTGTCATTAAACGGACAGCGCAGTCGACTATAGTGGCCAAACGTATCCCTGAAATGCTCGATAACCAACTCGTGTCGTAACCGTTGCCGACATTGTTTGCATTTGTTGCCATCGCGCGAATAAGTCGGTTGCATCAATGCCAACACTAGGCAAGTAAAATGATATCCACCGGTACACAGACACGGATAGACAATCAGATCGTCGGCTTCTATCTCGTCGTCCAGACATATGGGACATACAGGTGGCGAATAATTGTTTAACATTTGGTCAAACGATTGCATAGTCTTATCGGTGTTTTGTCCATACAATCGCCGTATCTGTCGTCGACTTTTTTGTTTGTCTTTTCTCTTTTGTCTTTCTTTCTCTCGTTTCATCTGCTTTTGTGACTTCGGCTGATTAGTTGACGACATGTTTACTACTAATTCTTCTTTTTTGACGACAAGTCTCTTACTCTATCTCTTACTTGTCTTTATTGATAAATTTCTTAGTTTTTTTCAATTTAAAGTAAAAAACTTTATATTTTTTATATAAAAAATTTATGAAAAAATGAGTCGAAACAACACATTTAATTAGAGACATTGAGGACCACAACAACAAATATGTGGTCAACCAATCAGCCGAAGTCCAAGAATGCGATTAAACGAGAGAAAGAAACACAAACCAGAAGAGAAAGACGAAAAAGAAATAGACAAAGACGGCGACAAAATACCGATAGGACGACAGTTCAAGTGATCGACAATCCTTTGGTCGACGACCAAACGCCCGGTGTGTGTCCCATATGTCTCGACGATGAGGACACAGATGAAAATCCAGTGATAAGACCGCCGCCGTGTAAATGCAATGCTTCAATGCATTATCTATGTCTAGTTCGTGTGCTCAGCCGTCAAGAGTATGCTCGCAGTGGCCGATGTACTGTATGCCAGCAACCATACCGGTGTCCGTGGATTATTGTCCAATTGCGCAATACTTTTCGCCAGTATTATAGCACCCATTCCGTACACAACAGGCTGACAATGTTTTTAATCGGAATACTTGGTTCGGTCGGTGCACTGGTTTATATGATACCCGTCGACCATCTGGACGATGACAGTTGGACTGTATATTTTTTGTCGGTAATAGCACCGATTGTTTGTGCAATTAGTGCCGGCAGTCTCTTAACACGTAACTATATTGAACAGTATCGACAGTATCTGGATTGGTGTCAACAAATCGACCAACTACCCTGCTATGAGTTTACCAGATATAACCAGCAAACAGATTCCTATGATCCGGAAACAGGTGGCCATCAGTACGATGCCAGACAAGTTGCCCTGGAAGAGTTGGCCCGTATACAGATGATTATCAATCGTGATATGCAGGCAGATATTAGGGCTGACATTGCAGATAATTATACACCTCTAAACTGGTCTGACCCGCAAATGGCCGACGATTATCATGTAAGGGCACGACTGTTGGTTCGGCTCGTTCAACGACAAAACCGATTTACTGAACAATATCCCGAAGTTGCCAAACAAGTGTATGTTTATGATAATAATGATGGTCTTCTATGAACACTACTGTTTGAAATTTAAATGATAGCTACAAAAAATATATAATATTAGATTGTCTGAAATTTAGTGATACAAAAAAATTGTGGTCGAGATATAAACGATGGGTTAAAATACATTTTTAATATATTTTTTTATTATAAAAGTATGGATAGCATTAAATATATATATAATTTGCGTTATATACTGTAGTTTAAGTTATTGTCTAATATAAAATATCATAATTTAGTTAAAAATAAGTTTACTCAATGAGATAATAGGTTATGTTAAGAGAGAGAGAGAGAAAGAGAGAATTTTTTGTTGTTTCTCTCTCTCTCTCTCTCTCTCTCTCTCTCTATCAAGATTTTTATTGTATATTTTATGTATAATTTAAAATTTAAATAGTATACAAAATATCAAAGAAAATATCAATTTTTTAAACTTTAACGATTATAACAGTAAAAATCAAACACAACAATTAAATTAAAAAAAATTTTTTTTTACCATTATTATTTTAGTAGAAAACTAAAAAAATTTACAAAATAAAGTTAGACGAACTAAACTATCGGTAGTAAAAGATTCGGATAAAATAGCATTTCCACACACAATAAAATCATACCATATTGAACGACATAATAGACATTATCATTATCAACAGCAAAGTCAACACAAGTATGGCCGACAATCCTCCTCCACAGCCACCACAACAACATCCAGCGGTTCTGCCAAACCTACAGCGTATCACAGATCTATTACAGAATATCAACGCTATACTCGATAGACCAATAGTAGAGCTTAGACGGCAACAACCGGTTCCCAATCATCAACCGGCCGAACCGTGGATTAATATGACCCACAATGACACCCAATATCTTGCAATTGCCGGCGATAATATTCAACTAGAAGTTGATTTTGTCAGAGGGTCTGAACATCACATAGAGCTCGGAGAAAACTACAGAATCCGAGGCCGACCAGTCGTTTACGATATCGGCGGTCCGGAAAGGATAATGGCTGAGACAAACTTTCCATATTCCAATTAGGAGCAGATCTATCTTGTAAGCTCCGTTTTTTGTATTATTTACACGCGCTATTGTTTCAATGGATTTAATTGTAGTTCACACGCTATTTACACGTATTTTTAATAATTAATAAAATAAAAGTAAATATGTTTAAGCAAAAATAATATCATAATACATTTAACTAACCTAACCTATTTATAATGGTATTACAAAAATGATAACTTAACCTAATCTATTGTATTAGTGTTCGCTCCGTTACCTAACCTG
Source organism: Oppia nitens (assembly GCF_028296485.1). NCBI lineage: Eukaryota > Metazoa > Arthropoda > Arachnida > Sarcoptiformes > Oppiidae > Oppia > Oppia nitens. Next base: position 5,880,255 of record NW_026533250.1, read on the forward strand.
GTGTTCGCTCCGCAACCTTATCCTAATTATAATGGTATTATACAAATGTATTATATAACTGTATCACGTATTGCACGTGAAATATTTAATTATATCTATTGAAACAATAGCGCGTGTAAATAATACAAAAAACGGAGCTGACAACATAGATTTTAGCCTCCAATTATTTTGCCATCTTTTCGTACGGCATAATTGGCTGCAGTGGACCACAGTCCCAGATTGTGGTCAATGACAACGGACACTATCTGTTTGTTATCGATCCCCAGACAGCTATACTGCTGCGCAATCAGTGTATCAGTCGGACTAACCAACAGTCTCTTCTCCATGATTTGATGTGGTCGTCCACTCAGATATCGATTCTGGGCCAATATCTCTATCAATGGTCAGCTGGCAATGTCAACGATATCCAAATCATGAGTCTTCGGGCAATTATTTATCGATTAGTCAATCGACTGGAAGATCTCATGCGTAGAGCTATCCGATTGAAATCAATTTACGAAAAAGCTATCGTATGGGTAGAAACTATGAACCGATTGCAATTAGTCAATCCTGCGCCACCACTTATGCATATTGTGCCACCAAATCTCCAACCAGTTCCAGATATATTCGTACCAAATTTACAGCAATCGGTGGCCAGAATTACGGGATTTGTAAACCAAGTCACTCAACACCAGATGTTTACCCGTAATTGGCAACAAATGTTCAATGAATTTGCAAACATTAATACATCGGTTCCGATAATAGGCAATGAAGAACAAAAAAATGAAGATCAAGTGTTTGAACAAACGGTACGACTGACCAATAATCAAGAGTTTTTGGTTAAAGTATTTGCCAACAATTTAGCCGAAAACAATGAATGGGCATATCATGTACACTCACCGGCCTTTACAGAGACATTTCAAGATAGATACGAAGTTAGGCCAGTTGTTGGAGACTTTGAGCCATTAGTAGTTATGCGCAGACTTAGACCACCCGGTGTTAATATACCGCTGCACAGTCATGGTTTGACCGGCAGTAACAAAGCCAACAACATTCAGGGCGGAAACAACGGCTTTCAAGTAACTACACTCAACTTTTCCGGTGTCGATGGTCTCAATCACAGTCGACTATATTTTGTAAACCGTGCGATGGCTATGGAGTTGAGAGAAATGTTTGAAATAGTACCCAACCATCCCATTACAGTCTTGAGTCAATACCATCAATGGTTTTCCGAATTGATTCATAAGGCCCGACTTGTCTGCGATCTGCGCCAATGGTATCGACAGATGGCTCGTCAAGATGTTGGCGGCCAATGGCTGTTAGACATTCAGCATTGCGCCCAACAATTGTTTCTACTTCCCCGACAACTGTTCCTCAACTATACATTCATCAGTAGATTAGAACAGTTGTGGAATCACAGTCTACTCGTACCCCATATAGAGAATCAGGAATCAAAGTTTCAGTCAATTCAAACAACAGCAGCCATGTATTCGGGCAAAAAATCGGGAATTAAAAATGATAAAAAAAGATATTGGCCAATACAGTCGGGTTCGGAGTTACCGAAAAAAAATAAAACACCAAAAACACTATAGAGTAAGACAATCCAAAAACAATTTTATATTAAATAAAAAAGAAATTTAAAAAACATTATTTTCAGCTAAACATTAAATATTAGTTACAAAAATCTATTATCTCTCTCTCTCTCTCTCTCTCTCTTTCTCTCTCACAATATATTGCTTGTGATAAATGAAGTAGTATTTTATTACTTTATTTAGATTAGGTTGGAGTGTGTTGAGAGGGAAGTAACGGGAGTTGAGGGCTGGTATATTAAACTTATTAAAGTGTCAATATTAACAGCGTTAAAAACTTAGACAACAATTGCGTTAAATATACTGTACCTGTTCAAAATTACTTAATATAGCATAAACTAACATAATTAAATTATAATGGTATTACACAAATGCTAATTAACTTTAATCAATTATATTTTGTTTTGTTATATAACAGTTACTTATTGGTTACATATACTGATTCTGTTGATCTGATACTTGTATGATATGTTTGTACAATGCATTGGAAGGTATAATAGTATTGATCGAACAGATATATTAATAAATGAATAGAATATTGAACTATAAAAAAATAAAATCAGTTATATATATATATATTTTTTTTGAATTTAACTATAAAATAATTATTCTATTTTTCTGCAAAATAATTTACTTAACATTTCTTTTTTTTAAAAAAAAATCTTTAAATCATTTATCGTTTCATTTTTTTTAAGTCAACTGTTCCTCAAGTAATTTGCCAACGATTTAGTGGAAACCAATGATTGGACATATTTAGTACACTCGCCGGCATTTATAGAGACATTTCACAATCGCTACGAAGTTAGGCCAGTTGTTGGAGAGTTCGAGCCATTGGTAGTTATGCGTAGACTTAAACCACCCGCTGTTAATATACCACTTCACAGTCACGGTCTGGCCGGCAGTTACGCTGCCAACAGCATTGAGGGCGGAAACAACGGCTTTCAAGTAACTACACTCAACTTTCGCGGTGTCGATGGTCTCAATCACCGTCGACTATATTTTGTAAACCGTGCGATGGCTATGGAGTTGAGAGAACTGTTTGAAATAGTACCCAATCATCCCATTACAGTCTTGAATCAATACCATCAATGGTTTTTCCAAATGATTCAAATGACGAGTCCAGTCTGTGATCTGCGGCAATAGTACAATGTGTAAATTATAAGACGCAGGTTTTAAAACTTTTATTACACAAAAACTATAATAGATATTTATATCAAATAAAGTACAAAATAATAAGAAATAGTTAGGGTTTATAAAAATAATTTTTATAAGTTTTAGATTTGGTTGTTTATTCAAAGCTGTAATAGTTCAACAACGGTTTGAAACTTTAATTAAAAATTTTAGATTTGGTTGTTTATTCAAAGCTGTAATAGTTCAACAACGGTTTGAAACTTTAATTAAAAATTTTAGATTTGGTTGTTTATTCAAAGTTGTAATAGTTCGGCCGAACCGTGGATTAATATGACCCACAATGGCCGCCAACATCTTGCAATTACCGGCAGTAATATTCAACTAGAAGTTGTTTTCGAAAACATCAGATACGTTGAATTTGGAGATTTCTACAGAATGCGAAACCGACCAGTCGTTTACGATAACGGAGGTCCGGAAAGATTAATGGTTGAGACATGTTTTCCATCAGTCTATTTCTCAGCAATATTTTCGTACGGCATAATTGGCTGAAGTGGATCACAGGTCGAGCTGTCGGTCAATGCTAACGGAGAGTATTTGTATGTTATCGACCCGCAGACAGCTATACTGCTTCGCAATCAGTGTATCAGTCAGACTAACCAACAATCTCTGCTCTATGAGTTGATGTGGTCGTCCACTCAGATATCGACTCTGGGACTATGTCTCTATCAATGGTCAGCTGGCAATGTCAACGATATCGAAATCATGAATCTTCGGATAACTATTTATCGATTAGGCAATCGATGTGAAGATCTCATGCGTAAAGCTATACGATTAAAATCAATTTACCAAAAGGCCATCGTATGGGTATAAGCTATGAACAGATTGTCATTAGTCAATCCGGCGGCACCTCTTATACAGATTGTGCCTCCAGGTGTCCAACCAGTTCCAGATATAGTCGTATCAAATCTCCAGGAATCGGTGGCCAGAATTACAGGATTTGTAAATCAAGTCACTCAACACCAGATGTTTACCCGTAATTGGCAACAAATGTTCAATTAATTTGCAAACATGAATACATTGGTTCCGATTATAGGCAATGAAGAACAAGTAATTGGAGAAGAAGTTTTTGAACAAACGGTAAGACTGACCGCTATTGCCAACGAATTAGTCGAAAACAATGAGTGGATATATATTGTACAGTCTCAGGCCTTTACGGATACATTTCAAAATAGATACGAAGTTAGGCCAGTTGTCGGAGACTTCGAGCCATTGGTAGTTATGCGTATACTTTGAAACACCCGCTATTAATAAACCACTGCACAGTCTCGGTCTGGCCGGGAGCTACAATGCCAACAACACTCAGGCGGAAACAACGGCTTTCAAGTAACTACACTCAACTTTCGCGGTGTCGAAGATCTCAATCACCGTCGACTATATTTTGTAAACCGTGCGATGGCTATGGAGTTGAGAGAAATTTTTGAAATAGTATCCAACCATCCCATGACTGTTATGAGTCAATACCATAAATGGTTTACCGAACTAATTCATATGTCGCGTCTAGTCTGTGATCTGCGACAATGGTACCGACAAATGGCTCAACAAGACATTGGCGGCCAATGGCTGTTAGACATTCAGCATTGCGCCCAACAATTGTTTCTAATTCCCCGCCAACTGTTCCTCAACTATACAATCATCAGTCGTTTGGAACTGTTGTGGAATCACAGTCTACTCGTACCCGATATACAGAATCAAGAATCAAAGGCACAGTCGCTTCAAACAACAACAGCCATGTATTCGGGTAAAGTATCGGGAAATACAAAAAAAGACATGGAGGCAAACAGTAGAAATCGGAGAAACCGCAGAAAAATCTAAAAACTAAATGATTGAACCAAAACACTATGGAATCAATTCAAAAAAAAACAATTGGATATTAAAAAAATAAACTTAAAAATAACATTATTTTCAGTTAAACATTAAATATTAGTTACAAAAATCTATGAACTCTCGGCTTAAATGTATATTATAGACAGCCAGCAAAAAGGTATTGTATTTTATGCAGTTATAACTTATACATATATAAAATGTTAGTTTTATTACTTAATTATTATTTAGTTACGGTTAGTTTGGGGTGCGTGCGAGTTTAGGAAGTGGTTGGGTGGGTGGGGATGGCTTTGGGGTAAATAATTTTCTACTGGCTGTCTATAATCTTTAATCTCTTTCTCTCTCTCTCTCTCTCTCTCTCTCTCTCTCTCTCTCTCTCTCTCTCTTTCTTTGAAATTTAATAATTAGTTTTAGATAGACATATGTTTAATCAGTTAAAAAAGTATTTTCCCTCATCTCTACCCATCACTTCACTTCATCCCAACCCATCATCATTTCTAACCTCAGACACCAAACTACTCACAATTCCCTCACAAAAAAGCCTACACTTGATCTACAAAAAAAAACAATTGTAAATAATATAATTATTTTTTTATTGAATGCAATGATTAAAAAAAAATTAAAAATATGAAAATTTTAACAATAAAAATCAAACACAACTATTAAATATATAAAAAAATAATTATTACAACAATGTTAGATGAAGTAAGGCATCGGTAGTTCACAAAAAACACCAACAGTTCCAAACACAAAACAATCAGTAGATATTAAACGACAAATTAGGCAACAAAACAATGGCCAACAATCCGCCTCCACAACAACATCAAGTATTTCTGCCAAACATACAGCGTATCACAGATCTATTGCAGAATATCAACGCTATTCTCAATAAACCAATAGTAGAGATTAGACGGCAACAACCGGTTCCCAATCGGCCACCGGCCGAACCGTGGATTAATATGATCCGCAATGGCCGCCAATATCTTGCAATTGCCGGCAATAATATTCAATTAGAAGTTAGTTTAGGAATTACCACACACGTAGAACTTGGATATCATTACAGAATCCGAGGTCGACCAGTCGTTTACGATTTCGGCGGACCGGAAAGGATAATGGCTGAGACAAACTATCCCTCTGAGCATTACTTTGCCATCTTTTCGTACGGTATAATTGGCTGCAGTGGACCACAGGTCGAGCTGTCGGTCAATGCCAACGGAGAGTATTTATATGTTATCGATCCCCAGACAGCTATACTGTTGCGCAATCAGTGTATCAGTCAAACTAATCAACAATCTCTGCTCTATGAGTTGATGTGGTCGTCCACTCAGATATCGATTCTGGGACTATGTCTCTATCAATGGTCAGCTGGCAATGTCAACGATGCCGATATCATGAATTATCGGCTAAATATCTATAGATTAGGCAATCGATGGGAAGATCTCATGCGTAGAGCTATCCGATTGAAATCAATTTACCAAAAGGCTATCGTATGGGTAGAAGCTATGAACAGATTGCCATTAGTTAATCCGGCGCCACCTCTTATGCAGATTGTGCCTCCAGATGTCCAGCCAGTTCCAGATATAGTCGTACCAAATCTACAGCAATCGATGGCCAGAATTACGGGATTAGTAAATCAAGTCACCCAAAACCAGATGTTTACTCGTAATTGGCAACAAATGTTCAATGAATTTGCAAACCTGAATACATCGGTTCCGATTATAGGGAATGAAGAACAAGTAAATGGAGAAGAAGTGTTGGAACAAACGGTACGACTGACCAATAATCAAGAGTTTTTGGTCAAAGTATTTGCCAACGATTTAGTGGAAAACAATGAGTGGACATATTTAGTACACTCGCCGGCATTTATAGAGACATTTCATAATCGCTACGAAGTTAGGCCAGTTGTTGGAGAGTTCGAGCCATTGGTAGTTATGCGTAGACTTAAACCACCCGCTGTTAATATACCACTTCACAGTCACGGTCTGGCCGGCAGTTACGCTGCCAACAGCATTGAGGGCGGAAACAACGGCTTTCAAGTAACTACACTCAACTTTCGCGGTGTCGATGGTCTCAATCACCGTCGACTATATTTTGTAAACCGTGCGATGGCTATGGAGTTGAGAGAACTGTTCGAAATAGTACCCAACCATCCCATTACAGTCTTGAGTCAATACCATCAATGGTTTTTCCAACTGATTCAAATGTCGCGTCTAGTCTGCGATCTGCGACAATGGTATCGACAAATAGTTCAACAAGACATTGGCGGCCAATGGCTGTTAGACATTCAGCATTGCGCCCAACAATTGTTTCTACTTCCCCGACAACTGTTCCTCAACTATACAATTATCAGTCGTTTGGAACAGTTATGGAATCACAGTCTACTCGTACCCCATATAGAGAATGGGGAACCAAAGGTACAGTCGATTCAAACAACTGCAGCCATGTATTCGGGTAAACGTTTGGAGAAAAGAAAATATGAAAAAAGAAAATATGAGTCAAAACAGAAACCGCAGAAAAGTGTAAAAAGAAAATGATTGAACAAAAACACTGTAGAATCAGACAATCAAAAAACAATTGTATATTAAATAAAAAAGAAATTTAAAAAACATTATTTTCAGTTAAACATCTATGAATCTATATTATAGACAGCCAGTAGAAAATTATTTGCCCCCAAACCCACCACCATCTACACAACCACTTCCTAACCTCACACTCACCCCAAACTAACCGTAACTAAATAATAATTAAGTAATGAAACTAACATTTTATAAATGTTTATTGCATAAAAACTATACTTTTTTGCTGGGTGTATATAATATAAAATATTTTCCCTCATCCCAACCCATCATCACTTTCTAACCTCACACACCCACCTACTTAACTCCCTCACAAAAAGCCTTCACTTGATCTACAAAAAAAACAATTGAAATTATTATAAAAAAATTTTTTTTGAATGCAATGATTAGAAAAGCTAAAAATATGAAAATTCTAACAATAAAAATCAAACACAACTATTAAATTTAAAAAAAAATTATTATTATTTTAGTAGAAAATTTGTTAGATGAAGTAAGCCATCGGTAGTTCACACAAAAAACACAAAACAATCAGTAGATTTTGAACTAATCAGTAGACAACAAAACAATGGCCGACAATCCTCCTCCACAACCACCACAACAACATCCAGCGATGCAACTGCCAGACATACAGCTTATCACAGATCTATTACAGAATATCAACACTATTATCGATAGACCAATAGTAGAGGTTAGACGGCAACAACCGGTTCCCAATCGTCCACCGGCCGAGCCGTGGATCAATATGACCCACCATGGCCCCCAACATCTAGCAATTGCCGGCAATAATATTCAATTAGAAGTTGTTTTCGCAATCAGCAGATACGTAGAACTTGGAGATCAGTACAGAATCCGAGACCGACCAGTCGTTTACGATATCAACGGTCCGGAAAGGTTAATGGTTGAGACAACTTTTCCCGCTAATCATTACTACGCCATCTTTTCGTACGGCATAATTGGCTGCAGTGGACCACAGGCGAAGTTGTTGGTCAATGACAACGGATCGTATTTATATGTTATCGACCCGCAGACAGCTATACTGTTGCGCAATCAGTGTATCACTAGGACTAACCAATTTTCTCTTCTCTATGAGTCGATGTGGTCGTCCATTCAGATATCGATTCTGGGTCAATATCTCTATCAATGGTCCGATGGCAATGTCAACGATATCCAAATCATGAATCTTCGGATAATTATCTATCGATTAGGCAATCGATTGGAAGATCTCATGCGTAGAGCTATCCGATTAAAAACAGTTTACCAAAATGCTATCGTATGGACAGAAGCTATGAACAGATTGCCATTAGTCAATCAGGAGCCACCTCTTATGCATATTGTGCCTCCAGATGTCCAGCCAGTTCCAGACATAGTAGTACCAAATCTACAGGAATCGGTGGCCAGAATTACGGGATATGTGAATCAAGTCAACCAACACCAGATGTTTACCCGTAATTGGATACAAATGTTCAATGAATTTGTAAACCAGAATACATCGGTTCCGATTATAGGCACTGAAGAACAAGTAAATGGAGAAGAAGTATTGGAACAAATGGTACGACTGACCAATAATCAAGAGTTTTTGGTTAAAGTATTTGCCAACAACTTAGCCGAAAACAATGAATGGACATATCATGTACACTCGCCGGCCTTTATGGACACATTTCAAAATAAATACGAAATAAGGCCAGTTGTTGGAAACTTCGAGCCATTGGTAGTTATGCGTAGACTAAAACCACCCGCTGTTAATGCACCGTTGCACAGTCATGGTCTGGCCGGCAGTTACGATGTCGACACCTTTCAGGGCGGAAAGAACGGCTTTCAGGTAATTACAATCAACTTTGAAGGTGCCTATGGTCTCAATCATCGTCGACTATATTTCGTAAACCGTGCGATGGCTATGGAGTTGAAAGAAATGTTTGAAATAGTACCCAACCATCCAATTACAGTCTTGAATCAATACCATCGATGGTTTTTCCAACTGATTCATATGTCGCGTCTAGTCTGTGATCTGCGACAATGGTATCGACAAATGGTTGAACAAGACATTGGCGGCCAATGGCTGTTAGACATTCAGCATTGCGCCCAACAATTGTTTCTACTTCCCCGCCAACTGTTATTGAAGTATACATTCATCAGTCATTTGGAACGGTTGTGGAATCACAGTCTACTCGTACCCCATATAGAGAATCAGGAATCAAAGGTACAGTCGATTCAAACAACTGCAGCCATGTATTCGGGTAAACGTTTGGAGAAAAGAAAATATGTGTCAAAAAAGTCAGATTCGCAGAAACCGCAGAAAAGTCTAAAAACAAAATGATTGAACAAAAAAACTAAGGTATCAGACAATCAAAAAACAAGTAGATATTTAAAAAAAGATACTTAAAAAAACATTATTTTCAGGTAAGCATTAAATATTAATTACAAAAATCTATTATCTCTCTCTCTCTCTCTCTCTCTCTCTCTCTCTCACACACACACACAATAAGTTCAGATAGACATATATTTGTTTGTATATATAAGTTTTAATCAGTTTTTAAAAATTTTTATTCCATAATCTCTACCCACCACCCAACTTAACCCCAACCCGTCATCACTTCTAACCTCCTAAACCCCATACACCTAACTTCCCACAAAAAAATCGGCTTAAATGTATATTATAGACAGCCAGTAGAAAATTATTGTTTTTATGCAGTTATACACAAATAAAATGTTAGTTATTTAATTATTAATTAGTTAGGTTAGTTTGGGGTGGATGTGAGGTTAGGAAGTGGTCGGGTGGGTTGGTGAGGTTGGGGACAAATTTTAAGTGAAATTTTCTAATGGCTGTCTATAATCTACATTTGTTCCAAAAAATCCACACTTAATCTAATAAAAATACAATTGTAAATATTATAATTTTTTTTTATTAAATGCAATTTTTAGAAAAACCTAAATATAAAGATTCTAACAATAAAAATCAAAAACTAATATTAAATTTAAAAAAAAAATAATTATAATTTTAGTAGAAAATTAAAAAAAAAGTTTAGACAACAATATTAGATGAATAAGTCATCGGTAGTTCACACAAAAAAAACAACATCAGTTCCAAACACATAACAATTAGTAGATTTGACAACAACCACAACAAAGATAACAAAACAATGGCCGACAATCCTCCTCCACAACCACCACAACAACATCCAGTGGTTCTGCCAAACATACAGCGTATCACAGATCTATTGCAGAATATCAACGCTATTCTCAATAGACCAATAGTAGAGATTAGACGGCAACAACCGGTTCCCAATCGTCCACCGGCCGAACCGTGGATTAATATGACCTACAATGGCCGCCAACATCTTGCAATAGCCGGCAATAATATTCAATTAGAAGTTAGTTTAGGAGTTAACACACACGTAGAACTTGGAGATCATTACAGAATCCGAGGTCGACCAGTCGTTTACGATATCGGCGGTCCGGAAAGGATAATGGCTGAGACAAACTTTCCCTCTGAGAATTACTTTGCCATATTTTCGTACGGCATAATTGGCTGCAGTGGACCACAGGTCGAGCTGTCGGTCAATGCTAACGGAGAGTATTTATATGTTATCGATCCCCAGACAGCTATACTGCTGCGCAATCAATGTATCAGTCGGACTGACCAACAGTCTCTTCTCTATGAGTTGATGTGGTCGTCCACTCAGATATCGATTCTGGGATTATGTCTCTATCAATGGTCAGCTGGCAATGTCAACGATGCCGATATCATGTATTATCGGCTAAATATCTATAGATTAGGCAATCGATGGGAAGATCTCATGCGTAGAGCTATCCGTTTGAAATCAATTTACCAAAAGGCTCTCGTATGGGTAGAAGCTATGAGTCGATTGCCATTAGTCAATCCGGCGCCACCTCTTATGCAGATTGTGCCTCAAGGTGTCCAACCAGTTCCAGATATAGTTGTACCAAATCTACAGCAATCGGTGGCCAGTATTACTGGATTTGTAAATCAAGTCAACCAACACCAGATGTTTACCCGTAATTGGCAACAAATGTTCAATGAATTTGCAAACATGAATACATCGGTTCCGATTATAGGCACTGAAGAACAAGTAATTGGAGAAGAAGTGTTTGAACAAACGGTACGACTAACCAATAATCAAGAGTTTTTGGTCAAAGTATTTGCCAACAATTTAGTCGAAAACAATGAGTGGACATATTTTGTACACTCACAGGCCTTTACGGAGACATTTCAAGATAGATACGAAGTTAGGCCAGTTGTTGGAGGCTTCGAGCCATTGGTAGTTATGCGTAGACTTAAACCACCCGCTGTTAATATACCACTTCACAGTCACGGTCTGGCCGGGAGTTACGATGCCAACAGCATTGAGGGCGGAAACAACGGCTTTCAAGTAACTACACTCAACTTTCGCGGTGTCGATGGTCTCAATCACCGTCGACTATATTTTGTAAACCGTGCGATGGCTATGGAGTTGAGAGAACTGTTCGAAATAGTACCCAACCATCCCATTACAGTTTTTAGTCAATACCATCAATGGTTTTTCCAACTGATTCAAATGTCGCGTCTAGTCTGCGATCTGCGACAATGGTATCGACAAATGGTTCAACAAGATATTGGCGGCCAATGGCTATTAGACATTCAGCATTGCGCCCAACAATTGTTTCTACTTCCCCGACAACTGTTCCTCAACTATACAATCATCAGTCGTTTGGAACAGTTATGGAATCACAGTCTACTCGTACCCCATATAGAGAATCAGGAATCAAAGTTTCAGTCGATTCAAACAACAGCAGCCATGTATTCGGGTAAAAAATCGGGAGTTACAAGAAAAAAACATCAGGAATCAAAACAAACCGATTCGGAGAAACAGCAGAAAAGTTTAAAAACAAAATGATTGAACAAAAACACTAAGGAATCAAACAATCAATAAACAGTTGGATATTAAAAAACATTTTCAGTTAAACATTAAATATTAGTTACAAAAATCTACGATCACTCTCTCTTTCTTTCTTTCTCTCTCTCTCTTTCTAAAAAATTTAGTGATTTGACAAATAAACAGCAATAATTGAATCAATTTAAAATTAAATAATAAGCTTCATGTAGATATAACTTATATATGTTACAAAAATTTTAAAAAAGTTTAAAATATATTTCTATCATCTCCGGCCAAACCGTGGATCAATATGACCCATAATGGTCAACAATATCTTGCAATTGCCGGCAATACTATTGAACTTTGAAGTTGTTTTCATAATTAGTACATACGTAGAACTTGGAGAAAACTAAAGAATCCGAGGCCTACCAGTTGTTTACGATATCGATGGTCTGGAAAGGTTAATGGTTGAGACAACTTTTCCCGGTAATCATTAATACGCCATATTTTCGTACGGCATAATTGGCTGCAGTGGACCACAGGCAAAGTTGTCGGTCAATGACAACGAAGAGTATTTATATGTTATCGACCCGCAGACAGCTATACTGCTGAGCAATCAGTCGGACTAACCAACAGTCTCTTCTCTATGAGTTGATGTGGTCGTCCACTCAGTTATCGATTCTGTGTCAATGTCTCTATCAATGGTCAGCTGGCAATGTCAACGATATCCAAATCATGAATTATCGACTAAATATCTATAGATTAGGCAATCGATGGGAAGATCTCATGCTTAGAGCTATCCGATTGAAATCAATTTACCAAAAGGCTGTCGTATGGGTAGAATCTATGAATCGATTGCCATTAGTTAATCCGGCGCCATCTCTTATGTAGATTGTGCCTCCAGATGTCCAACCAGTTCCAGATATAGTCGTACCAAATCTACAGCAATCGATGGCCAGAATTACGGGATTAGTAAATCAAGTCACCCAAAACCAGATGTTTACCCGTAATTGGCAACAAATGTTCAATGAATTTGCAAACATGAATACATCTGTTCCGATTATAGGCAATGAAGAACAAGTAAATGGAGAAGAAGTGTTTGAACAAATGGTACGACTGACCAATAATCAAGAGTTTTATGTAAGATTATATGCAAACAATTTAGTGGAAAACAATGAGTAGACATATTTTGTACACTCGTCGACATTAATTTATTTATTTGGTATCATTATCTAAATAGTTGCCTAAAAATATTGTTATTATCAACATTCAAATGCTCCTGATGTGTGAACACAACATCTACTTGATCTATTAAAAAAACAATTGTAAATTTTTTTATTGAATGCAATGTTTAGAAAAACCAAATATATAAAAATTCTAACAATAAAAATCAAACTATTAAAGTAAAAACAAAATAAAAATTATTTTAGTAGAAATTTAAAAAAATAAAGTTTAAACAACATTGTTAGATGAAGTAAGCTATCGGTATTTCAGACACAAAAAAACACCAACAGTTCCAAAGACAACACAATCACTAGATTTTGAAAGACATATTAGACAGCAATCACAACAAAGACAACAAAACAATGGCCGACAATCCTCCTCCACAACCACCGCAACAACAACAACAACCAGAGGTTTTGCCAAACATACAGCGTATCGGAGATCTATTACAGAATATCAACGCCATAATCGATAGGCCAATAGTAGAGATTAGAAGACAACAGCCGGTTCCCGATGGTCCACCGGCCGAACCGTGGATTAATATGAACTATAATGGCCACCAATTTCTTGCCATTGCCGGCAATAATTATCAAGTAGCTGTTGTTTTCGCAATCAATGTCAGCGCATACGTAGTACTTGGAGACAATTTCTACAGAGTCCGAGGCCAACCAATCGTTTACGATATCGGCGGTCCGCAAAGGTTTATGGCTCAGACAAATTTTCCCGAACGTACTTTTTATGCCATATTCTCGTACGGCATAAATGGCTGCAGTGGACCACAGGCCGAACTGTCGGTCAATGACAACGGACACTATCTGTTTATTATCGATCCCCAGACAGCTGTACTGTTGCGCAATCAGTGTATAAGTCGGACTAACCAACTGAATCTTCTCTGTGAGTTGATGTGGTCGTCCACTCAAATATCAGATCTGTGCCAATGTCTTTATCAATGGTCTGCTGGCAATGTCAACGATGCCGATATTCTGAATCTTCGGCTAAATATATATCGTTTAGGCAATCGATGGGAAAATCTCTTGCGTAGAGCAATCCGATTGAAAACAATTTACCAAAAGGCTATCGTATGGGTAGAAGCTATGAACCATTTGCCATTAGTCAATCCGGCGCCACCTCTTATGCAGATTGTGCCTCCAGATGTCCAACCAGTTCCAGACATAGTAGTACCAAATCTACAGCAATCAGTGGCCAGAATTACGGGATTTGTAAATCATATCACTCATCACCAACTGTTTACCCGTAATTGGAAAGAAATGTTCGATGGATTTGCAAACCTGAATACATCGGTTCCGATTATAGGTACTGAAGAACAAGTTAATGGAGAAGAAGTGTTGCAACAAACGGTACGACTGACCAATAATCAAGAGTTTATTGTCAGAGTAGTTGCCAACAATTTAGACGAAAACCAGGAGTGGACATATTTTGTACACTCGCCGGTCTTTAGGGACACGGATCAAAATATCTACGAAGTTAGAGAAGTTGTCGGAGACTTCGAGCCAATGGAAGTAAGGCGTAGAATTAGATCAATCGCTCTCAGTCTACCGCTGCACAGTCACGGTCTGGCCGGCAGCTACTATGCCGACAACATTCAGGGCGGAAACAACGGCTTTCAAGTAACTACACTCAACTTTCGCGGTGTCGATGATCTCAATCACCGTCGACTATATTTTGTAAACCGCGAGATGGCTATGGAGTTGAGAGAAATGTTTGAAATAGTACCCAACCATCCAATTACAGTCTTGAATCAATACCATCAATGGTTTTTCCAAATGATTCAAATGTCGCGTCTAGTCTGCGATCTGCGTCAATGGTACCGACAAATGGCTCAACAAGACATTGGCGGCCAATGGCTGTTAGACATTCAGCATTGCGCCCAACAATTGTTTCTACTTCCCCGACAACTGTTTCTCAAGTATACAATTATCAGTCGATTGGAACAGTTGTGGAATCACAGTCTACTCGTACCCGATATACAGAATGGGGAACCAGAGGTACGGGCGATTCAAACGACATCAGCCATGTATTCGGGTAAATGTTATGAAAAAAGAAAATATGTGTACAAAAAGTCAGATTCGGCGAAACCTCAGAAAAGTCTAAAAACAAAATGATTGAACAAAAACACTAAGGAATCAGATATTTAGAAAATATTATTTTCGGGTAAAACATTAAATATTATTTTTAAAAATCTATTATCTTTCTGTCTCTTTCCTCCTCTCTCTCTCTCTTTCTTTCTCTCTCTTTCTCTCTCTCTTTCTCTCTCTCTTTCTCTCTCTCTAACATTTAACTATTAGCGCCTGAAATTAACTAAATTTATTCAAAATAAAAAATACATTAAAACATGAAGTAATCCATCGGTAGTTCATAAAAACTCCAACAGTTCCAAACAAAACACAATAAGAAGATATTGAATAACATATTAAACAACAAAGACAACAAAACAATGGCCGACAATCCTCCTCCACAACCACAACAAAGACAACAAAACAATGGCCGACAATCCTCCTCCACAACCACAACAAAGACAACAAAACAATGGCCGACAATCCTCCTCCACAACCACAACAAAGACAACAAAACAATGGCCGACAATCCTCCTCCACAACCACAACAAAGACAACAAAACAATGGCCGACAATCCTCCTCCACAACCACTCCATGCCAACGGACAGTATTTATATGTTATCGATCCCTAGACAGCTATACTGCTTTGCAATCAACTAACCAACAGTCTCTTCTCTATGAGTTGATGTGGTCGTCCACTCAGTTATCGATTCTGGGCCAATATCTCTATCAATGGTCAGCTGGCAATGTCAACGATATCCAAATCATGAATCTTCGGCTAATTATCTATAGATTAGGCAATCGATGGGAAGATCTCATGCGTAGAGCTATCCGATTGAAATCAATTTACCAAAAGGCCATCGTATGGGTAGAAGGTATGAACAGATTGCCATTAGTCAATCCGGCGGCATCTCTTATGCAGATTGTGCCTCCAGATGTCCAGCCAGTTCCAGATATAGTCGTACCAAATCTACAGCAATCGGTGGCCAGAATTACGGGATTGTCGCGTCTTGTCTGTGATCTGCGACAGTGGTATCGACAAATGGTTGAACAAGACATTGGCGGCCAATGGCTGTTAGACATTCAGCATTGCGCCCAACAATTGTTTCTACTTCCCCGACAACTGTTCCTCAACTATACAATCATCAGTCGTTTGGAACAGTTGTGGAATCACAGTCTACTCGTACCCCATATAGAGAATGGGGAACCAAAGGTACAGTCGATTCAAACAACAGGAGCCATGTATTCGGGTAAACGTTTGGAGAAAAGAAAATATGAAAAAAGAAAATATGAGTCAAAACAAACCGATTCGGAGAAACAGCAGAAAAGTCTAAAAACAAAATGATTGAATAAAAATCATCAGATCAGGGATCAGACAATCAAAAACATTTGGATATTAAAAAATATTAATTTCAGGTAAACATTAAATATTAGTTACAAAATCTATGGTTTCTCTCTTTCTTTCTCTCTTTCTCTCTTTCTCTCTCTCTCTCTCTCTCTCTCTCTTTCTCTCTCTTTCTAAAAACTAAATGTTTCGACAAATCATTGTATCCATTTGAAATTATATAATTAGTTTCACTAAACTAATATTTGTTACAAAAGTTTTAAAAAATATTTCTATCATATCCACCATCACCACATCCATCACCACATCCATCATCCCACTTCACCCAATCTAATCATCACTTTCTAACCACACACACACACACACACCTAACTCCAGCCTAACCTTGAAGAAGTATCCACTCTTGATCTACAAAAAAAAATCAATTGTAAATATTATAATTTTTTATTATTGAATGCAATATTAGAAAAACTAAAAATATAAAAATTCTAACAATAAAAATCAAATACAACTATTAAATATATAAAAAAAAAATTATTATTTTAGTAGAAAATTAAAATTTTTTTTAACAACAATGTTAGATGAAGTAATCCATCGGTATTTCACAAAAAAACACCAACAGTTCCAAGCACAAAACAATCAGTAGATATTAAACGACAAATTAGAAAACAAAACAATGGCCGACAATCCTCCTCCACAACCACAACAACAACCAGCGGTTCTGCCAGATATACAGCATATCGAAGATTTATTACAGAATATCAACACTATTATCGATAGACCAATAGTAGAGCTTAGACGGCAACAACCGGTTCCCAATGGCCCACCGGCCGAACCGTGGATTAATATGACCCACAATGGCCACCAATATCTTGCAATTGCCGGCAATAATATTCGATTAGTAGTTGTTTTCTCAAATGTCAGCACATATGTAGAACTTGGAGAAAACTACAGAATCCGAGGCCGACCAGTCGTTTACGATATCGACGGTCCGGAAAGGATAATGGCTGAGACAAATATTCCCAGTAATCAATTCTTTGCCATATTTTCTTACGGCATAATTGGCTGCAGTGGACCACAGGCCGAGCTGTCGGTCAATGCCAACGGAGAGTATTTATATGTTATCGATCCCCAGACAGCTATACTGTTGCGCAATCAATGTATCAGTCGGACTGACCAACAGTCACTTCTCTATGAGTTGATGTGGTCGTCCACTCAGATATCGCTTCTGGGCCAATATCTCTATCAATGGTCAGCTGGCAATGTCAACGATGACGATATCATGAATTATAGGCAAATTATCTATAGATTAGGCAATCGATGGGAAGATCTCATGCGTAGAGCTATCCGATTGAAATCAATTTACCAAAAGGCCATCGTATGGGTAGAAGGTATGAACAGATTGCCATTAGTAAATCCGGCGGCACCTCTTATGCAGATTGTGCCTCCAGATGTCCAGCCAGTTCCAGATATAGTCGTACCAAATCTACAGCAATCGGTGGCCAGAATTACGGTATTTGTAAACTATGTGACTCAAAACCAGATGTTTACTCGTAATTGGCAACAAATTTTTAATGAATTTGCAAACCTTAATACATCGGTTCCGATTATAGGCAATGAAGAACAAGTAAATGGAGAAGAAGTGTTGGAACAAACGGTACGACTGACTAATAATCAAGAGTTTTTGGTCAAAGTATTTGCCAACGATTTAGTGGAAAACAATGAGTGGATATATTTTGTACACTCGCCGGCATTCATAGAGACATTTCACAATCGCTACGAAGTTAGGCCAGTTGTTGGAGAGTTCGAGCCATTGGTAGTTATGCGTAGACTTAAACCACCCGCTGTTAATATACCGCTGCACAGTCACGGTCTGGCCGGCAGTTACGATGACAACATAATTCAGGGCGGAAACAACGGATTTCAAGTAACTACACTCAACTTTAACGGTGTCGATGGTCTCAATCACCGTCGACTATATTTTGTAAACCGTGCGATGGCTATGGAGTTGAAAGAAATGTTTGAAATAGTACCCAACCATCCAATTACAGTCTTGAATCAATACCATCGATGGTTTTTCCAACTGATTCATATGTCGCGTCTAGTCTGTGATCTGCGACAATGGTATCGACAAATGGTTCAACAAGATATTGGAGGCCAATGGCTGTTAGACATTCAGCATTGCGCCCAACAATTGTTTCTACTTCCCAACCAACTGCTCCTCAAGTATACATTCATCAGTCGATTGGAACAGTTGTGGAATCACAGTCTACTCGTACCCCATATAGAGAATCAGGAATCAAAGGTACAGCCGATACAAACAACAGGAGCCATGTATTTGGGTAAAAAATCGGGAGTTACAAGAAAAAAACATCAGGAATCAAAACAGTCGGATTCAGAGAAACCGCAGAAAAGTCTAAAAACAAAATGATTTGACAAAAACACTAAGGAATCAAACAATCAAAAAACAATTGGGTATTAAAAACATTATTTTCAGGTAAACATTAAATATTAGTTACAAAAATCTCTGATCTCTCTCTCTCTCTCTCTCTCTCTCTAAAAAAATTAAATGATTGGACAAATAAACAGCAATAATTTAAAATTAAATAATAAGTTTCATGTAGATATTTGTATGTTACAAAAATCAAAGTTTAAAAAAATATTTATACAATCTTTACCCCCCACCCCACCACCACACCCACCACTCCACTTCAACCTAATCTATAATCACTTACACTCTACCCGCTTAACTGTCACACAAAAAAGCCTAAACTTTAAGAAGTACCCACACTTGAACTACAAAAATATAAAAATTCTAACAATAAAAATCAAACACAATTATTAAAGTAAAAAAAAATAATTATTATTTTATTTGAAAATTAAAAATAAAGTTTAGACAACAATATTAGATGAAGTAAGCCATCGGTAGTTCACACAAAAAACAACATCAGTTCAAAACTGTATATTTTGAACGTCATATTAGACAACAACCACAACAAAACAATGGCCGACAATCCTTCTCCACAACCACCACAACAACAACCAGAGGTTCTGCCAAACATACAGCGTATCGAAGATTTAATACAGAATATCAACGCTATTCTCGATAAACCAATAGTAGAGATTAGAAGACAGCAACCGGTTCCCGATGGTCCACCGGCCGAACCATGGATCAATATGACCCACCATGGCCAACAATATCTTGCAATTGCTGGTAATAATATTGAACTACAAGTCGTTTTCTTAATCAGTACATACGTAGAACTTGGAGAAAACTACAGAATCCGAGGCCGACCAGTCGTTTACGATATCGATGGTCCGGAAAGGATAATGGCTGAGACAAACTTTCCCATTAATCATTACTTTGCCATCTTTTCGTACGGCATAAATGGCTGCACTGGACCACAGGTCGAGATGTCGGTCAATGCCAACGGACAGTATTTATATGTTATCGATCCCGAAACAGCTATACTGTTGCGCAATCAGTGTATCAGTCAGACTAACCGGCAGTCTCTTCTCTATGAGTTGATGTGGTCGTCCACTCAGATATCAGATCTGGGCCAATGTTTCTATCAATGGTCAGCTGGCAATGTCAACGATGCCGATATTATGCATTATCGGCTAATTATCTATGGATTAGGCAATCGATGGGAAGATCTCATGCGTCGAGCTATCCGATTGAAATCAATTTACCAAAAGGCTATCGTATGGGTAGAAGCTATGAACCGATTGCCATTAGTTAATCCAGAAGCACCTCTTATGCAGATTGTGCCTCCAAATGTCCAGCCAGTTCCAGATATAGTCGTACCAAATCTACAGCAATCGTTGGCCAGAATTACGGGATTTGTAAATCATGTCACACAACACCAGATGTTTACCCGTAATTGGGAACAATTATTCAATGATTTTGCAAATATGAATACATCGGTTCCGATTATAGGCAATGAAGAACAACAAAATGGAGAAGAAGTGTTTCAACAAACGGTACGACTGACCAATAATCAAGAGTTTTTGGTCAAAGTATTTGCCTATGATTTAGTCGAAAACAATGAGTGGACATATCTTGTAGAGTCGCTGGCATTTTTGGAGACATTTCACAATCGCTACGAAGTTAGATCAGTTGTTGGAGACTTCGAGCCAATGGTAGTTATGCGTAGACTTAAACCACCCGCTGTTAATACACCGCTTCACAGTCACGGTCTGGCCGGCAGTTACGATGTCAATACCTTTCAGGGCGGGAACAACGGCTTTCAAGTAACTACACTCAACTTTTCTGGTGTCGATGGTCTCAATCATCGTCGACTATATTTTGTAAACCGTGCGATGGCTATGGAGTTGAGAGAAATGTTTGAAATAGTACCCAACCATCCAATTACAATCTTGAGTCAATACCATCGATGGTTTTTCCAACTGATTCAAATGGTGCTTCTAGTCTGTGATCTGCGACAATGGTATCGACAAATGGCTCAACAAGACATTGGCGGCCAATGGCTGTTAGACATTCAGAATTGTGCCCATCAATTGTTTCTACTTCCCAACCAAATGTTTCTTAAGTATACATTCATCAGTCGATTGGAACAGTTATGGAATCACAGTCTACTCGTTCCCCATATAGAGAATCAGGAATTAAAGTTTCAGTCGATTCAAACAACAGCAGCCATGTATTCGGGTAAGAAATCGGGAACTAAAAGAAGAAAACCGGAATCAAAACATACGGCTTCGCAGAAACCGCAGAAAAGTCTAAAATCAAAATGATTTGACGAAAAACACTATAGAATCAGACAATCAAAAAACAATTAGATATTGAATAAAAAAGAAACATTATTTTCAGCTAAAAATTAAATATTAGTTATAAAACTCTATGATCTCTCTCTCTCTCTCTCTCTCTCTCTCTCTCTCTCTCTCTCTCTCTCTCTCTCTCTCTCTCTCACTCACTCACTCACTCACTCACTCACTCACTCACTCACTCACTCACTCACTCACTCACTCACTCACTCACTCACTCACTCACTCACTCACTCACTCACTCACTCACTCACTCACTCTCTTTCTCTCCTACTCATCACCCAACACTCAAAAACATCAAAAACCAAAATCTAAAAATTATAACAATAAAAATTAAAACAACAATTTTTAAATTAGAAAAAATAATAATTATTTTATTAGAAAATTAAAAAAAAAGTTTAGACAACAATATTAGATGAGGTAAGCAAACGGTAGTTCACACAAAAAAAACGCCAACAGTTCTCCAAATACAACACAATCAATAGATCAACAACAAAGACAACAAAACAATGGCCGACAATCCTCCTGAACAACAACCAGCAGTTCTGCCAAATATACAGCGTATCGAAGATCTATTACAGAATATCAACGCTATTTTCGATAGACCAATAGTTGAGCTTAGACGGCAACAACCGGTTCCCAATGGTCCACCGGCCGAACCATGGATCAATATGACACATCATGGCCCCCAATATCTTGCAATTGCTGGCAATAATATTGAACTACAAGTTGTTTTCATAATCAGCACATACGTAGAACTTGGAGAAAACTATAGAATCCGTGGCCAACCAGTCGTTTACGATATCGGTGGTCCGGAAAGGATAATGGCTGAGACAACTTTTCCCATAACTACTTACTTTGCCATCTTTTCGTACGGCATTATTGGCTGCAGTGGACCACAGACCGAGCTGTCGGTCAATGCAAACGGACAGTATTTGTATGTTATCGACCCGCAGACAGCTATACTGCTTCGCAATCAGTGTATCAGTCGGACTAACCAACAGTCTCTTCTCTATGAGTTGATGTGGTCGTCCACTCAGTTATCGATTCTGGGCCTATGTCTCTATCAATGGTCGGCTGGCAATGTCAACGATATCCAAATCATGAATCTTCGGATAATGATCTATAGATTAGGCAATCGATTGGAAGATCTCATGCGCAGAGCTATACGATTGAAATCAATTTATCAAAAGGCTATCGTATGGGTAGAAGCCATGAACCGATTGCCATTAGTCAATCCAGCGCCACCTCTTATGCAGATTGTTCCTCCAGATGTCCAGCCAGTTCCAGATATAGTGGTACCAAATCTACAGGAATCGATGGCCAGAATTACGGGATTTGTAAATCAAGTCAACCAACACCAGATGTTTACCCGTAATTGGCAACAAATGTTCAATGTTTTTGCAAACATGAATACATCGGTTCCGATTATAGGCAATGAAGAACAAGTACATGGAGATGAAGTATTTGAACAAACGGTACGACTGACTAATAATCAAGAGTTTTTGGTCAGAGTATTTGCCGACAATTTAGTGGAAAACAATGAGTGGACATATTCTGTACAATCGCCGGCTTTTACGGACACAGTTCAGTCAGAATACTTAGTTATGCCAGTTGTTGGAGAGTTCGAGCCATTGGTAGTTATGCGTAAATTTAGACCACCCACTGCCAATATGCCACTTCACAGTCACGGTCTGGCCGGCAGTTACGATGCCGACAACATTCAGGGCGGAAACAACGGCTTTCAAGTAACTACACTCAACTTTCGCGGTGTCGATGGTCTCAATCACCGTCGACTATATTTTGTAAACCGTGCGATGGCTATGGAGTTGAGAGAACTGTTCGAAATAGTACCCAACCATCCCATTACAGTTTTGAGTCAATACCATCAATGGTTTTTCCAACTGATTCATATGTCGCGTCTAGTCTGCGATCTGCGACAATGGTATCGGCAAATGGTTCAACAAGATATTGGCGGCCAATGGCTATTAGACATTCAGCATTGCGCCCAACAATTGTTTCTACTTCCCCGCCAACTGCTCCTCAAGTATACAATCATCAGTCGATTGGAACAGTTATGGAATCACAGTCTACTCGTACCCGATATAGAGAATGGGGAACCAATTGTACAGCCGATTCAAACAACAGGAGCCATGTATTCGGGAAAAAAATCGGGAGTTAAAAGAAAAAAACAACAGTCAAAACAGTCGGATTGGGAGAAACCGCAGAAAAGCCTTAAAACAAAATGATTGAACAAAAACACTAAGGAATCAAACAATCAAAAAACAGTTGGATATTAGAATTAAGAAATTAAAAAAAATATTAATTTCAAGTAAACATTAAATATTAGTTACAAAAATCTCTCTCTCTATCTCTCAAAAAAAACTAAATGTTTCGACAAATAAACAGTAATCATTGTTTCACTTTAAAATTATATAATTAGTTTCATAACCTCACCCCAACCCATCATCATACCTCACACCCCCACCCACCTAACTTCAGCCTAAAACACACTTTATCTACAAAAAAAATTGTAAATATAATTTTTTTTATTGAATGTTTAGAAAAATCAAAATATAAAGATTCTAACAATAAAAATCAAAAACTAATATTAAATTTTAAAAAAAAATTTAAAATACAATCTTAGATGAAGTAAGCCATCGGTAGTTTACACAAACACAACAACAGTTCCAAACACAACACAATAAGTAGATATTGAACGGCATATTAGACAACAATCACAACAAAGTCAACAAAACAATGGCCGACAATCCTCTTCCAGAACCACCACAACAACAACCAGAGGTTCTGCCAGACATTCAGCGTATCGAAGATTGAATACAGAATGTCAACGCTATTTTCGATAGACCAATAGTAGAGCTTAGACGGCAACAACCGGTTCCCGATGGTCCACCGGCCGAACCGTGGATCAATATGACACATCATGGCCCCCAATATCTTGCAATTGCTGGCAATAATATTGAACTACAAGTCGTTTTCTTAATCAGTACATACGTAGAACTTGGAGAAAACTACAAAATCCGAGGCCGACCAGTCGTTTACGATATCGATGGTCCGGAAAGGATAATGGCTGAGACAAACTTTCCCATTAATCATTACTTTGCCATTTTTTCGTACGGCATAAATGGCTGCACTGGACCACAGGTCGAGATGTCGGTCAATGCCAACGGACAGTATTTATATGTTATCGATCCCCAGACAGCTATACTACTGCGAAATCAGTGTATCAGTCGGACTAACCAACAGTCTTTACTCTATGAGTTGATGTGGTCGTCAACTCAGCTATCGATTCTGGGCCTATGTCTCTATCAATGGTCAGCTGGCAATGTCAACGATGCCGATATCATGAATTATCGGCTAATTATCTATCGATTAGGCAATCGATGGGAAGATCTCATTCGTAGAGCTATCCGATTGAAATCAATTTACCAAAAGGCTATCGTATGGGTAGAAGCTATGAACAGATTGCCATTAGTTAATCCGGAGGCACCTCTTATGCAGATTGTGCCTCCAGATGTCCAGCCAGTTCCAGATATAGTCGTACCAAATCTACAGCAATCGGTGGCCAGTATTACTGGATTTGTAAATCAAGTCAACCAACACCAGATGTTTACCAATGGCTATTAGACATTCAGCATTGCGCCCAACAATTGTTTTTACTTCCCAACCAACTGTTCCTTAAGTATACATTCATCAGTCGATTGGAACAGTTGTGGAATCACAGTCTACTCGTACCCGATATACAAAACGGGGAACCAAAGGTACAGTCGATTCAAACAAAAGCAGCCATGTATTCGGGTAAAAAATCGGAAATTAAAAGAAAAACACCGGTAACAAAACATACTGGTACTCAGAAACCGCAGAAAAGTCTAAAATCAAAATGATTTGATGAAAAACACTATAGAATCAGACAATCAAAAAATAATTAGATATTAAATACTGTAAATAAGAAATTTAAAAAACATTATTTTCAGCTAATCATTAAATATTAGTTACAAAAATCTTAAGAGAAAAAAATCAAACATAAAAATTATTTTTGAATGAATTGTTTAAAATCAAAAAAAAAATTAACAATAATAACAGTAAAAGTCAAACACAACAATTAAATTAAAACACAAAAAATTAATATTTTTGTATAAAATATAAAAAAAATTTAAACAATTAGATAAAATTTTGATAAAGTAAGCCATCGGTAGTTAGCCATTCACACATAAACAACAGTTCCCCACCGACAACACCATCAGACCATCATTTTGTACGACATATTAGACATCAAAAACAAAAACAATGGCCTACAATCCTCCTCTACCACAACCACAACAACCTGCGGTTCTGCCAAACATACAGCGTATCGGAAATCTATTGCAAATAATAAATGGTTTTATCGATCAGCCAATAGTAGAGATTAGACGACACCAATTGATCGACGGACATATAGGCGAACCGTTTATTGATTTGAGTCGTCCGGGCCAACAGTATCTAGCAATTGGTGGCAATAATTTTCTTGTAAATGTTGTCAATTACAATCACACCAGATATGTAGATCTTGGAGACAACAACTACAGAATCCGAAGCCTACCAATCGTTTACGATGTCAACGGACCGGAAAGGATAATGGCTGAAACACGGTATGCTTTTATTCAATACTATGCCCTCTTATCGTACGGCATAAGTGGCAGCAGTGGACCACAGGCCGAGCTGTTGGTCGATGATAACGGACATTATTTGTATGTTATCGATCCGCAGACAGCCATACAAATGCGCAATCAGTCGCTAAGCTGGGCTAACCATCAGTCTCTAGTCTATCAGTCGATGTGGTCGTCCACTCTGTTATCAATTGTGAGCCTATGTCTCTATCAATGGTCAGCTGGCAATGTAAACGATAACCATATCATTAATCTTCGGCTAATTATCTATCGCTTAGGCAATCGATGTATTGATTTCATGCTTAGAGCTAATCGTTCAAAAAATATTTACCAAAAGGCCATCGTATGGGGAGAAGCTATGAACCGATTGCCATTAGTGAATCCGGCGGCACCTCTTAGACAGATTATACCTCCAGATGTCCAACCAATTCCAGATATTGTACAAAATCTACAGCAATCGGTGGACAGAATAACAGGATTTGTAAATCAAGTCAATCAACACCAGATGTTTACCCGTAATTGGCAACAAATGTTCATTCAATTTGCAAATCTGAATACATCTGTTCCGGTTATAGGCAATGAAGAACAAGTAAATGGAGATCTAGTGTTTGAACAAATGGTACGACTGACCAATAATCAAGAGTTTATGGTCAGAGTTTTGGCCAACAATTTAGTAGAAAACAATGAGTGGACATATATTGTACATTCGCCGGCCTTTACGGATACATTCGATGGCCGATACTTAGTTAGGCCAGTTGAGATCGACCCAATAGAGCCATTGGTAGTTATGCGTAGATTTCTACAAGGTGGACTCATTCTACCGCTTCACAGTCACGGTCTGGCCGGCAGCTACTATGCCAACAACTTTCACGGCGGAAATAACGGCTTTCAAGTGACTACAATCAACTTTACGGGAGTCGATGGTCTCAATCATCGTCGACTATATTTTGTAAACCGTGCGATGGCTATGGAGTTGAGAGAACTGTTTGAAATAGTACCCAACCATCCCATTACAGTCTTGAATCAATACCATCAATGGTTTTCCCAATTGATTCATATGTCCCGAATTGTCTGCGATCTGCGCCAATTGTATCGCCAAATAGCCCAACAAGATATTGGCGGCCAATGGCTGCAAGACATACAGCATTGCGCCCAACGATTGTTTCTACTTCCCCGACAACTGTTCCTCAGGTATACATTCATCAGTCGTTTGGAACAGTTATGGAATCACAGTATACTTGTACCCAATATACAGAATCAGGAACCACCGATACGACCGCTTCAAACATCATCGGCCATGTATTTGGGTAGAACTTCGGGTAGAAAAAGAAGAACAAAACAAGAAATGGAAGAACAGAAGTCAAAAGACCAGAAATCGTCGGCGTCTTCGACACAGAAAAAACAAAAAACAAAATAATTGGACAAATAATAGTTGGTATGAATCAGTAAATCAATGGGAAATTATTTTTTAAAAATGCAACATTAGTTTCAGGTAAACATTAAATATTATTTACGAAAAAAAATCAATTAATTTTAAAATTAATTTATGTCAAACCAATAATAAAATTCAATAAAATAAAAATAGAAAACTAATGTTAACATCAGTTTCAGGAAAACATTGAAAATAGATGTTTCATCCGTTATGTACTGAAAATACTGAAAATACATTTTTATTCATTGATTTTGTTAGTTATTGTTTTATTACACTTTGAAAGTTAGTTATTAAATATACACAAAAAAAACTAAATCATAAATTGAAACATTACTACAATTCATTTATATTGTCGATGATATAATAATATAAAAATATTATTTTATTTTATTTTTAATCTAAAAACTTTTTTTAATTTTTAATTTTAAATTTTTAAAAATTCAAACTAAAGTTAAAAATCAGATGAATCAGAGCACTTCAGTAGCAGACAATTAAGACAATAGCAATTCGTATCACAATAACAACCAGACAGACAACCAGACATACAACCAGACAGACAACCAGACAGACAACCATACAGACAACCAGACAGACCATTTGATCCCAATTAAGTCTTAACATACATAAGTACCAAATAAACAATGGCCGACAATCCTCCACAGCATGTGATCGCAGTTTATGAAAACCAAGACGAAGTCGATAATCTAGAGCTAGAAATCAATGGTATTCTCAATATACCGATAATAGAGATCAGAGAAGAAGCCAACGACAATAATCCGTGGATTAATTTAGCACAAGTAGGCCAACAACGTCTGGCAATTGCCGGTAATAATATCCCAGTTGTAGTTGACGATCACAATCAGTATAGATTTGCAACACTGGGCAACAATTACAGAGTCCGTGGCCGACCTGTTGTCTATGGAGAAGGTGAACAACAGTGGCTGATGATTGAAACTAATTTTCCAGACAATCATTACGGACCACAATTCTCGTACGGTATACACGGTTGCGGTGGACCTCAAGCGCAGGGTATAGTGGATGCCAACGATGATCATTTGGTTTTTATCGATAAGCTGACAGCCATACGTTTGCGCAACCAATTAACAAATCGGGCGAACGAAAAGTCCATAATCTATTGGTTGGTCAGATCGGCCCAACAGATAGCTGTTCTGGCACAACATCTTTATGTTTGGTGCGATGAAAATGCTAACGATCAGCAAACCCTAGATTTTCGCCGACGTGTCTACGAGTTTGGCAATCGATGTATTAATCAATTGTGTAGAGCTATCAGATCCCAAAACATCTACCGTAAGGCTATCGTTGTGGTAGAGGCTATGAACTTATTACAACTGGTAGATCCGGAGCCACCATTTTATGATCCTTTGCCACCAAATTTAGCACCGATACCCGATATTGCTGTACCAAATATGCAGCAATCGGTGGCCAGAGTCACAGCATTTGTAAATGATATCATTTTTAGCGAACTGTTTACCCGTAATTGGCAGCAAATGTTTGACGAAATGGCTAATCACAATACATCGGTACCCATTGTAGGCCAATTGGGACAAATACCCGGTCAAGTATTGGCCGAACAAATGATCCGATTGACCAATAATCAAGAATTTATGGTTAGAGTTGAGGCCTTAGTTTTAGACGACGACATTGGTTGGCTATATTGTGTACGATCGCCGGCCTTTACGGACACATTTGAAAACATTTACCCTATTTGGCCAGTAGTCAACTACGAGCCCTATGAGGTTTTGAGATCTACAGACGAATTAGGCAATTTCCTACCGCTGCACAGTCATGGTCTGGCCGGCAGCTACTATGCAAACGACATACAGGGCGGTAACAACGGCTTTCAGGTGACAACCATCAACTTTCCCGATGTCGAGGGACTCGATCATCGACGACTGTATTTTATGAACCGGGAGATGGCTATGGAGCTGAGACATCTGTTTGAAATCCAGACTCCAAGTCTAATGACTCAATACCATCGATGGTTTGTCCAATTGATTGAACTGTCGCGTATGGTTTGCGATCTGCGCCAATGGTATCGCGGATTGGCTAACGTTGTCGATGATGACCAATGGCTGGAAGACATACAGTTTTGTTTCCAACGATTGCAAGCAATTCCTGTCCAACTGTTCGATAGGTATGATATTATCTGTCGATTGGAACAGCTATGGAATCACAGTCTACTCGTACCCCATATACAGAATGGAGAACCAATAGTACAAATACTTAGGGCACAGCCAGACATGTATTTCGGTAGTAAATCGGGTAACGATATACAGATGAACCCATTAGTAGACTATCCAGAAGGACAGCATCATCATCATCAACAACAACAACAACAACCGGGACAGTCGACTAAAAAACTAAGGACTAAGTGATTGAACAGTAGTTAATAGTTTGGATTAATCAGTCAAACAATAGTTTACTCAAATTAAAGAGAAAGTAGTTTCGGGTAAATATTAAATATTAGTTACAAAAAATCAAAGTTAAAAATTTTTTTTTAAAAAAGATATATCTCTCTCTCTCTCTCTTTATATATATATTTCTAAATTAAAATTAAATCAACACTTGATCCAACATTTTTAATTAAAAACAATAGTAAATATTATTATTTATTTTAAATGCAATCTTATAAACGAAAAAATAATACAATTATATAAAATAAAAAATCACTTATAAAATTGATGATGAGTGGGAAGGTTAGAAATTGTTAGGGTATGTGTATGTATGTATGTGTGTGTATGTATGTGTGTGTATGTATGTGTGTATATATGTGTGTGTGGTATTGTTAGGAAGTGGTATTTGATGGGAAGATAAGTGTCTTTGTTAACAGATAACAGTTGCATACATACACACACACACACACACACACACACACACACACACACACACACACACACACACATACATACATACATACCTTCATTGATATGATACTTGGCATCGGTAGCTATGGTATTAGGTGGATATTCAATTATATAATATAATAACAATAATTTGAAATAATTAAAAAAAAAATTCAAATTAAAAACTTATTATTATTTTAGTAAAAATTAAAAAAAAATCCAAACTAAAACAATAGCACTAAATTAAGACACAAGCATTTCCTACCAGAGCAACAACCATCTACTGACCATCTGATCCCAAGCAAGTCACAAAAAAGACAATACTCAATCCAAGAAAAGAAAACAATGGCCGGCAATCCTCCACAACAACCACATGTATTTGCAGTTTATGAAAACCAAGAAGAAGTCGATAATCTGGAGCTAGAAATCGACGGTATTCTCAATTTACCGATAGTAGAGGTCAGACAAGAAGCCAACAACAATAATCCGCCGGCTGTTCCGTGGATTAATTTGTCACAAGTAGGCCAACAACATCTGGCAATTGCCGGCAATAATATTGGCGTTCAGGTTTTCCATCACAATAATCAAAAATATGCACTACTGGGCGTCAATTACAGAGTCCGAGTCCGACCAGTTGTCTATGGAGAAGGTGAGCAAAAGTGGCTGATGGCTGAGACAACGTTTTCTAGCGGTCACACGACGTCCAGGGCGGTAACAACGGCTTTCATGTGACAACCATCAACTTTCCCGATGTCTACAGACTCAGTCATAGGCGACTGTATTTTACGAACCGTGAGATGGCTATGGAGTTGAGACATCCGTTTGAAATACAGAATCCTCCGATAATGACTCAATACCGTCGATGGTTTGTCCATTTGTTTCAAATGTTGCGTCTGATGTGCGATATGCGCCAATGGTATCGCGGTGTGGCTGCTATTGATGAAAATGACCAATGGTTAATGGACATACAGCTCTGTTATCTACAATTGTTAGCACTTCCCGGCCGACTGTTTGAAAATTATGAAATTATCTGTCGATTGGAACAGCTATGGAATCACAGTCTACTCGTACCCCATATACAGAATGGGGAACCAATGGTACAACAAATTAAGGCACATCCAGACATGTATTTGGAACGAAAAGAGGATAAAAAACGAAAGACAAACCCATCAGATGAACCACCAGAAGGAGGAACAGGAGGAACGGAACAGTCGACGATCGCAACAAAGACGAAAAAGGCAAAGACTACAAGTAAGGGAATAAAAACAAAAAAAGTCAGTAAACAATAGGTAATATTGTTTGGGATGTCATACAAGGGTTAACTCAAGAAATACAAAAAAGAAATTTAACATCAATTTCGGGTAAACATTAAATATCATTAAAAACAACTAATTTTTTATTTCTCTCTCTCTCTCTTTCTTTCTTTCTCTCTCTCTCTCTCTCTCTCTAACTTATAATTTCAATGTTTAAAAAACAAAAACAATGGCCTACAATCCTCCTCCTCCACAACAACCACCATCACAACAACAACCACCACCACAACAACAACCACCACCACAACAACCACCACCACAACAACCACCACCACAACAACAACCACCACCACAACAACAACCAGCGGTTCTGCCAAACATACAGCGTATCGGAAATCTATTGCATATAATAAATGGTTTTATCGATCAACCAATAGTAGAGGTTAGACGACACCAATTGATCGACGGACATATAGGCGAACCGTTTATTGATTTGAGTCGTCAATGCCAACAATATCTAGCAATTGGCGGCACTAATATTCCTCTAGAAGTTGTCTATTTCAATCAGACCAGATTCGTAGAACTCGGAGACAACTACTACAGAATCCGAAGCCTACCAATCGTTTTCGATGTCAACGGACCGGAAAGGATAATGGCTGAAACACGGTATGCTTTTATTCAATACTATGCCCTCTTATCGTACGGCATAAGTGGCAGCAGTGGACCACAGGCCGAACTGTTGGTCGATGATAACGGACACTATTTATATGTTATCGACCCGTAGACAGCCATACAGATGCACAATCAGTCGTTAAGCTGGGCTAACCATCAGTCTCTAGTCTATCAGTCGATGTGGTCGTCCACTCTGTTATCAATTGTGAGCCTATGTCTATATCAATGGTCAGCTGGCAATGTAAACGATGACCATATAATCAATCTTCGGCTAATTATCTATCGTTTAGGCAATCGATGTATTGATTTCATAATTAGAGCTATCCGTTCAAAAAATCTGCGCCAATTGTATCGCCAAATAGCCCAACAAGACATTGGCGGCCAAGTGCTGTTAGACATTCATCATTGCGCCCAACGATTGTTTCTACTTCCCCGACAACTGTTCCTCAGGTATACATTCATCAGTCGTTTGGAACAGTTATGGAATCACAGTATACTCGTACCCAATATACAGAATCAGGAACCACCGATACGACCGCTTCAAACATCATCGGCCATGTATTTGGGTAGAACTTCGGGTAGAAAAAGAAGAACAAAACAAGAAATGGAAGAACAGAAGTCTAAAGACCAGAAATCGTCGGCGTCTTCGACACAGAAAAAACAAAAAACAAAATAATTGGACAAATAATAGTTGGTATGAATAAGTAAATCAATGGGAAATATAACTAATATAACATCAGTTTCAGATAAACATTGAAAATAAAATTCAGAAATAAAACTAAATCATCAATTCAAACATTACTACAATTAACATATTTTGTTGCTTATATAATAATATAACAATAATATATTAATAGATATTTTTTAAACTAAAAACCACACACACACTAGAAAACTAGAAATCTTAAGAGTAAATATCAAACACAACAATTAAATTAAAAGACAAAAAATTAATATTTTTGTAGAAAATATAAAAAAAGTTAAACAATTAAAACTTAGATAAAGTAATCCATCGGTAGTAAAGATTCACACAAAAACAACAGTTCCCCACTGACAATACCATCAGACCATCATTTTGTACGACATATTAGACATCAACAAGAAAAACAATGGCCGACAATCCTCCTCCACAACCACCACAACAACCAGCGTTACTGACAGATATACAGCATATCGGAAATCTATTGCAAATAATAAATGGTTTTATAGATCAACCAATAGTAGAGATCAGACGACACCAAATGATCGACGGAAATATAGGCGAACCATTTATTGATTTGAGTCGTCCGGGCCAACAATATCTAGCAATTGGTGGCAATAATTTTCCTGTATATGTTGTCGATCGCAATCAGACCAGATATATAGATCTTGGAAACAACAACTACAGAATCCGTGGCCAACCAGTAGTTTATGACGCAAACGGTCCGGAAAGGATAATGGCTGAGACACGTTTTGCTCATAATATGTATTATGCTATGTTTTCGTACGGCATAATCGGCAGCAGTGGACCACAGGCCGAGATGTTGGTCGATGATAACGGACAGTATTTATATGTTATCGATCCCCAGACAGCCATACAAATGCGCAATCAGTCGCTAAGCTGGGCTAACCATCACTCTCTAGTCTATCAGTTGATGTGGTCGTCCACTCTGATATCAATTCTGAGCCTATGTCTCTATCAATGGTCAGCTGGCAATGTAAACGATGACC
This sequence comes from Oppia nitens, assembly GCF_028296485.1. Taxonomy (NCBI): domain Eukaryota; kingdom Metazoa; phylum Arthropoda; class Arachnida; order Sarcoptiformes; family Oppiidae; genus Oppia; species Oppia nitens. The sequence goes on from NW_026533250.1 coordinate 5,914,310, forward strand.
ATATCATCAATTTTCGGCTAATTATCTATCGCTTAGGCAATCGATGTATTGATTTTATGCTTAGAGCTATCCGTTCAAAAAATACTTACCAAAAGGCTATCGTATGGGGAGAAGCTATGAACCGATTGCCATTAGTGAATCCGGCGGCACCTCTTAGACAGATTATACCTCCAGATGTCCAACCAATTCCAGATATTGTTGTACAAAATCTACAGCAATCGGTGGACAGAATTATGGAATTTGTAAATCATGTCAACAAACACCAGATGTTTATCTATAACTGGCAACAAATGTTCAATGATTTTGCAAACTTGAATACATCGGTTCCGATTATAGCAACTGTAGAACAACAAAAAGGAGATCAAGTGTTTGAACAATCGGTACGACTGACCAATAATCAAGAGTTTATTGTAAGAGTATTTGCCAACGATTTAGTGGAAAACAATGAGTGGACATATTTTGTACACTCGCCAGTCTTTACGGACACATATGACGGTCGCTACGATGTTTGGCCAGTTGTTCCAATCGAGCCATTGGTAGTTATGCGTAAACTTCACAGAGGCGCCCTCACTCTTCCGCTTCACAGTCACGGTCTGGCCGGCAGCTACCATGTCAACGACATTCAAGGCGGAAATAACGGATTTCAGGTAACTTCACTTAACTTTACCGGTGTCGATGGTCTCAATCACCG